>NW_026913576.1:1200000-1523540 GCF_034315485.1 Pezoporus occidentalis | reverse complement strand
CCTGGGCACGCAGTCGGCCCGACGCCGCGAGGCTCGACTGCGGCGGTGGCGAGCCGTGCCTGAGCCAGCTTGGCAGTGTGGGCTCCGGGCATACGGCGGGAGGTACCGCCAGTACGGGTTCTCCCGGAGGCTTGTGGAGAACGGCCCGTTGTGCTGCGTCGGCCCTGCTGTGGCAGCCTAACTCAGCAAGTGTTCTGCCCCCGTCCGGACCTGATGCAACACCACTTAACGCACAGTAAGAAGGGGCCCGGTTAACTCCGTACAAGAAAGAATAGGCAACAGCTCACTTGCCTCTTCAGCCGGAGCTCTTGCTCTGCATGGCTCTCTTGGCTGTGTTTTCCTGGACTTGCTGTTCGCCTGTGTAAATCCATGCTGTCACTGCAGTACACTAACAAAATTCCCTCCAAGATGTTTTGGCTTCTGGAGAGAGTCTGACATCCCTGACACAGTAAAGTGCCTATGAAGAATGCAGTTGTCTTCTCCTAGACCCTTTTGACCACCTGATCTGGTTTAAATCCTGCTTTTTAAATCCTGCTGAGGTGGCAATCCAGTACTTGATGCTTCTTTTATCCTTCTTCCCTTACTCCACTTTCCACCTTCCTTCACAACTCTTCTAATGTTTCTCTTCCCAGGTTGTTGCCAACTGCTCTACCTCCCTTAAGCACCTCAGCCTTTCTGTCTTCTAAGATAGTTATACTCTGAACTGCAAACAGAGATTCATCTTCTTTGCTATTTGAAACATCCTTTTGCTGCTAACTAAAGTTCCTGAAAACCACTGATATGTTAGCTTTACAGTTAAAATAACAGACAAAAGGATCTTCCCAGAAATGTGCCATTATCAAGCTTTTCGAATCCCAGATGTTTAAACCGCACAGATTGATCAAATTTCTCAGTTAAGATTCCTCAAAATAAGCTATACAGAAAAAATAATTAACTTTTTGTATAATATCTAATTATGCTTTTACAGACTTAGGTAAGGCAAACTAAGCATCATAGGTCACTTAACTGGAGCCACTGTCACATCAGTATCTCTGCAAGTAAAATGAATGTGGTCTTTCCTCCACAGCTAAACTGCACACTCCAATTCTATTAGTTTTACAAAGTCATTTATAGAAAAGCTTTTTAAATCACTTACTAGCAGATGATTGGGTTCAAGTGCCTTTGCTTCTTAAAGATTGAGTGATTGTATTATACTTAGGGCACTGGCATTTGAAAGATTAATGTATGTATATGGCTGTAGGTACGAAGTTCTTTGTAAGTTAGTGTAAGGACCCAAAACACTTTTATTGTCAAAATAAATTTGACATGTCTAAAAGTAATCTGAACCTGTTGTTAATTTAGTTGAGTTGCTATTTTATTATTTGCTTTTTTGCAGCAGGAGCACTCTTTCAACATTAATGGGGATCATTTGGCTGCAACAATCTATATAAGACATAAAGAATAATACAGGAAGGAGGCTCCCTAGTATGGACTGTTCCCACTTGTCCAAATGCCAAACTATTCTGGAATAGGTAGCTGTTTTGGAAAACAGGTTGTTGAGTTGTTGAGTGGAGTTTAGGATCTTGTGTGGGAGGAATAGAATACCTAGCGAGGCCACATTTCTGGATTTCCGAAGGGCAAACTTTGGCCTCTTCAATCAGTTGCTAAGGGAAGTATCGTGGCAAAGGGTACTAGGTGGTAAAGGGGCTCAAGATAGTTGGTCGGTATTCAAGAACCACTTCTTCAAAGCTCAGGATCAGAGTGTCCCAATGAGTAGGAAGTCAAGTAGGGGAGCCAGGAGACCAGCATGGTTAAACAAGGAACTGCTGGGCAAACTCATACGGAAAAAGAGAATCTGTGGATTATGGAAGGGAGGGGCTGGCCACGTGGGAGGAATATAGGACAGCTGTTAGAGGCTGTAGGGAAGCAATTAGGACAGCTAAGGCCTCCTTGGAACTTAATCTTGCAAGTCAGGTCAAGGACAATAGAAAGGGCTTCTTCAAATACATAGCGAATAAAACTAACACAAGAAGCAGTATAGGCCCACTCCATTGCCCTGGAGACAGAGGATATAAAGAAGGCAGAGGTGTTGAATGCCTTCTTTGCCTCTGTCTTTACTCCTGCAGACTCTCCCCAGGGGATCCAGATTCCTATAGCCCTGGAAGGGGTCAGGATAAATGAGGAGTTTGCTTTGGTGGATGAGGATTGGGTTAGGGATCAGTTAAGTAATCTGGACATCTATAAATCGATGGGTCAAGATGGAATACACCCGTGGGTGCTGAGGGAGCTGGCGGAGGTCATTGCTGAGCCACTCTCCATCATCTTTGGTAAGTCGTGGGAAACAGGTGAGGTGCCTGAGGATTGGAGGATGGCAAATGTCACGCCGGTCTATAAGAAGGGAAAGAAGGAGGACCCGGGTAATTATAGACCGGTCAGCCTTACCTCCATCCCTGGAAAGGTGATGGAACAACTTATTCTTGACACCATCTCTAGGCATATCAAGGATGAGGGGGTCATTAAGAGCCGCCAACATGGCTTTACCAAGGGGAAGTCATGTTTGAGCAGCCTTATAGCCATCTATGAGCAAGTAACTAGGTGGATGGATGATGGTAGAGCGTTAGATGTGTTTTTTCTTGATTTCATCAAGGCATTTGATACTGTCTCCCACAGCATCCTCATAGATAAGCTAAGGAAATGTGGGCTTGATGATCAGGTAGTGAGGTGGATCAAGAACTGGTTGGAAGGGAGAAGGCAGAGAGTTGTGGTCAGTGGGGCAGAATCTAGCTGGAGGTCTGTGACTAGTGGAGTCCCTCAGGGGTTGGTGCTGGGACCAGTGCTGTTTAATATTTACATCAACGGCCTGGATGAGGGAACTGAGTGCTGATGATACTAAACTGGGAGGAGTGGCTGACACACCAGAGGGCTGTGCTGCCATTCACCGAGACCCGGACAGGCTGGAGAGTTGGGCGGGGAGAAACTTGATGAAATTCAACAAGGGCAAGTGTAGAGTCCTGCATCTGGGGAAGAACAAGCCCATGTACCAGTACAGGTTGGGGGCTGACCTGCTGGACAGTAGTGAAGGGGAAAGGGACCTGGGGGTCCTGGTGGATAGGAGGATGACCATGAGCCAGCAATGTGGCCTTGTGGCCAAGAAGGCCAATGGCATCCTAGTGTGCATTAGAAAGGGTGTGGTTAGTAGGTCAAGAGAGGTTCTCCTCCCCCTCTACTCTGCCTTGGTGAGGCCGCATCTGGATTATTGTGTCCAGTTCTGGGCCCCTCAGTTCAAGAAGGACAGGGAGTTGGTTGAAAGAGTCCAGCGCAGAGCCACAAAGATGATTAAGGGAATGGAACATCTCTCTTATGAGGAGAGGCTGAGGGAGCTGGGTCTCTTTAGCTTGGAGAAGAGGAGACTGAGGGGTGACCTCATCAATGTTTACAAATATGTAAAGGGTGAGTGTCAGGATGATGGAGCTAGGTTTTTTTCAGTGATGTCCAGTGATAGGACAAGGGGCAGTGGGTGTGAACTGGAGCATAGGAGGTTCCATGTGAACATCAGGAAAAATTTCTTTACTGTGAGAGTGACAGATCACTGGAACGGGTTGCCCAGGGGGGTTGTGGAGTCTCCTACATTGGAGATATTCAAGGCCCGCCTGGACAAGTTCCTGTGTGATGTACTCTAGGTTACCCTGCTCTTGCAGGAGGGTTGGACTAGATGATCTTTTGAGGTCCCTTCCAACCCTTAGGATTCTGTGATTCTGTGAGTCTGATTTCCAAGCCCATACCATAAACTTACCTTTTTGCCTTGTGCTAGTTCAGTGACTGAACGGATAGAATAAGAGTGACAGGACATGTAGCAAATTCATTTCTAATTCACAAGGTCTACATATGGGAGAATCATCTTTGCCTCAGGGAGTCCCAGTACAATGTTTCTGTGTTTGGCTGTGAGATCTCTCTTCTACTCTAATTGGCCCCTTGCAAACTTCCAGGCCAAGGAGAGATCAGCTGTTCAGAACATTACCTGTTCCCATCAGGGAAGATTTAGCGTCTTCTAAAATTTAAAAAATGGACTAAAATCTTTTAAGTGGATTTCCAATGAGGATTCATTTTGTTTGGCTGGAGAATATGCTGTTTGCTACAGGATGAACTGAGGAAAATAGTATTCCTGCAGGTTTGTAAGCTATATTAATAACTTCTCCGTATGCACACTTTTCAGTGCAACTGACCCAAACAATAACGCCATATTTCAATTTTGAGTTACTTCGGATTTGAACGGTCTGTATTACAGCATTTTCCAGAGCTCATACTAAACGTGCAAAGAAGAAGGTTTATGGCAAAATACCCACCAAAATGTATTGTTAGTGACACACTTAGCTATAGTAGATTCAGCTTTTGGTACATTAAAAACTTGGTTTAACTGCCTTGAATGATGATTTAAGCAGAGCAAGAGGATGAACTTTTCTGGGCTTTTTAGGTAGTGTACCTTTTATTCTTTCTTTTTAATGTACTTTTTTAGGATCAGAGCTCTGAACGGCTAAGAGTTAAGCTATTCTCCACCTGGTGCCTAATCTTACTGTATTTTATTTTCTTTGAAGCAGCTATGAGATGGCAGATATTGATATCAAAACAGCCATCCTTTTAAGAGATCAAAGTCAGAGAAAATCATCATCATCATAGGAATGCCAAGTCTGATGACCCAGATGGAAGGAAGTGCAAGGTGATTTTGCTGCCCCTAACAACTCTTCAAATCAGAGCCAAACTATACATCAGTAAAACACTATGTTTTTAGAAAAGTAATACTTTTACAATTTGGTGTGTGACCAGAAATATGTTTGGTGTGTGACCAGAAATATGTATGTCCATTCCTACTAAAATAAAAAATGTAATGTTTTATTCATTTAAGGGAAATGCCAGTTAAAACACTGATCAGGTTTCAGTATCTTCTGAATCAGCTGTGAATTACTATTGGTTCCTAAAAACTAGTTTTACATGTGATGAAACTAATTTATAAAAATAGACATAACTTACACAGTATTCAGGGTCTTGTCTTTATCAAGCACTGTGGGAGCCCCGTGTCTAGGGTCTACCTGCTTCTGATGTGCCTCTGAATTTCTGAGTTCTTATTACAGTTAGTGGGTCTTGTGTACTACCTTATTTGGACTGAAGTAAGTTACATGCTCAGGTATTTATTTGTTTTCTTAGAATATCTTCAAATACTTTCAACCAGGTAACAGATGGAAGGTGGACCCAAATACATACGTTATATGTAATTTATATGTATTTGGGTCCACTTGTCCCAAATATGTACTTTTTATGTATTTGGGTCCACTTTCAATCTGTTACTTGGTTCCCCAGGTTCAGAAAAATGACCCTGAGGTTATTTGTCATTGCCTTTCTAAATTCTTTCACATACATAATGCTGTGGAGCAGGTTTTGCAATCTCTGTCAATATACTCCTTTAATTGCAGCTCATCAGGAGTTATGGGAACTTGTTCTGTCCTGAGTATTTAGTGGAAAGAGAAGCAGATTAAGGCTAGAAACGAATGGGAGATGTTTAAAAAAACCCTGCTGTCTCAGGCTTTAGAGCATTTTACTGTTACTGCCTGATCTTTAAAAAAAAAACAAAAACAAAACAACAAAACCAACCCAAAACCAAAGAAACCTTTGGAGGTAGGGTACAGGGTACTTTATTCCCAGGCAGGGAATATTTTGAGAATGGTGTTAACACTTGCAAATAAAAGAAGTTCCTGTTCTGTTTTTCTAAAAGCATCTTTACTTTGTGTAGAAGCAACATTTTAATGCAAATCTAACCACTTTACAGATCCTTGTTCCAAAACTTTTGTAAGTTTCTGCATGTATGTTCTGTGTGTGTTAGAGTTTACAACCTCTTTCCAACCTTGATGTTTACATTCTTGCAATTTTGAAAAACACCAGTTTTGTCATGTGGTCAGGTTTCACCTGCTGCTGATTTTACCTACCATGAAATGGCACCTATGTTTCAAAGAACTAACCTCCCTGCCTGTGCCATCTTGGAACCAGATGATCTTTAAAGTCCCTTCCAACCCAAACCATTCTATGACATTATGATTCTATGATTCTGTGAGTCTGTGATTCTCTGTTTTACCAGTCCTGCTGGGATTGTTTCTCCATCAAAAGGGCATCCCACATTTAAGGCTATGAGATTTTCCATAGCGTTAAATCCTTTCTCCATAGAGCCATGCAGCAGACCATAACAATGAGGGAATGGTATTTTCTTCCTTCTATACAAGGAGAGCACCTTTGCAAGGAGTATACAGCAAGCAAACAGCGGATCTAAAGTAATGTTAGTCACTTCAATGTGGTCATTCTGGTCCCTCCTGCAGCTCTGTGCAGCCACATTCCATAAGGGAAAGTAACTTTCTCAGCAACCTCCCAAAGTGTGTTGTGTCACCACTGAAATATGTGTGAGATCCTGGCTGGAGACATCCAATATCTGTGGAGTATTTAATAATATTTCTCTGTGTAAATTTCCTCAGTGGAGAATGTAATACCTTTCCCATATCATTCACCATTGTGCCTGCTCAGTTTTCCCTGGTTTCTCCTTTAAGCTTTTCAATTTGTATATATCTGTCATAGTCCTTGTAAAAGTTGCACATTTTTAAAATTGCCCCCTTTTCTCTTTCATCCAAATACATCAAATGATTGAAAGGAGTACGCAGTCAAATGAAAGCCTCTAAAGGAAAACTTTTTCAATTAAAACAATCAAAGTGGAAGATATTGTAAAGGAGAAACCTTTTACTCGTGTATGATTTCAGCAGACTTCTGCATAAGATTTCATCTCCGCATCTCAAAAATGAGGAGGGGGCACCTACTGTCACCACAGAACAGCTGTATGTATTTGGTAGGTTCCAGAGAAGCTAATGGATTGCAGGGAGGGTGACTTTTCCTATGTACCTCAGCACTTCAAAAGCCTGGGCAGCTGTTCAGATCCCACCTCTCTTTACATTTTAAAACTATCATCTTTGTTTCTTCCAAAGGGAGGGGATGTCTCCTGCTTGCATGATACTATAAAATGAATCTCTTCTTACAGAAATTAAAGTTCCTTTTAGAGTCTTTCAACATTTAACTATAAATCCCTCTGGTCTTGCTGCCATATTTATTTACAGATTATTCATGACAGTGTGTGCATCCTCTTTTACAAATATATTCTCTACAGTTTCATAGAGTCAGGAGGAGTAAGAGAGTTTAACTTTGTGCTTTTTGGCACTATCTCACATAAGTCTTTATAAAATTATTTACATATTGATAACAACTTCTTTGAAGTATGATAAGGTTATATTCAAATTACTTTTTCTTAATGATTTGGGTTACCATTGTAGTCCCTCAATATCCTTCTTTGTTTTGAAGCCCTAAAATTTAAATTACGGAAGCCGCAGCTAGTCTGAAAACAATCTTACACCTTCTTCACTACCTTTATTTAGTTAGCTCCTGTCTGCCTGAAACCTTGATCAGTTCTTATTGTTCTGGTACCTCTCAGTCTTTCCTCTTGCTCCCTGAATGTGGAAGTGCACTGTAACTTGCTGATGGAAGAGGATGTTATCCCTTCCCAAGGGATCATTATTCCACTGAATAATGATTGCTGTCTGGGAAAGGTTGTTAATGGCCACTTCAGGAAACTTTAAACTTGGTTACAAAGTGGGAAGAGGTGCTGAAAGCAAAATTTCACATCTCTCACACATACTCACTCACTTCTTTTCCTATTCTCTCCTTTTAGCTGTACATATAAATGTATCTTTTCCATTTACTTAAATTTTAGTTTCCATCTTACTATTTTTTTCCTTAACAGTTTTCTGTTATAATCTGTTACTTAAGGATTTTAATTTCTCCCTTTAACCTTTCTTTCCACATATTTCTTCCTCACACTAGCAATACAGTCCTCCACAATACTGATGTTCTTGGGATTGATACTCTTAACTAGACTTTTCCTTGTGCTTTGGTACCTTTTCTGTTCTGGATTCATGGGTTTGTTATTTCAAAGTGTGATTCTGCCTCTTGGTCAGAATTTGACTTAGCCCATTCTTTTAGCTATTTTCCATTAAGATCAGTATCCCAAGGATTTGAGTCCCTTCCTTTTTGTCCATGGTGATGTGGGCTGCTCTTGATATGTTAAGATACATAAAATGTAACACTCACTCTATTTGTTTAAAATAGCAATAATCTAGCTTATTTCCTTTTCTTAAATTCCTCTAGATCAAAAACATCCCAGTGTGTTTTCAAATCTTGTTTTGTTAAAAGCAACACTGTTATGACATTTCTTTGATGTTTGAGGTACAGGAGGGATATTAAGAATGCTGTATGCTCCATCTGTGGTGGATGTAGGAAGGAGTCTGATAAATAAGGTCTCTTTCTATATATATATATATAGTTTTGCTTTAATATGTTTTACACTCTAATTTCTTCACACTTTCTAATCTTTATGTGCGGGGGGTGGGGTCTGTTATGTTTTTTTTCTTCTGAACATCTTGACTTATTTTGAAGATCTGTTCCCCATTACATCTCTTTATCCACCCATTTTCAGGGAAGCTGGGAACCAAGCGTGATGAAAAGACATGCAGTAGCCATATCTGCCCATGAAAGTCCCATCCCACCCCCCTGGGCAGAGCACCAGGCAGGGCTAGGAGGTCTGGACCAGCAGCCTGTGGCCAGGGACAGGCAGGGCTGCAATGTGGTGGGGCTTCAGCTCTGGCCAGGCCCCATGGCACAGCCCCAGATGAAGGCAGCTCCTATGGGACAAGGTCAGCCCTGGCTGTGTCTGCCCCTCTGGCAGCTGGCTCTGACCCCCACAGCCAAACCCCTGCTTACTTTTAGGTCATTGATTTCACTTCTGTGTCCCCAGCTTACATATATTGTTGTAAAATCTAGAATAATAGCTGAGGAGTATAATTTTGCATCTATATTAGTGTTTTGGGGAGCATAAACTATTTTGAAATACAGTAGTATTTTCAATGCACTACCATTCCTATTCACGTATATTCACACATACAACATACACAGAATTGGAAGTTCTTCTGCTTGCATTAAGAGACTCAAGATGTCAGAGAAGAAAGATGTAGTTTTCCTGTTAGTGTATAAATAATTCCTGAGTCAAAGCTTTTACCATTATAACTTCCTGCTAAACTTGACTCAGCTAGCAAATGCTAATAACAGTCCTATAATGTAAAATCAATAAATGTTATTTGAACTAAGCCTATTATTTGAGCAGAGTGGAAATATACTTAATTAGCACACATTCAAATGTTCTAAAGAAATTACATTTCTTTGGTTTTGAAACATCATGTTCTGTTCCAGTCATTTTAGAGGGACTATATTTGGTAGAATTGGGGCTAAGCCTATATAGTACTACAGCTCTCTGAATTTAAGTGGAATCATTGCCAAGTACTTTATTTGTCCCTGTTCCTTCTAGAAAAGGTTCAGATCTTATAGTTCTTTAATCGTAAAATGAGCTTATTAGAAACTGGCAGGATGGAATGAATATGCGTGCATAAATACAGAGACAGTTGCATCTTTTGCTATCCACACTTTTTTTCATGTAACTGCTAACCTGTATGTGCCCTTTTATGTGCTTCCCACCAAAGCCCTTCCTTTGCTAGGATTTGTGTCTGTGACAGAGTGAAGAGAATACTCTGAGTGCATGAAGTGTGTATCTCTCTTTTCTGGAGGGTGAAATAAAAGCAGCTCTTTGTATCATTACTCTTCCCATGCTCCTTTTCTTTCAGGCTAAGAGGGATTAGAAAGTATAGCTGCCCCTCTGACTTGAAAGGCTGTGTCCTGAATTGGTATCTCCTTTGTACTCCCCATTAGATCAAACAATGGTTGCAATAAAAAGCAATGCTGATTCTTTTCAGGAGTCCATGTATTGCTGTTACTGGCTAAAGTAGCAGCCTTGAACTCCTAGCTTGAACAGGTGCTCAAAAGTAGCAGGCTATCTCATCCTCCTTCTACCCGTGCAGAGAGGTACGTACTAGTAGGTTTCTTCATGGCCTGCTTTGGAAAATGTCTGGGTAGTGCTTGTTTTTATAGGTGTCTGAGAGATGGAGAGGACAAGCCTCAGACACAATCCCTGCAATTCTTTCGAGGAGGATCTCCTACAGATAGAGGAAATAGCACTGGACAGCACAGCAGGGCTTGCTGGGAGCATATAGCATGCTCATGCTTGCTTCTCCAGTTACAGCTCATTGCTGAGTAAGAACAGAAACTTCTCATACTGCTTTCAGTTCATTCCAATGAGAATTACTGCAACCCTGGCAAAATGCCTTGGACTAGGACAGCCAAGAGTGGGCCAAATGTACTTCAAACTTCACTTGCTTGTATTTGATCATCATACTCCAGCAATTCAAATGACTGAAGACTTAGGAAAAACAGCTGAGAAAAAGAAACCCAGAAATAGTTTATTGAGATTTTGCAGGCAGCTAATTAATTTATTTGTGTAGTTTGATCTTTTGATCTTGGAAGAGAGAGGACGCTTTGAATGAAGAGCTACTATATTTTATATGAAATAAAAACAGAGGCAGCAGCTACCTTTGACATTTAACCTTTCTTTCAATACAGGCTTTTCTGATATTGTCTGTATACTGCAACAGCAATTTATATATTATCAAACACCCAAATACACTAAACAGAGATGATGCACTCAAAGTGGCAGGCCCTTGCTTTTTTGAATGAGGCATAGTGAAAAGGAGGAAGGAAACTGTAAGAACAATAGGTCTGGTCCCATTTTCCTCCTCTCTTTATATAGAGATTCTGAAGGAAGTGAAATGGCTCTGTTTCCTCACATCTGACCTGTGAAAAAAATAGGCTGTGCAGTCAGTTTTTAGCTTGGGAACACATACAAACTCTACTTCCCAGTGACAAAATAAAGGATGTGTATTCCTTAGAAAGTAAGTGAATGAAAAACTGCCTGCATTTCTTCTGGTGTGAGATACTAGATTTTCTACCTTCTGTTTGCATCTGTGATGGAAACATTCTGATCTGCAGTAATCAATTAACTGATGTACCAAGTCTTTATTGATGACTACTTGCTATTGTGAGAAGCTGTTAATACTGAGGATAATTTCTAGTTTTGCTTAGAGAATCTTTGGTTAATTGATAGAATGGGGTCAACAATACAGCCTTGGTACCTTAGTTTATATGTCTCTTAGCCTACAGCCGTGACAAATGAACTACTATTTTGCCATGTGTCTTTAGCTATCTAAAAGTTAGTTGCCATCTCTGACCTACTTACTGAAGCTCTCTCTACAGTGGTGCTTTTTGGAAGGTGAGGTATTTATCTGTCTTCTTTACTGTAGAGACATAACTATGTATACATGCAGAGAGTCAGTAAAGTAACTAACTTGAAATAGACACCTTATTTTCAGGTAGCTAAAGTCTGGTGAGATGAATACTGATGTAAAGTGTATGCACAGGTAATACAGTTTAAAAGTCTTCCTGAAAATTAGGGATCTTTCAACTCCTACCCAAAATTTTAGCCACTGCACTTTAACCAGTGATTTACTAAATGCCTCCTAGCTTTTCAGGGACATTGTTAATTGTTCTTTATGCAGTTCACAGCAGTCCTATTTTGCTAGCATCTGCAGATAAACAGTTTTCCATGGCTAATGTACATCCTAGTGCAACAGTGGCCATTTTAAACAATGTGCATCATGGTCAGTCTTTCTTTTGAAAGCTGCACTGAGAAGGTGTTAGCTGAGGTCAAGGGAAGTCTTCTAAACGATTAGAGTATGAAAGGTCACAACTCACCCTTTTAAATAAAAGCAAGAGGTTAGGCTCTGACTACATTTTTCCATCAGATCTTTCTTCCCCTTTGCTTCCACTGGCATGTGAAATAATTCAATAGGACGAAAGGGGAAAAGTTGGTTTTCCATGTGTCCCTTAGTACTAGACAGAACTGACCCACAACTGAGCCACTGGTCAGTCTAATGATCAGTTGCTTTTGATTTAGACTGTTTCTTCAGTTTTTCTCCACACAGAGGACTTCTGTCAAGTGTCCTCTTATGGCTTCAGCTATGTGACTCTGTAAAACAACTGAGAAAAAGTCCTTGTTCTGTTTTTTACTTCCATTTTAAGACCCACCTCTCTTGAATGTCCTCTTGAGAAAAATGGCTAATATTTCGTCTGTACCTTATCCCAAATACTGTACCTGTGCCCACATGTACGTTTTCTTTCTGACGGACATGCGTACCTTGGTTATGTAGCTGGGAAGTTCCTCATCTTACACTGACTTACTTTGCTTAGTCTATCATGCAACTGATTGTCTAAAGAAAACAATAAAATTACACCTCCCATTTCTATTTCCTGTTAGCACTGCAATACAGTTATTTATATTTTTAGAGCAGAAATATATATATAAGTTCTGGAATCATTAGCACCTCCTCCCATGTTTGTTTCTGCCAAATTTGAAGACCATCAGAAGCATACTTCCATGTCATCTAATATTATTTTATAAGCTTCTATTAAATTCAAAATGGAGATGAATTTTTTAGAATGGAGTAATATGCTGGTTCCTAATAGCGGAAGGAAGTTGAAGCTGGTCTAAGCTTACATAAGGAAGGTTTGGATTCAGATGAAGTGCATTGGGAAGTTTCTGTAACAGTTCACAAAGAAAGCCCTTGTATGTGTGCAAGACAGCTTTTGTGCTTCCTTCAGTAAACATAAGGGAAGTGAGATTCATTTCTGCTATTTGTGTGACAGAGAACAAATAATATTTTGCTTCAAAATATGATGTCACAAAGCTTTGAGAAGCAAATATTTATATACGTGTAACACAATTACATAGGTTAGCTAGGAACCAAACAAGAAGATGGTTGTACTTAATTTTCTTAACTATATTTTTAAATCTAAGCTTCTCCAACGTGTCAGAGATGCTTGGACAAAATTTCCTTGAGAAAATAAAAGGGGTAAGATTTTTCCCAGAAGCTTGGGATTCCCAATTAGAGTTAACCTGGCAGATGAAAATTCCATGAAAATTCATAAATCTTAGGTGTTATATGGAGGAAACCAGCACAACATTTGTAATCTAACCATATGGTATGTTTGAAAGTGTAAATTAATTTGATGTTCTTGTAGTACTTCCCTGGTAGATATTTGTCTACTGTTTGAAATCAGGATACAGTTTGACCTTCTACACCATGACAGAAATTCCCTCATAGGCTATTAGGTCAGTAGGTGAGAATATTAGCAGTGCACTATGGAAAGATGTGTCGAGAGTGTCATCGTTGTTCTGTGTTACAGTTTCAGTTTTGAATAAAATTATTTAGAATCAAAAGACCTGTGGCTGCAGTTCCTGTGAAATTAATAAAATTTCATCAGTTACAAATTTGAACCTCATTTGGATTTCAGACCTGGCATTTTATCTTGAAACCAGAATAGAATTCTTAAAAGACATTTTATATGTAAATTTGACCCCCAAAATACACTTACTCCTGTACTTGACTTCAAAATACAGTATAAATTCAGTGTAATTGTGAAAATTATCAGATTCAAATGATTCAGTATGCACCTTAAACACGGGTTTTAAGCTAAGAACCCAAAATGCAGACTAGCAAAATTACAGGTTTATCCCTAAAAAATGCTTATAAGCAGGGCTTTTTTTTTGTATTAAATTATTATTAACTGTCATTAATCTAGTGATTAAGAAAGTTTTCTTATGTTTTTTAGCCAACTATAAACTTCTGTGAACCATACTTGCATGGCCAGCAGGAGGTCTTGACATTTCACTAAAAAAAAATTTCAATGTAATGACTTTTGCCATGATAATATTTCATATGTTAAATAAATGCATTCTGACAAATGTCAATCCACAGGTCCATTTCAATAAAATTTCCTTCAGGACAAGATGTGATGTACTTCTGTCACGAGTCATTATAAATGCCTGAGATTTGGGAAGGAAATTTATATGAAACTAATAAATAAAGATATTACACCTACAGCTATATTTGATGTGGATGTGAATAGCAGTTCTATATTACTGTAACTGTCATCTCTGCTACTGTTTTTTGACATCTTTATGCAATGCCAGTGTTTTTGTTTTCTGAAAAGTCCCCAAAATGTCAATATGTATGTATACGTGTAGAAGGAAAGAGAGAAGGGGCACTGATTTTATTTCCATGATGCATATCAAACAAGTGGACAGAGGGACAAAATGATTCAGCTGTTACTATGCTGGCTGGAAATCAGGAGATGTACTGGAGTTTCCTTGCTAGAAGAGATTTTTTGATACTAGGAATCTGAGGAAGTAACTAGTCTTCATGTTCCTTTCTCTCAAATATTCAGCTGTTATAGCAAAGAACACTATAAAACACAATAAATACAATTAGCTATTTATTTATTTTTCTCTTTGTAAACTGTCTCCAAACACTTTCTGGTACTCTGCTCCCTCAAGACATAACTGCACATCCTCTTCACATCCTCTTGTTCAGAAAAGCATCACCCAAGCTCAAAATAAACCCCCTACTAATTCTGATTTTGTGCATATTTAGGGAGGGTTTGAGTTCAGTTTTACAGTTTTCAAGTAAGTACTCTCAGACACATGATTAGGGTCACCCCATAGTTCTTCTTACAGTGTGTGCTATATATGTGTATAACTAACATTATGGGCACAGTCTTTTAACCTGCACTGATACAGCATCATTCCATGCAAAGCTTTATTCTTTGGTTAGGTGTAGAGCAAATGATTTTGGTGATTCACATCAAGACTTTAAGTATTCCTTCTCTTTTATATTCAACTGTAGTAAAGATTTACAGGCTTATTTTAGGAAGAAGCAGTATTACATTGTTGGAGGTACCTAGTGGATAAGGGTATGATGCCCTCTGAAATAAGTCCCCTCCTAGACAGAGACAGGTGAGTAACAGTGTGAGTCACTGTATGAGTTCCATTTACCTCAATGGAAGTGTTCATTCAAGAGTCAAGACTGTCAGCAGTCACTGTGGGTTCCAAGTCTACTACTTGAAATCTTTAACTCATGCAAAGACATATTTTTAAAGACCTGTTTGAGCCTGGGCTGAAGTGGCTTTACAGCTTCATGTTGAGTCACAACCCTACAGAGGTTTGCATAAAACGGCACACCCATGTTGAGAAGTGACTCACTGCAGGCCAACAGCACAGATACCTGATGGGGCTGGGCTAAGGCAAGGCACATATGCACACTCCTGGTTGAATCACAGCACTGTAGTTTCTGTCCAGCTTTGGAGACCACAAGGAGAATCTCTGGCACTTTGCGCAGGTATGAGTTGCTGCTGTTAAAGAAAAGGGATGGGACACAGGCACGTCCAGCAGGAACTTGTGTCTCTGCTAAATCAACAAGTCATACAAAAATGTGTTGAAATAACAAAATAAGACCTGGACTGTGTAAGAAGACAGATAAGATGATCTCTTCTAGCAGTGAAATCTGAAATCGCAGTGGCAGTTCTAGTGGTTTTTAGCTGGGGAGGATTTCAACAGAAAACTTTGTATGCACATGCGGTGCATATGTCTGCCTATTCACAAGCACATATAATGCAACAAAAATTCAAGAGAGCAGGATTGTACAGAATAAGTATTGTATAGAACAAGAACAGCAGGGGTTATCAAGTTATATTAGTCAAGTAAGAATATTCAGTCAACATATGCTGGCAACCAGAAGAAGAATGGCCATTACCTAGCAGATGACCTTGTAACATTCTCCTACATTTTTCAGGCTTGGTCAGTGCTGCTACATGCCTATCTCTGGAGAAACCTGTTACAACAGATATGTTTACAACATGTTTACTGTAAACATTAAATACTTTTACAAAACTAATTTCTCATGGGGTGAGAAGACAGGCTTAATTCAGAATCAATAAGTAAAGGTAGGAGGAGACAAAGAGGTGGAGCTGATGGTGAAGTTTCATGACAGAGAAAGGTTACTAGTGCGTTCTTAGCACCATCTCTGTTTGGGCCTGTGTTCTTCAAGGCTGTTCTTGATGCCATAGGAAAAGAGGTGATGAAGCTTATATGATCCTATGTCAAATCACACAGTAAAATAGCTGGTAGTACTGAAAAGTGCAAAGAAGTAGTTGGGGGCAGGGGAAATAATCCTAATTGTCTGTAACAGAACAATTAATTACTACAACTTTGGAAATAGTTTTTGAACCTCTGTGGATAGCACTCAACACTTCTCAAAACAGCAAGTAAAATGTTGGGAATGAGAACAAAACAGGGATACCCTCATGCTATCCCAGAAAATAGTATGGAACTATTTGAAAAATTATAAAGAACAACAAGAAGAATCAGAAACATGGAAAGGCATTCATCTCACATGAGATTAAATAAAACTAGGGCTCTTCAGATTGAAAATGAGATGACTGATGGGAGACCTATAGGCATGAACGTGATGGAGAAAGAGAAGATGGAGTCATTACTTGCTCCAGTAAGTGCCAGGAGCCAGGAGAGAAACCAGGGGATCAACTGACAGATTTTGTTGATTATAATGTTTTGTTTTCCAAATGCTTGCTCCTGGTCACTGCTTGAGGCAAAATGTTGGCTTAAATTGACTGATCGGATCCAGTACATATCCTGTGGTGTTCTCAAGCTATGTTTTTTAAATCTTGCGTTGCACAATTCCTCTGTTTGGCTGCCTTCATTTAAAACTGTGCACCTGGGGGACAGTAACAGTACAGTGAGACACCAAGAAAGGTCAAATCAGAATAGTCAGTTCTAAGGCAGAATCTCATGACTTTTGGGGAGCTGTCTTAGTAAATGCAGATAAAATGCGCAATGACTTATGAGTCCGATGATGACCTTAACCAGTGATATGAAATATGTATGAGCAATAGTTCCATGTCTGTCCTGTGGACTTGTAAAGGACAATTCTGCACTTTTTTTTTTTTTGCTGTTGTTGTTGATTAAGTATCATTTTGTGGAAGCAGAACGACTGAAAATCACCATCTCCGTAATTTTCACATTTCCTGCTCTCTTCTGCTGCCCCTATAAGGACACAGCCAGTCACATAGTCCTGATTCTGAGCAGCTCATTTTCATACTTCAGCAGCATCACTGTTCCCTTAATTGTCATGGTAAGAGATGGCTTTGATTACTTATTTACCTAGAATTATTTGAACATTACATGAGAAAGAAGGGCTGTGACGTAAATAGTAATGAAAGCATACCATGTGCCGATAACCTCTTAATGTATTCCTGGGGACCAATACTTGGTTGCATTCCACTTTCTTTTCAAAAGACAGAGAAAATGCACTTCCTCTTAAAAAAAAGGGTTAAAAGAAAATAAGATAAAAAACTTATTGGAGAAAGACTTGGGGGTGTTGGTTGATGAGAAAATGAACATGAGCCAGCACTGTGCACTCGCAGCCCAGAAAGCCAACCGTATCCTGGGCTGCATCAAAAGAAGCATGACCAGCAGGTCAAAGGAGGTGATCCTGCCCCTCTACTCTGCTCTCGTGAGACCTCACCTGGAGTATTGTGTGCAGTTCTGGTGTCCTCAACATAAAAAGGACATGGAACTGTTGGAACAAGTCCAGAGGAGGGCCACGAGGATGATCAGGGGACGGGAGCACTTCCTGTATGAAGATAGGCTGAGGAAGTTGGGGCTGTTCAGCCTGGAGAAGAGAAGGCTGCGTGGAGACCTCATAGCAGCCTTCCAGTATCTGAAGGGGGCCTATAGGGATTCTGGGAAGAGACTCTTCATTAGGGACTGTAGTGATAGGACAAGGGGTAATGGGTTCAAACTTAAATGGGGGAAGTTTAGATTGGATATAAGGAAGAAGTTCTTTACTGTGAGGGTGGTGAGGCACTGGAATGGGCTGCCCAGGGAAGCTGTGAATACTCCATCCCTGTTGGTGTTCAAGGTCAGGTTGGACAGAGCCTTGGGTGGCATGGTTTTGTGTTGAGGCGTCCCTGCTCATGGCAGGGGGGTTGGAACTAGATGATCTTAAGGTCCTTTCCAACCCTAACTATTCTATGATTCTATGATTCTATAAATTACAGATTTTTGTTCATCTTTCTCAGATGTATAGCTGATTTGCTTCTTTTAAATTATAGGCTACAATTCAAAACAGAAAAGAATTTCTAACATTGATTTCATCATCACTGGGTCTGAAAAGTTCCAATCTATTACTCAAACATAAACCCATATATCCATAATAACAATAAAGCAAAGGTCTACATTATTTGTGCAAATGCAGTGGTGTTCTGATGATTAAAAAAAGCTAGAGTATGTGCATGATACAATTGAAAACATGTTGTTAACAATAAAAACAGAAGATAAGCACTTCTATGCTGCTAAATAACTGGAATATTTGCCATATTTGCTAACACACTAATTAGATTCTCTTTTGAAAGGTTTATCTCAGATTTTCTGTAAAAGTCTATCCTTATTACTGTAGTATTTACCATTGTGTGGCCAACAAAATGAAGATTTTAGGAAAAGCATTATGCCTTAATGTAAGCAAGTATGCCATCATATGCACACAGCATATGAGTATCTTCCCAGATACTACATTTTTCTGAGAATTCTCCATTGTCTTTTGATTCAATTCAGACAGATTTAAATTTCATTAATTTCATTATTGACTCAGGAACATAGCCCTTTCAATCTTAACTTGTTTTCCTATCAGGGTTTGCTTTTTGAAAAGAGTACCCCTTACTGATGTTAAATACAGTTCCTCTGTTCAGGAAAATGTTTTGATACACTGTCAGCTGTTGAATATATAGCTCCTTGAGCAGAAAGCAGCATGGGATTTTATTTATTTATTTTTTTTTACTAACCAAAGATTCTGTTACTGATAAATAGTGTTTATTCTAAGGAAAAGATAATTTTTTAATAAAAACACCAACATCAAAAAAATCCCTCTGAAAAGCAAAAGGCTTTGGTCTCCAGTTACACATCCCTAAAGTGGTAAAAAATGTGATCTTCTTGGCATCATTTCCACTGTGCAAATCAATTTATCTAGCTGCAGGTTCTGCCAAACAAGCCGTAGCAGAGCTTGTTGTAGTGGTTTAAGGTGCTGTTAGCTATTTATTCATCCTTACACCAGGGGTGGGAGAATGTAGTAAGGGAACAGACCTAACTGCCACAGCTCACAGCCTGAGAAAATATCTCTGCCTCACCTTCAGAAGCTAATGCATGAAAATGTGAATTGCAAGGGCTGGAAATAGCTTCTCATACCAACTCTGCTTGAGGGGCAGTTATGCCTGATAAGGAGGTGGGAGAGACAGATGGGAACGGCAATGCCTTGAGCTATGCCAGTGAGAATTTTCCAGAGACATGTGGTGTGAGCCTTGCCTCTGACTAGCAGGTTGGCGGCAGCCTCTCTGCTTTGCAGGAGTTAATGCAGCTCTTGCTTTTAATGCCTGTGTCCTTGAGAGAAGATGTAAAGATGTCTGTGAGGTGAAGAGAAAGCAAGAAAGACAAGAGAAGGAGCAAATACTGAGATACAAGACAGAAAAAAAATAAATTGTATTCTCTCCACAATGAAGCGTGTAAGGATGTGGCACTGAATGAGAAATTAGATACACTGCAATGTGACTCTGCCAAAGGTACGTGATGTTAACCTAGCTCCTTCACTTTCTCTGGAAAGAGTACTGCTTTCCTAGGAGAAAACAAATGTGGGCAGCTTTCCAGTATCTGAAGTGGGCCTACCCGGATGCTGGACAGGGACTCTTCATTGGGGACTATAGTGATAGGACAAAGGGCAATGGGTTCAAACTTAAACAGCAGAAGCTTAGGTTACATATAAGAAAGTTCTTCCCTGTGAGGGTGGTGAGGCACTGGAACAGGCTGTCCAAGGAAGTTGTGACTGCCGCACCCCTGGCAGCGTTCAAGGCCAGGTTGGACAGGGCTTTGAGCAACCTGGTCTAAAGTGAGGTGTCCCTGCCTGTGGCAGGGGTTTGGAACTGTATGATCCTAAGGTCCTTTCCAACCCAAACTGTTCTGTGATTCTATAATTCTAAGAAGAGAATGTGTCATGGTGTCACCTGGGGAAGCCAGTGGAGATGGAGTGTTTGAGGCATGGTACAGTAACGTAAGGTGACTGAATCAACGCAGCATATTATGTTGAGAGTTTCTGAAGGGCCTTGGAAGCCATTTTACCTAACAAACTCACTAATCCTTTGCCATGAAAAGAACGCGGTGTGCTGGTGAAATCCGTAGATGTGACAAAGTTGGAAGTCGTTTATGTGGCGGAGAACGACACAGTCCTTCAAGTGGGAACGCAGGGGCCGAGGGAGAGCCGGGTCTGGCGCCAAAGCCGGAGCGCCCGGCGCACTTTGCCGCCCAGCAGCCCTCCATGCCGTGGGCAGAACGGTCCCGGCGGGGGGAGCCCTCCTGCGGCCAGCAACAGCACAAACCAAACCGACCGAGCGCGCCGCACCGGGAAGCGGCTTGGCCCCTGTAGCGGCCGGGCGGGGCGAGGCCTCACCGGAGTCCGAGTAACCGCCGCCCGCCCCTTCGCCCTGCCTCCGCCTTCCGCCGCCAGCCCCGCCGCTGCCGCCGCGCTGCCTGGCGGAGGCCCCTCCCGGCGATAGCAGCGACGACAGCGGGTGAGTGGCGGCGGGGAGTGGGAGCGGGAGCGGGCCGGCCGTACTGCAGGGAGCCGTCCTTCCCTCAGCCCCGGGGGAAAGGCGCTGCCCGGGCGGCGGCGGGCGGGAGGGCGTGCGGCATCTCCTCTCCCGGGCAGACCCGTTTCGCGGTGGTAGCCCCGGCCTCCTTTGCCCCGCAAGGCCCCGGGGGTTTGGGGTGCCTCGGTGGAAGGGGCCCGCGCTCTGCCTCCAAGCGCGGTCCGTCCGGCCGAGGAGCCATCTTCTGCGGTACGGGCAGGCTCTGCAGCGGGAGAGCTCGGTGCGGCGCTGCGGAGGTGTGCTGGTGCTAAATCACCGTGAGGTGAATTGCAAGCGGGTAACGAAAAGTTTAGGTGTACGGAAAAAACATGCTGGCTTCCAGCAGCGTAGTGGCATCAGAAATATTAGAGTTTAGTAGTTGGCATGCACTCTTGATAGTTGGTGTGCCCAGTATGTGACGGCATAAAGTAAATATTTCAGTGTTCTTAAAATACCTAGAATTCGTTCTTCTTCACTCCTTACGCAGCTGCGGTTCTCTGATCTCAAAAGTCTTGCATAATAATGTAGAACTATTTTATTTTTTTAATTCTAAATATTGCTATCTAAATTGGCAGTGTATGTAGCTGAGGTGAAATAATTTTAAATTGATGTGAATTTAGAAAGTTAAAGAAAAAAAGCCTTTAGAATTAAAAGAACATCTTTACTGAGAAGCTAATTATGCTACTGTAATGAGCAATATTAGAACTGGCAGTTTGACAATTTAATCACAATAGCGTGAATATCAACGCTATCAGGACTCTTGGTTGATATTCAGGGATCACCTGCTGCAGGCTCAGGAGTGTTGCATCCCAACTAGAAGGAAGTGCAGCAGGAGGGCCAGGAGACCTCCTTGGATTGATAAGGAGCTGCTGAGGAAAATTCAGTTGAAAAAAGAGGCTTATAATAAGTGGAAGCAAGGACAAGGTGGCATGGGAAGAGTACAGGGATGTTGTCCGGGAAGCTAGGGACCAGGTTAGGAAAGCTAAGGCTCAGTTAGAATTAAACTTAGCTAGAGGTATTAAAGATAACAGGAAGGGATTCTACAGGTACATAGCAAATACAAAACAGACTAGGGAGAATGTAGGCCCCCTCAGGAAGCTCTCGGAAGAACTGGCTACACAGGATTTGGAGAAGGCTGAGGTTCTGAATGACTTCTTTGCCTCAGTCTTCACTGCCAAACGCTCTGACCAAACCACCCAAGTCTTGGAAGGCAGATGCAGGGACTGTGAGAATGAAGACCTTGGGCCCACTGTAGGAGAGGAACTGGTTTGAGACCATCTTAAAAATCTGTGCACAAGTCCATGGGTCCTGATGAGATCCATCTGCGGGTCCTGAAGGAGCTGGCAAATGAAGTTGCGAAGCCGCTGGCCATCATATTTGAGAAATCGTGGCAGTCAGGTGAAGTTCCCGATGACTGGAAGAAGAGAAATATAACCCCCATTTTCAAGAAGGGGAAAATGGATGACCCGGGGAATTACAGACCAGTCAGTCTCACCTCTGTGTCTGGCAAAATCTTGGAGCAGATTCTCCTGGAAGGCATGCTAAGGCACATGAAAATCAACAAGGTGCTTGGTGACAGCCATCATGGCTTCACTAAGGGGAAATCCTGCCTGACCAATTTGGTGGCCTTCTATGATGGGGCTACGGAACTGATGGACAGGGGTAGAGCAGTTGATGTCATCTACCTGGATTTGTGCAAAGCATTCGGCACTGTCCCACACGACATCCTTGTCTCTAAATTGGAGAGACACCAATTTGATGGATGAACCACTCGGTGGATAAAGAACTGGCTGGATGGCTGCACGCAAAGAGTTGTGGTCAATGGCTCAATGTCCGGCTGGAGACCAGTAACGAGTGGTGTCCGTCAGGGATCGGTGTTGGGACTGGTCTTGTTCAACATCTTCGTCGCTGACAGGGACAGTGGGATTGAGTGCACCCTCAGCAAATTTGCCGATGACACCAAGCTGTGTGGTTCGGTTGATATGCTGGAGGGAAGGAATGCCATCCAGAGGGACCTTGACACGCTTGTGAGGTGGGCTGATGCCAGCCTCATGAAGTTTAACCATGCCAAGTGCAAGGTCCTACGCCTGGGTTGGAGCAATCCCAGGCACAGCTACAGGTTGGTCAGAGAAGAGATTCAGAGCAGCCCTGAGGAGAAAGACTTGGGGGTGTTGGTCGATGAGAAAATGAACATGAGCAGGCAGTGTGCGCATGCAGCCCAGAAAGCCAACTGTATCCTGGGCTGCATCAAAAGGAGCGTGACCAGCAGGTCGAAGGAGGTGATCCTGCCCCTCTACTCTGCTCTCATGAGACCTTAATTGGACTATTGTGTGCAGTTCTGGTGTCCTCAACATAAAAAGGACATGGAACTGTTGGAACAAGTCCAGAGAAGGGCCATGAGGATGATCAGGGGGCTGGAGCACCTCCTGTATGAAGACAGGCTGAGGAAGTTAGGGCTGTTCAGCCTGGAGAAGAGAAGGCTGCGTGGAGACCTCATAGCAGCCTTCCAGTATCTGAAGGGGGCCTATAGGGATGCTGGAGAGGGACTCTTCATTAGAGACTGTAGTGACAGGACAAGGGGTAACGGGTTAAAACTTAAACAGGGGAAGTTTAGATTGGATATAAGAAGGAAATTCTTTCCTGTTAGGGTGGTGAGGCACTGGAATAGGTTGCCCAGGGAAGTTGTGAATGCTCCATCCCTGGCAGTGTTCAAGGCCAGGTTGGACGAGGCCTTGGGTGATATGGTTTAGTGTAAGGTGTCCCTGCCCACGGCAGGGGGTTGGAACTAGGTGATCTTAAGGTCCTTTCCAACCCTAACGATTCTATGATTCTATGATTCTGTATTTTTGCTAGTGAATTTGGGTTCTGAAAGTCAGACTCTGTTACGAAGGTTTTTTACCTTTTGGATAGGTCAGGCGTCAGGGGGTGGAACTATGTCACTTAGTTTTAACTCAGTAAAAAAAGAAACGAGGGGAAGAGTTTGTGTTGCATCCAGATGTCAATTTTTTAACTCTGCTTCTTTACCAGATGTGTGCAGAAATCCTGGTTTCTTGAACCACAGTAAAGGTCTTGGTGCTCACTGAGCTCTCTCAGGCACTCAGTGCAAAATCTCTAGCACCTTTGTTCCCAGCTGCATCCTTAGCACCTGTGGAAGCTGCATTTGATGCTTTACTTCCGGGGTGGGGGGGGGAGGGCAGTTCCTTGTGCTTATCTTGATGCCAGATTTTGCCTAAGGAGTTCTACATGTAACATTTTCATTGTGTTTATTCGGCTTTGCACAGCATAAATCCCAAAACACGTTTCAGGTGCCTGCAGTTAACAACTCTGGGTGCTTTATAGCCAAATAGTGTTTTGTGTGACTGTAGTGTTGCCATCTACCAAGTTTCATATAGGCAAACTGTTGCGAGGCATTGGTGCAGGTTGATGAAAATAGCTGTGTTTCACAAAAAGGGGGTGCACAGGATGTTTGGCAGTGTAGTAGTTCCTTGGGATCACTATGAATGGAAATAAATGTTGGCTGGTTTGGGACCCTTGTATAGTTTGTCTCTGGTTCAGTTCTGCTCTCGGTAGCAGATACGTGGTAGCTGCTGTCCTTTCAGGCACTGCGTGCATCTACCTGCTGTTACCAGATGGATGTCGGAAATGTCTTGCCAGGATAACTGTAAAGCTGTAGCGTGGTTTAAAAAACCAAATCTACCACATATCCCAGCGAGGTGTTAAAATAGAAGATGTTCCATTTTTATTGAGGGCACTGATGCAAAGTTGCAAGGCCTCTGAAGACCTGTGATGTTAACAGGATTCTCTGATTCTGTGGCAGCCTACGCTCTTGCTTTGAAACAACTTCCTGCCCCTGCCCCCTCTCTCTCCCCCGCCAGCCTTTTCACATTTCTCATATTTGGAGATTAGCTCCTTACATTTATGTTTAGAATGTACTGAGGTCATAGTTTCTGGTCACTTTCCCTCCAATATGGAGGTGTGGAGGCACTCTGTCCATTCAAGGTTGAAATCTCAGTTGCCCTGGAGCCATCTGTCTCCAGGCTACTTGGATTTACAAAGTGCTGTGACATTCCTGATGAATTGAGAATAGGCCAGGACAGCACAAAGGATTTATAGGTCTCCTAATAACTTTATCAAAATTTAATTTACCTTTCAGACCACAATGAACGTGGAACATGAAGTTAGCCTCTTAGTTGAGGAGATTCGGCGGTTGGGAACCAGAAGTAAGTATTGTAATTTCTCTTGACCATACAGACAGATGTAGTTGTGTTATACATACATGTCAAACAGATGTAGTCATATCAAGGTGTGAACTTGACAAATTAATTAAGCAAGCTCAGATAACCTGAAAACATGCATATACACTTAATGTTGGACTCTGTGGTGTTCCCTGTGTCCCATCCTGTAATGTGGTTCTGTTTTGAAGTTAAATGAAGCACAGAGAATGTTGGCCTGAAATCCAGCTCCCACAAAAATAAAACTGCAAAGTGACCCTTTCCTTTAGGTTTCCAACACTTGCAACAACAATCAAAGAAGAAAGCTACACTTTTTCCTTGCATCTCCTTTTCCTTCCATCTCCTTCTAGTAACTTCTGTACTTCAGAATTCATACCCTTCAATTCTATTCATCATGGTGTTTGGAATTGATCTGTATGCCTAGAACTGATCTAGGAGTTACAGGCATATTGCCAACCTTCTGTGAATTTGCTTAGGAGGTAGCTTTTTCTCTTAAGATTGATTTTCAGGGTTAAAAGTCCTCTTTCTTTAGAAATATTTGTGCAATTTGTGGATCACAGAGGCATAGAATGGTTTGGGTTGGAAAGGACCTTAAAGATTATCTAGTTCCACCCCCCTGCCATGGGCAAGGACACCTTCCACTCGACCAGGTTGCTCAAAGCCCCATCCAACCTGGCCTTGAACACTGCCAGTGATGTTGCGGCCACAGCTTCTCTGGGCAACCTGTGCCAGTGCCTCACCACCCTCAGAGTGAAGAATTTTTTTCCTAACGTCTACCCTAAGTCTCCCATCTGTCAGGTTTAAAGCCATTCCCCTTTGTCCTGTCCCTACATGCCCTTGTAAAAAGTCCCTCTCCAGAAAGGATGTGTTACCTGCTTGTATATTTCAGTTCTGATTCAATTGCCTTTGGTTCTATCTGTTTTTCAAAACCTAAGCAAGTGTGCATGGTTTAGTGACACGGTTTGGTGGGAGGTGTCCCTGCCCATGGCAGGGGGGTTGGAACTAGATGATCTTAAGGTCCTTTCCAACCCTAACTATTCTATGATTCTATGATTCTATGTATGTCTTGCATTTTGTGTGACTGCATCTGCCTTTTAGGAATAACCTAGCCAATCTTAACATATATTGTAAAATCCTTGCTTTGCATGAGAAATAAATTCACATTGCAGCTTTTTCAGTGTGAACCTTAAATATTAAAAAGTGAAAAAAATGGGGAAAATGCTCCATTTTTATTATTTTAAGTTTATTTGCTCCTTATGCTTTGAGGAGGAATAGCCTGTGCTGGTAATAGCTTTCAGAAAGTCATCAGTAAAAATAAACATAGCAGATATATTGTCCTTGATATGAGTCTCTGGAAAAAAGGCAGGAGTTCTGCCTACTTTTTATCATCAGGATTCATAGTATGCTCCCCAGTACCTTGGGAAACACCATGGGGTTTACTTTCAAAGTTCTGACGGCATGTCACTTTGTTTCCCCAGTAATCTCCTAACTGAAAGAAAATCTGCATGTGTTTTCATGTTGTGTCTTTGATTTAGACGCTGATGGACAAGTCAGCGTGAAATTTGGTGTGCTCTTTGCTGATGAAAAGTGTGCCAACCTCTTTGAAGCCCTAGTGGGAACTCTTAAGGCTGCAAAACGACGGAAGATTATCACTTATCAAGGCGAACTACTTTTACAAGGCGTTCATGATGACGTTGATATCATGCTGCTGCAGGACTGATGCAGTGTTTCAGCTATGCATTAATGGAGTTGTTTGAGATGATGACTTGCAACGTCCTTTGAGTAAGGCTGATCATTCTAAGGTGCTTTGATGCATTTTCTACATCTTTATAGTTAAAATGAAACTGTCCTATTTTGGAAAACATTCCTTTTTGTAATTCTTCCTAAAATTGTACTGTATGTGAGTAAGGTAAAAGATGGCATATCTCTCCTTTTTTTTTTCCAAATCTCAGGTAAAGCTCTCAAATGTCTGATGTTTATTTTTCAGCATATGAAGAAGAGGACCAGTAATTTAATGTTTACAAATCAAAGCGTGCCATGAAAATGTAAAATAAAAGCGCATGCTTAAGTTTATGTAATTCTTACTGCTGTTGTTTCTCTTTTTTATTTGCAATCTGGAATGAAAGCAAACTGAATTGTGTGGTTCAGTTGATATACTGGAGGGAAGGAGTGCCATCCAGAGGGACCTTGACACGCTTGTGAGGTGGGCTGATGCCAACCTTATGAAGTTTAACTGCCAACTGCAAGGTCCTGCACCTGGGCAATCCCAGATTAGAGCAATCCCAGGCACAGCTACAGGTTGGGCAGAGAAGAGGTTCAGAGCAGCCCTGAGGAGAAGGACTTAGGCATGTTGGTCGATGAGAAAATGAACATGAGCCGGCTTCAGTGTGCGTTCACTGCCCAGAAAGCCAACCGTATCCTGGGCTGCATCAAAAGGAGCGTGACCAGCAGGTCGAAGGAGGTGATCCTGCCCCTCTACTCTGCTCTCATGAGACCTCACTTGGAGTATTGTGTGCAGTTCTGGTGTCCTCAACATAAAAAGGACATGGAACTGTTGGAACAATTCAGTTGAAGAATGATCATCTTTTGGAGTGACCAGATTGTGCACAAAAAGCCATGAATGGTAGCTGTACCTCATTCATCTCTGGCAGCATAATATGCATTTGTTTTTCTGTCCTTTAGAATTTTGAAGGAAGCCTGTGAGGAACTCACTGAATGCCTTCATGCAGTGTTAACCGGAAGATGGTACAGCAGGGTCAGATTTTGATTATTTTACTCACAGGAGTCATACTTTTTCTAAATCACTCAAAGCAGAAAGTGGGAGGGGAGGAAAGAAAAGCCCTTTTGATTGTTTTCTAGCTTACTGCTAATTCTTCTTAGCATATAAAAATGCTCCCTCCAGTATGGAGTAAAGGTTGCTGCATGAGAAAACCAGCAGTGGGTAAGCAAACTACTTGCTGGTCTGTGCTTCCACTTTGCAGCTGCAGCTCTTAAAGTTGCAGGATGGGCGAATTTCCCTTTACTTAGCAGCCTTTTACAAGTGCTGAATGCTTGGAAAGTGCCTTCTTATTTCCAGATACAGGAAATGCATGCATGGTTATGGAATCTCCACAAAGCTGTGTAATTCCAGCTGCTGCCCCTTTCATCTTTGTTTGCTCTGTTTCGCACAACAGGAAAACAACTTAAATCCTGTGTGCAAACAGATCTGGGCTGCCTCTGCCTGTGCTGGCCCCAGAATCTGGAGAGCAGGGAAGTGATACACAGAGAAACTTGAGCTGTCTTGGGTCCAAGCCAGCTGGAGCAGAGAAGCAGAGCAGGAGCTCAGCACAGTTTACTGGCTTCAGTGCCCTGTTTCTCCAGTGCACCTATTCTGCTTCCAGACCTGAGCTGACAGGTGCTTGTACCTCTGCACTCCACGGGTGGAAAGAAAGGGGCCCAAGACCATGCCCTCTGCATTAGAGGTAAGATCAGACAGCTCTGCATTGCCAGATAGCCACAGGTTTTTTTCCTCTGCCTCTATTTTGTTGAAAGCCTGAGTCATTGTCTGGGTTCACAGGATAGCCTGAGTATGCTGACAGATGTGGAGTGCTTTGTGATCGTATGAGATGCTGGGTTCGGTATGGGAGGGCACCAGCATGCCCAAGCCAGGATATAGTTCTCTGTGCATGTTCATAACAGCTCTTTAAGCTCTGAAGGGGACTTGGTCTCGAAAATGTAGTGAACCTCCCCCCCCCCCCGAAAAACCCAAACCAGTTAATTTCAGGCTCAGTGCTGAGTTGGATCCAAGACATGACTATGAAGAGATCTTTACATCTCTCTCATTTTGAATTTATCCTCTTAATAATGCTAATAAATGTGTTTGGGGGTTCTGGGAATGTCACATAAAAAGAGACAGAGAAACTTGGCACTAAAATCTGTAGCAATGAGAGGAGAATGTGACTATGTACTGCCCAGGGGAGCTGAGATTCGTTTTCCCTCTGTTTCTGAAAGCAGAAGAGGAACAACATGAAGAAGGATGTATATCCTTGCCCTCAGAGCAATGCTTTATGCATCTACTGGCTCCAGAGCTCCATGGGCTTCTTCACGTCAGGTTATACACAAGCGCTGTTGACTTTGTTTCTAATTGTTATTTTTTTGTCAGAGGAAGTCAAATACTGTAATAACATGACTTCACATGCATGGGACCACACCTCTGTTAAGGAAATAATGACTGCAGCAAATGGCCTGGACAGAAGATGTAGTTCCTGGAGTGCTTGACACAATAATAGAAAAGCTAACTATGGGGAAGGCATTACCTATAACCAGTAGAACAATCAGCAGCCCCTGTAATGGGTTCATGACCTTGCCAGCCATGAGTCTGGAGGAAGTTTGTAGGTCAGCCAGGAGCACCAGTAGTTCCAAAACAGCAAGTCAATTTCCTGACTCCTGGGAAGTAGGATGATACAGAGATCTTTGACAAAAGTTTAAAAGGGTTATCAGTAGGATTGTTACGTGCCTGTGATAGTGCTAGGAAATTAGTGAAAAAGTAGCTTAGCTAATTCAGTCTTCATCTATATAATATCTGAGAGCATCATGGAACCTCAAGTTGAATGAGCTCCAAGCAAATCTAGCTGGTGCAATTTAAGATGTTACCGTTGTATGTCTTCAGCAGGGACTGTTAAGAGTAACCAGTGGAGTGGAGTGTATGCACTCACCTCACCTCAGCTATTTCCATGCAAAATCCGGTGAATGGAGATGAAAGTGCTTTTCAAAGTGATTTTTACTAAGCTCTGAAGGTGTTGAGGTGCAGGTTTGTGTAACCTCTAGTGAGGGGTATTAACATCTTAAACTTTGTAGCCATTTGTCTTGTGAGCATCGGTTTGCTCTGTGAACTTGAGCAAAGGAAGGGTTGAAGTATATGCTGTATCTTTTATGTGCCTCTCATGCTGGAATGAATTTTGAAAGTGCATGTTGTGTTTTGCTTGTTTCTCCTCTTCCCTTCAAAGCTTTGCTGGAGGCATTCCTTGCACTTCAAGGGACTTCTCTCAGTGACGGTAATGTCACTTTTGCCATTCATATCTGTGTAAAGTTGGTTGTCTTTACTTAGTTTCTTTGTCACAAAAAAACAGTTGAAGGAAAGAACAAATGTAAGAGGAGCAGGAAGTTCTTGCATGCTGAAAACCGATTATATTGCCACTGATACTTAGCAATTTTATTTAAAGATAGTTTGATGTTTTAGAAATAGGCTGAGATTGTCAGAAGCACAAAGTGAGTATTAAGTGTGTTTAAACAGTTGCAGAACCTTTGCTAAAATTATGCAGCACGGACTGATGAGTGTCACGGGACTGGCCTTATGGTTCCATATCAAAACTCTAACTGTTAATGATACCTTTGTATCACCTCCACCTCAAGAAAACATTCAGTCTGTAACAGAATCTTTTTTTCTGATATCTAAGAAAGATATTCATTCCAAAGCCATCCATGAAGGGTAGAACTAAATATAAACAGAGCAATTTGAAGGAAAATGCACTGCTATACAAATATCTATATGTACTTACACATAGATATTTGTATAGCAGTGTATATATATATAACAGTGTACATATATATACATATATACAGAACACTGTTTCAGTGCTCTGACAGCTATTTGGAACAGGCTGGGTTGAAGAAAATGAGTTTGGTGACCCTGTGACATATTTTTAAGCCTGAATACCTTTCAGAACAAAAGTCAGTATGACATGCTTTGGTTTGCAACCCGAAAGGTGATGGTGTGTGCCAAAATGCTTTCTTTTCCTGCTTTCCTACAGACCACTCAGTTTTCGCTCTGGAAACTGTCCCAACAGTTTGGAAAAGACCCAGATAGTCCCTTTGATGTGTTTATTGTGTACAAGAGAAAAAGACAAGGACAAAAGAACTGCTTAGTGCTCTCCAATACAGGCAAGCAGATTCCAAGTCAAGACTGTTCATGTTACAGGTGACACTAAAACCAGCAGTCTGCCTTTGCTCAAAGGTCCAGTACCCATACAAACTTAGATCTCTTAAGGTCTGATTTTCAAGCCAAGAGTTCTTCATTGTTTTGATCTGAAATAGCGTTCTCAAAGAAAATCAATAGCAGGTTGAAATGTTCAATGGTTTCAAGGAATCCCTATGGTCAATATTTCCAGGTACTCTTAAACCCCAACAACAACCAAACCTGAATGGGTTAGCTAAGGTTAAGTGTTTGACAGTGTTTCTAGAAAGCCAGTGTATTTAAGAACTAGTTACATAAACCGCTTAGTGTGAAATCGTTTTCCTGAGGGTCGCAGTTAGGTTTAGTTCTGCCGCTCTGAGTACAGCTTTAGCCTCAAATGCACTGTAGATGCACGTTTAAGTAGCTGAAGCTAGTCTCGTGGCAGGTATTTTGAAAAGTACACTAGACGCATTATCTTGCAGTGTAGCCTAGATGTCATCACAGATTATGCTTATCTCTGCCAGAGCACCTGAGCAACTTGGGGAGGTTGAATACCAGGCTGGTAACCTGGGGAGGGAGTAGTGCAATCCACAAACATACTCCTGAGTCTTGTCAGATCAGGTCTAGATCAAACCTCATTTCAAAGAAATGCTTAGTGTCAGACCTGAGCATTTTCACAAATACAGCAGCATGATGTCCATGACCTTGCTCTTCTTTGGAGCTCATGCCCGCACAACCACTGTAAGCTGAGTGACGCTTTTTACAGCCACCTTGCCATGCTTAAAGCTGTTCACCAGAACACATAATAGTATGTACCATATATTTGCATATGCATATTAGGCATATGTAGTGGTACAACAGGTAGTCAAAACATGACTATTTTACCCCAGTGGGGAAATACTAAGTAAATGACAATTATGTTTGAATGGGAATATAGTGAGCTGCATTTTCTGGTCTTTGCTAAGTCTGCTAAATAGAAGATCACAAACATTAACTGAGGGTTTGTATCTTGCAGAATTAGGTCTTTTATGAAGCTTTGGTGGTAGAAGACATATTATTGCCAGGTCTTTATTAGTCGAGGGGCCTTGGTCCGTCTCTGCAGCTAATGTTCTAAAAAGTTTCCTTTATAAAATCGTATTTTGGAGCACAGTATGATTTTCCTGGAAATCTGCTTTTAATTTTCTTAGAAAAATAAAAATGACATAAAGGCAACAGCAGTTGTAGACACTTGCCAGTGTTCAGCAGGCATTCAGTGCTGTTTAGAAGTTGACGTGGAGTCAAGATCAAGACATGGAAATAATTGTATTATAGGTACCTTCAGTGGCATTGGAGTACTTCAAGTGTGTGACATCTCCAAGGTACTCTGGCAGTTCCAAGTCCACAGGCATCTAAGGTTTGATTGCGAAGCTTTTCTGGGAACCTAAAAGCAAGCCTCCATATGCCCAGAAGCATTGCCACCTTGTGTGTGCTAAATGCCAAAGTGCCCATCTCAGACTTATGTCCACAGGGGATCAGTGCACACTGATGACTGAACTCCCCCAGGGTTTGTGCTGGGAAGCATAGACACTGAGTAGTCCTCAGCCCTGTGCAGAAATGTCTCTTAATTTTCTTCTTAAGACCTCACTGAGAGACCTTTTGTTATCTTGGCAAATGGTTCTGGCTTGAAGGGGGTGGGAGCATCTGCAGCGAGTGGGCGCTAGTTGCTCCTAGGCCCTGTGTGCTTACCCCCTACATGGCACATGGTGTGCTGAAAACCGTGTTAGCAGATGAAATCACTGTGCAAAAAACTGCCTCGGGCTCCTTGGGAAGTTGGTCTGTGCTTCTGTGTTAGCAGCACCGAGGATGAGCACTTTGCTCAGAGCCAAGAGTAAGAATCCCTAACTTGTGTCTTACTTTGCGTTGTGGAAAACAATACCACCCTGTGTGCTTACATTTATATTGTGTTACACTCGAGCGAGCCCAGCCAGCTGGCTTGATAGTGGTGAACTGCCATAGTGGGACTTCTCAGAATTGTTTTCCTCTCTACAAACACATTTGGCACTTTATAGAATCATATCTCAAGTTGGGAGGAACCCGTAAGTTTGAAGCACACATCAGCTTGGTTCCCTCTCAGATGCCTTGGACAGTGAAAGAAAGAGCTCCTAACCACGCTTGGAAGCCCATTGATAGATGTGCACTGTCATAAGGGTCTTGAGAGCTGTGTTGACATTACTGGATGCATCTTGTCTTAGAAGTGTGACAGTGGCCCAGGAGAGTGAAGAGTCCAATAAATGACACTACCCCAGTGCCACTGTCATCACCAAGTTTAGGCTTTTACCCAGCATGCTTCACTTACATTTTTTAGACAGCCAAAGACAGCAGGCTTTGCTTTTGGATGTGAAAGTCAAACCTTCCACTCTGTGGTCTGCAGCCCGAGTGCTGGCAGGATGTAGTGGTGGGTGACAGCCAGGGGAGAAACACACCCTGCACTTGTGCAGAAAAACGAAACCAGTTCATGCTGGCAGAAGCAAGAGGAAGCAAATGGTATAAACAGTGCAAAGTAAACGATACTGCAGATTTTTGTTTGATTGCAAATGCTAGTGATCATACAAGCACGTTTTAAATCACGGTGTTGATAACCTCCACTTTAAACAAAAACAGAAACAACACTGAACAGTCCTGAAAAACCATGACTTGAGCTGTGCTTGCAAGCTGAATGTGTCACTGTCAAGCCTTATGACACTCTCCGTTAAATTTAAGAAACAAAACTAATCATCTTTGCATTATTAGTTATAGACAACAACAATAATCTCGGCCAGTTAATGATGTCTTGAGGGTAAAATGCAGACAGTTGGCATTTTATCTACTTATAATAATCATTAAAATGGAAGTGCCATCCCCTCGCTCCCACTCTACTCTCCCACACACACTCAGCATTTTATGAGTCACGCTGTGAAAATAGCGAGAGGCTGATGCAAAGATGAGGTTTTGGAAAGTAAAGACTGCTTGAGGTGCTTTTCTTTGCCTTTCTTTTATTCTGGCTGTGAATGGGTCATATTTCCAAGCCACTGTCTGCAGCCCAAGGGCAAGGTTTTTATTAAATCTAAAATCTGAGGGCAGTCTATGGTTAAGCTGAGGCCACAAGAGAAAAGCATTTTTTTTTTGCATCAAATTTCTAAGAATGTTTCTGCATTTCATAGGACCTTTATTTCTGTAAACGTTTAGTAGCCAATGATACCACACCATTGACCAGATGGTACTAAGGCTACAGCTTGGACATACAGTCAGATTCTAGATACTTTTCTCTTACGAGAGAAGTTTGTACTAGCATTTTAACCCATTAACATTACTGTTTAAAAAACACACACGTGGCATGAGATGTGTCCCATTGGAGTAGCACAGGTATGAAGACTGCTGGGTGACCTGGTTCTCCAGCTTCGGAAGGCAGCAATCCTGAGGGAGAGGCCCAGACTAAAGCTCCTGAGTGTGCCTGAGGTCCCGCTGGGTGCTCAGCCCAGTGCTGTCCATGGTTGCAGGATGGGGCTCTGCTATGGCAACACTGCTGCCTCTACCCAGGAAACATCCGTATAGCTCCTCCTCACTTGGCAGTCCACAGTGTGAGGAGTGGGCCTCCTACCGCTCTGAGATGTGGCGTTGTAGGTGGCTATCTGAAAGGGTGACTGTCTCTTGGAGAAAGTAAAGTATGAGTTTGTCTCTCTCTTTGTAGTGGGTTGGCCCTCTTTGTATGCCAGGTGTCCACCAAAGCTCCTCTGTCACTCCTCTCCTCAGCTGGACAAGGGAGAGAAAATACAACAAAAGGCCTGTGGGTCGAGATAAGGCCAGGGAGAGATCACTCAGAAGTTATTGCCATGGCCAAAACAGACTCGACTTGGGGAAATTAATTTAATTTATTACCAATCAGATCAGAGTAGGATAATGAGAAATAAAACCAAATCTTAAAACACCTTCCCCCCCCCCCCTTTCCTTGCTTAACTTCTGAATTCTCTATAACCTCCCTGCCAGCAGCACAGTGGGATGGGAAATGGGGGTTTCAGTCAGTTCACCACACACTGTCTCTGACACTCCTTCCTCCTCAGGGGAGGACTCCTCACACTATTCTTCTGCTCCAGGGTGGGTCCCTTCCATGGGGTGCAGTCCTTCAGGAGAAGACTGCTCCAGTATGGGCTGCAGGTGGAGATCTGCTCCAGCATGGACCTCCATGAGCTGGAGGAGCACAGCCTGCCTCACCATGGTCTGCACCACGGGCTGCAGGAGGATCTCTGCTCTGGTGCCTGGAGCACCTCTTCCTCTCCTTCCTCACTGACCTTGGTGTCTGCAAAGCTTTTGCTCTCACATATTCTCACTCCTCTCTTTTGCTGCAGGGCTTTTTCCTCCTCTTTGAACATGTTATCCCAGAGGCACTATCACTGTTGCTGATGGGCTCAGGCTTGGCCAGTAGTGAGTCCACCTTGCAGCTGGCTGGCAGGAGCTCCATCAGACACAGGGGAAGCTTCTAGCAGCTTCTCACAGAAACCATCCCTGTGCCGCATCTCCCCCCCCCCAATAAAACCTTGAGTGCAAACCCAATGCATTGTAACAACAGCAGTGCATTTTGCAGGTCTCTTTTTTAAGTTTGTATCTCTAGGGTAAAGAATTTAACAGAATCACATCTCTCCTTGATGTCTTCCATCCCCTAAAGCCCAAGTGGCATAATCCTACTTGTTATACTTGCAAAATATCTCAATCTTACCATAACAAATGGTAGACAAAATAACCTTTTGAGAGGTCTTAGTCCATACATTCTGGAAAAAACTCTTGTAAAGGCATCTGATCACAGAGCCCGTCCCTGTGGCTCTCCAGAGCATTTCAGCTTTTTGGCATAAACTCTCCAGAGTAAGTATTATTTCTTTGAATTTGTCCATGCATGTTATGCATCACTAACCTTCTTCTGACTGGAATGCCTGCTTTACTGATGTAATGGAGTAAATAATAGTATCAACTGAACTTATATTTAATAAGTAGTTTTCAAATAATTTTTTCACATCAGCATTTGTTTCCCACAAATACAGCATAGTTTTTTAAGACATCTATACACTTTTTAAGACATCTGTTAAGACATTTTTTAAGACATCTGTATAAGGCTCTGTTTTGTGCCATGGCTAGTGGTGAGGTGAGAAAGGTGGAGAGAGAGAAAGATGGTGCAGGGGTCTTTATGGATGTCAGCAGGAACAGCCAACAACAGAGAGATTAAAAAAATAACCATTTTAATAACACAGAATAAAGAGAGGAACACAATGAGGAATTCTTATGTCCCTTCAGGCACTGGGCGCCCCACATCAGACAGGCCTCAGGTGGATTTTCCCATGGAAGATCCCTCCAAGGAGTGGTTCCTACTTTTTGGTCCTTCGAGCTATTAAATATTTTCCTTATGAGAAAACAACTCTATTCCTAAAGGATGTTTGAGCGAGATCATCTCACTGCACTTTTAGATAAGGACAAGGCCAGGCGGGTGGTGTAATTGATGGCATCAGGCAGGAGCTGCCCACAGGCTCCTCTGTTACAATGAGTTAGCTGAGTTTGCTCCATGGCCAAGGGGTCTTTACAGCAGGTCTCCTGGTCAGGATCACTGCACAGATGCTTTCAAATCTTTAGTTTATTCCTTCTAACAAGCTGTTAAGCTACCCCTTGGCTCATCTTCAAAATGAAGTCATCTAATCTACTAGTGCTAACGGGAAGAAGAATCGGGGAAGTACATTCTGTTGTTTTCAAGTGGAGTACTGGTCTTTCAGAAAACTTGGGTGTTTCACGAGTTGGAGTGGAAATACAAAACTGTCCCAAGGGGAACTCTGCTAGATGCAAATTTTCTGATATGGAAGGACTATACCATCTCACATAGAGTTAGGATAGTAATAGGTACATAATCCTGCTGGGTGTCATGTCCTTTTTCTGTGCCTTCCTATTCTTACAAAGACTCAGACTATTTTTATTTTCAAAGCTGCCAGGCAATCTAATGTCAGCCTGTGTTATACTGACCCACACACTTGTTTTTCACCCTGTCGTGTCTAAGCTGCTGATTCACTGTCTGTGAAGCAGACTGAGGCAACTGTGGTTACAGCCAAGCAGGAAGTTTGTGGCAGCAGCAGTGACACAACTGAGTTTTACTTTACTTTGTAATATTCACTTGCTTTGTTCCAAAAGACATGCTCTCTCCTGCAGTGTCCTGCATTTGCTCTTTGCAGAAGTTTCATTTCCTACATGGTGGAGCAAATGAAGCAAGCAGCCTCATTAGTACCCAGTCTTGCTCCTTTTTCTTTTCACTGTTCTCACCATATGACAAGCTCCCCATGGGAAAAAAAAAGTAGGGAAGAACAACATTTAATTAAAGGTTATCTTCCATTGCACATACACAAGGAACCAAATTAAAGCTGCATGGAAAGTGTCATTTATAATTCTAGAGTCTAACCTCAGTCTAGAGCATATTGTATAAGGGCTGTGTGTACAAGCATATATACATATTGATAAGCATTATCTCCATACTGATAAGCGTGTATACACACAAGTGCTCTGTGAGGAAGATAGATAAGGACGGTCTTGCTCTGGATCTGTGTATGAGTTATTCCTGTAGCACACTCTGTCCTCCCCCTTCGGAAGGGCTTATGCTCAATTATATTGTCAGGATCTTGGCAGTGCAAATGCAGATGGCAGAAGGACCGCAGGAACGTGAAGAAAGCAAGCTGTTTGTCATCCAAGCTTGAATGGAGCTCCATGGAAGGCAGCAGAGCACTTGTCACCACTCCCCTCCAGACTTGCAAAGGCTTGCTACGAGGCAGAGGTAGCAACTAAGCTCTTCCAAAAAAGGTCAGATATCTTTTGCAATAGCAAATATTAATCAAGCTAAATATGTAACTCCTCACAACCTGAACATACAAGTCCAGTTTGCTCTCTCATATCATCCTTACTGCTGAACTAAGTCATGGCAAAAGGCAGGGAAACTTCAGAAGAATGAATTTGGCAAGCTTAGAAATTTAGTAAACTTAGAAATGTGTTTTATTCTTTTCTCTGTGGAGAGACAATGTCTTTTACACATCCTATATATTTAAAACACATCCTATAGGATGTGTTAAAACACATCCTGTTAGTGTCACTAATTACATCTTACTGAGCATCACCAATCAACATCTGTTTGTTCTTAAATCCTTTTTTAGAGCTCTTCTTTCTCAACATTTCCTATTAGCACAATACTAGGTCTCAGGCAGTACAGATCCAGCATAAATAATACATAACTGGATACAAGCTGTGTTTTCTCTCCAGTCCTCAAGACTGCCTGTGAGCAAGGTTAGATGACAAGATGGCAAACATGATAATGTTTTCCTACTGTCTGGCTGATGTTGATCATAGGAATGAAGCTAATGTGCTTCCATTGTTTTTCTACTTCCATTTCATTAACTTCCACAATTCTGTGGGTGTCCTTCATTTTCCATCTGCTTATTATAGCTTGGCAACCTTGCTGAAGCAAGAAAATTGCTTCTCCAACTTCTTTCTGCTTGTAGAAATCATTTGTTCACTGTGGCTTTGCACCTCACAAAGATGGCAAAATTATGTACAATTATTATAGATCAGAAAAGGTGTTTGTGCTAGTTTGCACAACAGCAGGTGATTATACCCAGTGCAAACTGGTGTACATTAGGTCCAGTGTTTCTAACAGAGCTAGAAAGCGTAAGTTTTACTGGAAGTTTTCCAGCAGGAAGTATTTGATCTTGCAGCTTGTACTTTGATGTTTGTTGAATATGTCTCAATCAGGACTGGGTTCAGCATAGTCAAAGCTGTTTGAATCTTTCAAGATCATGCTTTTTTTTTTCATTTCCAAGCTCAATGGTTTCAAGTAATCATATTCCACCCTAGCTGAAGTGATTTATATGTCTTAGCAGTGCTGCAAACTGCAGTCTTCCAGACTGGAACTCTCCCCGCAAGGTATTAATGCTCCCCAGTGATTTCAAATCACTTTCGCACACTGTAAAAAGGGCTATGTGATTAACACCCTTAAAAACTCCTTATGCTTCGCAAAGATTTACATTTAAATCCTAGGCATATAGAAAGCCAGGCTGATACAAACCACGAATGTATTACTCTGTATATTTGAATGTGAAAGGTATTTCCCAAGCTCTTTGCTCTATCAGTCAGCTAAACATGTCAGAATCTGTAAAATTATTCTCTGCCTCTTAACTTCAGCAAGTTCTAGTAAAAAAAATCCCAAGAAAACTGCTGGGATTTTTTTTTTTTTTTTGTCATAAAATGCAAACTCTGCCACTATAATATTCTGCTTCCCTACACTATATACTGTCTCTGTTTCTCATTACCCGTTCTTCTCTCCTTTTGCTTCTCCATGGGCTGCACAGAATTGTCTTTTCAACACGGGACATTGTTTATGGCTCTGAGACCATACAAAGCAGATCCAAAGCTGCATTCAGGGATTAGAGTAAATCCACTGGATTCTCTCTCCTCCTCGTTTCTATGATCTGGTAAAATGAGGGCACATAGAGTAAGAGCATGTCAGATTGGATCACTGGGTCTTGGTGGGTCAGTTGGACACAGACTGATCTTCCAGATTTGTTGCCAGTGAATACAAAGATATTTGCACAGGTGGAGTAGGAACAGTCCAGTGCATAAATTCTCCTGTTTTCCTTTTATTTTTGAATGCAGAACAGCCTATCCTTTGACTTTGAAGAAAGAAAAAGGCAGAGCTTATTCCCTTCCTTTACCAGCTGCAAGCACAATATTTGTCCCTTCTACCATTGTGCACATAAACACCACCTTCACACATGCTGGGTCTGTCTGGAGATGGACTCCTCCAGACAGCTTCAAATCCTTGTCTCTTCATCATATTCCTTTTGCTCTACTGCACTTTTGTTTCCCTGTACAACTGGAGTCCCCGCTGGTGTATCTAACCTCAGAACTATGGTGAGCTCTAATTGCTGCTGCTGGGCCAGTGACTTCAGCCTCTGAACCCTTCTTTTCTCCCAGCATACTAATACAGCATCCAGGAGACTAGTCTTGTGAATTTGGATCAGCAGCTTTGCCACTGAGTTAGTAATGTCCACAGAGACCTACTCCTTAATATTAGCCACCCTGAATATAAATGCCAAAATCTGTGTGTTTTGACTTATCCCATCACACTGGGGCTAAATTCTGGTGTCAGCACGTCGCTGCCACATTACTACATTAAACATACATATATACATACACCCATTCAAGGGTATAATGGAAGAGTAATATTGGTGCAAAGAGCAAAGCCTTTTTTAGTTCTTTTGTAGCACAGAGAATTACTGTTGTGTTAGTACGGTAAATCAACTGTCAGCTCCCCCCAAGAACTAGGTTTGTCTAAGCACCTTGTTTTCTCTGCCAAGTTTGATGTTGTTTTTTTTTCAATTATTTATTTACTGTATTTTCTTTCTTTGTTCTGTTGTACGATGGAAAGAGCTGCAAGCACAACAATACCTGCATGCTTATTTCAAGACAGGCAGTCTCCTGGGCCCACAAGCAGTGAATCAGTAAGATGAACTGAGTTATAACAACAGGAGCAAGTAGTTTATATTGGTATATGTCCTGGGTTCAGCAGTAGCAGTCATTTTTCTCCTTCCTAGTAGCTGGAGCAGGGCTGTGTTTTTGACTTTCGGCCTGGGAATAGCGCTGATAACACCGATGGTTTTAGTTGTTGCTCAGTAATTTTTACTCTGACCAAGGACTTTGTGAGTCTCATGCTCTGACAGGGAGGAGGCAAAGAAGGGAGGAAGCAGAGACAGGACACCTGACCCAAACTAGCCAAAGAGGTATTCCATACCACAGCACGTAATGCCCAGGATGTAACTGAGAGTTACCCGGAAGGGCTGGCTCACTGCTTGGTCGGGCTTGGTATCGACGGGTGGTATTGTATTCTCTTCCCCTGTTACTTCCCTTATCATTATTATTACTGGTGGTAGCAGCAGTGGTTTGTGTTATACCTTAGTTACTGAACTGTTCTTATCTCAACCCATGGGAGTTACATTCTTTCGATTCTCTTTCCTGTCCCTCCAGGACTTGGGGGGGGGGGTGGAAGAAGGTGGGGGGAGTGAGGGAGTGGACTGCATGCCCGACTTGCTGACAGGGTTTAGACCACGACAGTATGTCTTTGAAAAGGAGTCAGCTATGGGACCTGTGAAGCATCTACCGTGATGTCTCCAAGTTTAAGGCAAGTCCAGTCTGTCGGGTTTTTTATTGTTAAATGAGAAGCTATTAATCTGCACCTGTGTTTGTATGCACACATACAAAATGTTGAAAATTAAATGGAAATGAAACATTAGTTGGTCTTCAAAGCTTGTCACTGTTACTTTTTGTGCCTCCTGTTTTGCTACTATAGAAACCTGACCAGAAGCCCCTAGAACTTCTGCATGGGGCTCCTTGAGCCCTGAATTCCTCTCAACAAACACAGAACAGGTTACAAGAAGCCAAAAGTTAGGAAGCACAATGTTCTCCTGGCAAAAAAAACAGGTCTGGCTGCCCCAGACAGCCCACAGGATACCAGGACAGATTGGCTGCTACCTTGCCCTGTTTGTTCCAGAGCAGGTAGCTCATGTCTGACTCTGCAGGAGATCAGTTTTGTTGCCTGAGTAGGATGAAAGCTAGTGCACTGGAGAGTCTGGATACCTGTTTCCTGGTCGGTCCTGTCATTGTCCCAGCTCTTTTTGTGACAACCGGATGACTCATTTTTCGTGTATGTAAGATGAGGATAGTAGCATTTAGTTACTTGGCAAGGTGAAATGATGATTAATTAGTCTTTGTTTCTGCAGCCTGATGCACAGAGTGTGATTAGTTGCAATGTATGCGCACATCCTTCCAGGCAGGCCATCTTAAGGTTGCTCTGGTCAGTCTGACCATGAACCCCAGCAGAATCAGCTGCTTTCAACTCTTCCTGAACCAGGGAGGGAGGTGCCTGGGTTTTCCCTTCCTCAGTCCCACACAAAGGTGGTTGGTTGTCTCTTACCTGAAGGCTCAGTGCAGATGGGGATGTTTTGAAATCACTTTGTTAACCATTCTCCAGATTCTAGACTGGCCCCGTGCATGGTGATGAAGATCCAGTGGATATGAGCTGGCAGCTGTAGGTGGCAAATTGCATTGCAGGTTGCCCAGAGATATCATGCTCATTCTTCAGTGGGGCAATGGCTCCCAAGAAGACAATTGCAATCTAATTGTAACAATATTCTTTGAATATAATGAAATATAATACAAAAAGATTGTGACAACAATATAAATCAGTGCAGCAGTTAATGAGAAAACCCTATGGGCCATTCATGCGTACACTGCCATTAACTCGTCTTCATTCTGTAACTTCATTTTTTTTCCTCTTTCACTGCAAAGGATTTACAGGTCTGGATGTTAAATCTATCTGACTTTTGGAACAGAGTAGTGAACAACACTGCGATCTAAATCTAAACTCAATAGCTGACAGAAGTACTTTTGTCACTAGAGATGAGGGAACTTAGGAAAAAAGGCTCAGCTCTTCCAAGAAACTTCAGATACTCTCAGTGTTTCCAAAGATTGAAACCACCTTCACTCTCTGCTCTTTTGATCATGTGCCTGGGGCTATCCTCCATGAATTCTCTATGGATTCACTAGAATTGCTAGAGCTCATGGCATCCCTACAGGTTATAATGCCAGATTCTCTTTTCTGTAGTGCAGAAATCTGTACTACAGAAAAGAAGGAAGGAGCCTTAATGATCTACCCCAGAGCCCACAGCCTCACTTGGAGAAATCAAGGAATGATGGCAAATTAGAGAATGAAAAAGACCTCTCGTTTCTTTCCTAGATCCTCCTTCCTGACTGGTAGCAGACTTTTTGCTGCTAGAAATGACATGCATGCTACAATTTTACTGTACAATTTTTTATTATCATTTACCCTGATTTCATGATGTTTCCTGGTGTGAGAGTCTGTGATCCACATTTTACTTTTCCTCTGGGAGTTGAAAAAGAGACTTCTTACAGCAAAAAAGACCTTTCAGCCTATGACAGGAATAGCTTGGAGGTTGAATGTGGCAGCAATAGCTGTGCCAGCTGGAGATGCTGTTGTCATCCATGTACCAATTCTGTGTTCCTTATCACCTTTACCCATGCCCATCCTGTCCACATTATTTATTGTGGCAGAAGTGTACTGAATTGTTACCTAGTGGAGTCTGCTCCTGAAAATCACCAGTCTCAACATTCAAAGCAGCAGCCAGGCCCAGACTAATAAACACCCTCACATTAATGGTGTTTTGTTATCGTGAAGAAAGTACATCGGGTGTTCTCCTTGAGCTTTCAGATTGCCCTGAGAGCTTTTATTTCAAAATTTATCTGAAATTATCTGGGGCAGACTCCATTAATTTTATACTGTGCCAGCAGCAGAGGTTTGGGAGACTTCAAGGTGCAACACTCACTGCCTAGATGGTGCCTCCATGCAAGCAGCCCAGAGAGACCTGCATACCCAGGAAGGAGGAAGTAAAGCCAAGCATAAGTTATGGTGCAAATAAGCACAGAGAAGACAGTGCTGGGAATATATCCTGGGATCTTTCTGAGCTGAGAGCTGGTGGCTGGCCATGTCTGACCCTCTTCTGAGCAGCTGTCTCCAGCTTGCTGGTTTCTGCCTTGTTCAAGGAAGCAAGGTTTTGTACAGTGTTTGTAAACAAGTGGAGCACCCGTCTCTCTTATCGCAACTCTTCCTAACAGAAAATGACTACAGTACCATGAATTTTGGTTAAGTGTTAGGGCTAAAACACAAAAAGAAGAGGAACAGTAATTTAAATACTCAAGCTGTATCTACTTCTCTTCTGGCATCCTTCAAGACTGATTTTCTTTTCCTCCTTACCCCCCAGCCTGAAGCAACCCATTGTCTATAATGCAAGATTCACTCAGGAATGTAATTTCTTTCAGAAGCCATCATTCTCTGGTATTTCTGATTTACTTTTTTTCCTCTTCGAACTTTCCATTTGTGGGAAATGTTAATAAATTCTGAGTTTGATATGATTTGGGCCAAAACTGAAAATGGGAAAAAAGAAAAAAGCTAATTGTCCACGAATTGGGAATACAGCCTTTTCAGACAGCTTTATCTGACTAGAACACACCTTCATTAATGTACGCATTTTTGTATAATTTCAGGATAGTGTTCTGAGACTCTTCTGTAAATGCATACTGCTTTTGATTTTTCAGTGTAAGGCTTGATTTCATTCATGGCTTTCAAAGAAAAGGACAGCCATATCATGGTCCTTATTCTATTACTGAATGGGAGATTTTAAACTAAAGAGAGAGGATGGTTTGCTCAATATCACACCATAAACATGTGGAACTTCTGGGAAGAGAAAGCAGATCTCCTGGAAGGAAAATTATTCACAAAAAATAGCCAGTGGTCCCCGTCTCTGTATCTCAGCATGAACCATCAGTTTAATTGGCTATGTAGACAATTTTGATTCACTAGTACAAGGTCTATTGGAGTTGAATCTATTTCTGAATGACCTCTCTCAAAGCCTGCAGTTTCACTTATTTGGGGGTTTTATTACTGTATTTACAGCACCCCATTTATCTTGTTTTGTTGGCATGTGGAAGAACAGAATGTACTGTTCTGCAGAACCTAGTCTACACAAAGAATGACAGGCTATCAGCAGATAAAACTGGAAAAATATGAAATAGCTAAGCTACCTTTGGCATCTAGTAACTCAAGTTAGATTAGTAGAGAGAGAAAGGTCAAAGTACTGGCAAATTCCTTCTCTCAGCTGGAGGGAAGTGAGCAGAAATCTCAGAAGCAGAAGTACATTCTTTGATAGGGAATTTTGACTGATAATATAATAGACTGAGCTGAGAAAGAGGGGAAAGAAAATCTTCATTGTTTTAAGTTAAATGTAACTGCCATGGCTGTAAAACAGTAGGGTTTGCCTCCATTTAATAGTAATGTGAAAGGTTTGGAAGTAAAACAATTAGTTGAAAAAATAATTGAAAAAATAATTAAAAAAATAGTTGGAAGAGATCTGTGACTGACATCATCGAGGCTAAGAAAAGATTTTTTGAGTTTAATTTCTCTTTTTTTTTTGCACTATTTTCACGTAGCTGCATATTATAGCTCCCCCTTTTTCTTGTTCAAAGCAATTTCTCAAAACCTTGCAGATAATGTGGTGGTGAACAGCAGAACTTGAAACCAGAACCAGAAATTCCCTGAAAACCCAGATAGTTATGTGCTTTTTAAATGGGGAACGATGGATTTCATGCCCCTGAAAGCAAATGACTGCAACCGCATGACATTTAGTACACAAATCTTTTCTTTCCTATCAATTCATTATGAACTCCTTAACTCTCCTCTCTTTTTGTTTCCTTTCCTCTTTTCTCCTCTTCTGTCATTTAGAGGTCCATGTAGAAAAAAGCCAGAAGTAGCATTGTCTTATGACTTCTAAGTTGCCTGCGGCAGATCAAGTCCTGTGGTCACAAGGAGACAGGCTCCCTGCTGGCTCCAGGGTCTTCACAGGGCTGAGACACACTGCAGGCTCCTCTTTGGCATCCATCCATTTTTTGTCAGGCACTGGACTCATGACTAGTATCCCTGCTGGCTTAAGTCACAATTTGACCCATATGCTGGAACACAGAATATGGTGGATGTCAATAGCAGGGTAGTGATTCACTACCTGGCATTATCTGTTTGTACCAGTCCACATCTCCCATGGATCTGGGGAAAGAAGTTTACAAAGACCTATAAAATGTTCTATGACAGATTTGAAGCCTGGAATATGCCTTTCTGTAAAATATACTCACCCCTCGCTATACTTAGGCACGTTCTCAGAATGATCAGTCTGGACTAGCTCTTAAAATTAAATGAAGCTCACAGCAGCAGCAGATGTAACAGGGTTTGTCATCAGCAGGACCCAGACTTGGTGCATGCTGAGGGGAACAGCTGGTGCAGAGAAATGACTAGCCAGCCATTGTCCTTGCACCTGGCCGGTACCGGCTCCTGCAGCCAGAGATGATAAACAGGGCGACCACGGAGATGACTGGTGTATTTGCTGGAAACACATAAATTAAACTCTAATTGTGGCAGGAGTGTATGATGTGTAAGAATTATGTATAAAGGAGATGTGATGTACGTGATCTTCTGCTCCCCCCCATCAATGAAAGCTTTTTAGCTCTCTTGTCTTAGGGACAGAAAGACACTGGGGGGGGGTGGGGGTGTCCTTTCATGAAATGGAAAAATGGGGAATAGACAGATCAGGGAATGCAAATGAGCCTCCCAGCACATTGGATGAGACTCTAATCCTCATTATTCTTTGTGGACGCAGTGGTGATTTTGATTGTTAGCTGAATGCAATTGAGATGTGACTTGTACATGAGGTCTACCTGTTTAAGAGTGAGGATGGTGGGAGAAAAGCAAGTGCTGAACTCAGCCTGCCCTGCTGCTTACAGTGGAGGGCTTATGCAGCCATTACAAACACCAGTGATGTCTTCCAACATGGAATATGGAATAACTGACAGTTACCACCATGCAGGGGTTTACCTTGTGACTGGGAAGGGACAGGTAAGCCTGCTGCACTGGCTGTGCTCAGGAGGCTGGGGAAATCCTGTTCCTGTGGCTACAGCCACCCTGGTCCCAGTACCGTGAAATAAGGTCTGGGGCGATGGGAATTTGTTTCAGCACAAAGTGAACATGCTAATGCTTTGCTGGAGTCAGGGTCTTCACCTTTGTTCATCAGTGCCCAAACTCACTTGAACACAAGGGACTGCACACACCACCACTTTCCTTAACCTCACGTACAGCTCTGCAAAGCTTTGCAATTTCCCTACCACAGATGTCTAAACCAATCTTCCTGTTCAAATGAGTAATAGCAATTAGTAGTAGCAGAACCCATCTCCTGAGACCTCATTATAAAGCCTCAAACCCAGACATTTACACATGGTTAGCAATAGTGGGAGACCACTCACCTGCCTATTGCTCCCCTCAATGCAGGAGACAGATCCTAGGGATGGCAAATGCTTCCCCACTGGATGTTTGGAAACTCAATCCAGTTTTTCCAAAGTAAACACCACAAAAATGATATGAAGACTTATTCATCCCTTCTCTTCCAAAAACTGTTGCTATATCACCTTCCTACAGATGCCGAGAAAACTTGCCCGTCGTTGCTTGGGGCCTTTGCAAAGAATAGCATCCAATATTCAAAGAGTGAGTAACAGCTCACAGATTACATCTTGTGTTTCCTTTTTCTGCTGACAAATGCTTGGAAGAAATGCTAACGACTTCTTTCTTCTTCATGGAGAACTAGAAAAATTTCCAGGTTGTGGATAATTCTGTGTTTTGCAACTTCCCACAAAATGAGTATTTTTCACAGATGCAGGATATTCCCTTGAAAAATCTGTGCACTGCCTGTCATCTCAGCAATAACTATGTGAAACAGATATAATTTCATTTAACTTCATCACCTACCCACTTCTGATAGCAGCAGTGAAGGTAACAAATGCCACTAATTTTCACTCAGTACTTCCAAAAGCTTTGAATGTTCTCCTCTGGAACTAAAGCTCACACAGCTTGAAAAATACTTGGGGCTTCACAAGGGTCTGCTTTCAGCCAGCTGCCACAGATGATTCCTGAGCTGAGAAGCTCACATTTGTGATTAAACCACTTTTCCATGGCAAACTTCACTGACCAGCTGTGACGAGAAGAGCCTGCTTGCCATTACTCCACATTAAGGACAGAGAAAGATGCTTTGAGAAACCCAGACTTTATTGTTTTAAAAAATTGGAATATTCATATAACACTACTTAGGAAAAATTGTAAGTGACTTGTAGGACCAAAACTATTTAGAGAGTAGGCTGAAAGACCAGTGTCTCTTCATCTCTCACTTTCTGAGTCTCAGCCAAAGCCACTGAGGAGAGGGGAGCTGCAGTGCAAATGTTCCCAGGCACTCAGCTAGGGGCTTTAATAACAGGGAATGGGAGGAGAAAGACCACTTTCTATTATTAATGTTTTCAAGCTCATTTTTTAAACCCAGAATATATTGCTTACGGGAATTTTTCTTTCCTGTAGAAAACAGTACATTTTCTCAAAGTCTGTTGATCCTTTCTGTATGAACCTCCTTTGAAGTAGACAAATGTGATGGTGTTCACACTACTACAACTGGGTTTCAAGGTGTCTTTTATGTTCTAAATCAAAATTCAGTGAGATTTAACAGTCTGTGAATGTCTGCAAATCAAGCAAGCTAAGGTCAGCTTTCTGGGACTGCGGCTAGCCCTTTGAATAGGGAAAGAAATAAAATATTAAAAAACACAAATAAATGAGAATGAAGAAATTCCATATGGCTGTGAAGGGTGGCTTGCTTTCCTAATATCTTCCTTGTTTAATTATTAAAGGAGGTCATATCTATTCTGATAAAGGAACTCCTGAGAAAGTATGATAAATGGAAAAGATCCAAATATGAACAGAAATCCAGTTAAGCTCTTCAAAATTTGTGTGACTAATGTAACTACTTGATCTGGCTTTTAAAATAACTCATTTCAGAGTGAAATGGTCACAACAACCCTGTGAACTATATATAGAAAGAGATGCTTATTTCTGACTTATGAGAAACAAGGCTTCTGCGAAGGATTGGACTGGGGAGAGAAAATCTGCAGTACTGGTTGGTGTGGACTAACTGCACTCACCAGAAAGACGCATCTTCAGGACAAGTCCTGGCTGATGATGTGCAGTAAGGACCTGCATACCCAAGCAAAGCCACCTAAGTCCCATGCGATGGGGAATGGGAAGGCCTTTGTGGAGAGGCTGGTGGGGACCCCTCACCCTCATGTGAAGGGATCCTCGTAGAATCATAGAATAGTTAGGGTTGGAAAGGACTTTAAGATCATCTAGTTCAATCCCCCTGCCATGGGCAGGAACACCTCACACAAAACCATGCCACTCAAGGCTCTGTCCAACCTGGCCTTGAACACTGACGGGGATGGAGCATTCACAACTTCCCTGGGCAACCCATTCCAGTGCCTCACCACCCTTACAGTAAAGACCTTCTTCCTTATATCCAATCTAAACTTCCCGTTTAAGTTTGAACCCGTTACCCCTTGTCCTGTCACTACAGTCTCTAATGAAGAGTCCCTCCCCAGCATCCTTATAGGCCCCCTTCAGATACTGGAAGGCTGCTATGAGGTCTCCACGCAGCCTTCTCCTCTCCAGGCTGAACAGCCCCAACTTTCTCAGCCTATCTTCATACGGGAGGTGCTCCAGGCCCCTGATCATCCTTGTGGCCCTCCTGTGGACTTGTTCCAACTGTTCTATGTCCTTTTTATGTTGAGGACACCAGAACTGCAATACTCCAGGTGAGGTGTCATGAGAGCAGAGTAGAGGGGCAGGATCACCTCCTTTGACCTGCTGGTCACTCTCCTTTTGATGCAGCCCAGGATACGGTTGGCTTTCTGGGCTGCAAGCGCACACTGCAGCCAGCTCATGTTCATTTTCTCATCGACCAACACACCTAAGTCCTTCCCTGCAGGGCTGCTCTGAATCTCTTCTCTGCCCCACCTGCACCTGTGCCTGGGATTGCTCCGACCCAGGTGTAGAACCTTGCACTTGTCGTGGCTAAACTTCGTAAGGGTGGCATCAGCCCACCTTACAAGCGTGTCAAGTTCCCTCTGTATGGCATTCCTTCCCTCCAGCGTATCAACTGCATTTTTGCCGTTTGCTCATTACCCTGCAAACAACTGTAGGGCTAGATAGGAAAGTGCATGTACCAGGAGGCTGTGGCAGTCTAGTTCCCCTGCCAAACCAGGCAAAGGAAATTAAGCAGCATACATGGTAGCATCATGCTGAGATGAGTTTCCCTGTCCAAAACTCATATGTACCTTGAGACTTCTCCTACCTAGCATGCCTGCTCCTACTTGCTGCTCTGCCAAAAACTTGTCCTAGGTTACATCACTAGTTCACGACTGGCTCAGAGCCATGGGAATCCCTGAATTGCCTAGATAAAGCTACTCCCTTTCTGATGCCATAAGGTATCTGATGCCATAGGGGTTTTCTGGTGCTGACTACAGACACACCCTTAATGATGCCCAGTTTGTCTTTACCAAGACATCTTAGTGGCATCATCCCACTTCAGAGGGGAAATTCCACCTTGCTGTGATTACCTAGGACATCCTGCTGATACTCACAACCCTTCTGATCTTTGTTAACTGACACAGGTCTTTGGTTCAGGATGTTTTGCCACACAGCTACAAATCTGTCCTCAGCATTGTTAACAAGAGGCCTTTCATTTGGATATGCATTTACTTATGGTGCTCTGTACCCACAGAGGGCTTTTGACTACCTCATTAAGTAGATCTGAACAAGAAAAGCCTGAGAGGCAGACAGCTCCTCTGTGTGAGCCAGCAGGTACTCACCACACTTGTAGAAGACTTCACCCCCAGAACATTACAGCAGATCTCCATGACTACCAAAAGTGTCATGAATCACTTGATCTCTGCATGTACTTCTATGATTTCACCCTGAGAAAGTCTCACCTACACGTGGCACAACCCTCGCAGAGCGTAAAGGCTGACTGGACATCAGCAAGATTTCACCTTGCAAACCAGGAAGCTTAAATTTTGCAAAACGGATGCTTGAGATGTTACACATTTGTACCCATCCACAACATTTAAGCAGTTACTCCTCCAGCTGCTCCAATTCACAGTAAGGACCTGCTTCCTTGTTTCAAACTGAGCCATTTAGTCCAATGCTCTGGACATGAGAATCAGGCCCCTCTTGCACACCCATGGGGTTTTCACTGTTTTACAGGCACATTAAGACTTGAAAAGATTTCCTTGAAGGTCTGACCCCCTGTTACTGCAGGCAGCACGTTTATGAGCCTGCAAGTGTGGTAGTGGAAGATATCCATTTGTTTTGGTCTTATAAACCTTAAGAACTACGGGTGAGATTTGCTCTTGCCAAAATAAACTGAACTTCTGCAGCTGGTGGGTTGTGAGATGCCTGGGACCAGGATTTGCCCAAAGTTGTGGCCTCAGAAATTGCCCACACTTTCTCCCTCTGGTTTCTAGACAGAAACACAATTTAGAAGCTTCAGAGCTGTGAAGTAAGGTAGGCAAGACATTCAGCTACAGGAATGCAAGATACTGAAAACCACATCATTTCAGAGAGTTTCCACCAACACAAGAAAATGCCTTAAAATCTTTCTAAAATGTTGATGCCTGCAGGCAAAGAAACTAGGCCATGTGACTCAAAACTTGTGACAGCTGCTTCAAGAGCATTTGAAAATACAGTGGCTAATTTTCTTGGAAAACCAAGGCCCTGGCTACGGGTACAAGATGATCCAGGATGTACATTCAGCTTCCAATACAAAGAAATCTGGGAACTGCTCCAGGAAATCAGTATCTGCAGGCCAGTCACTGCAGATAAATTGTAACTCACAAAATGTGGCACCTTCCCATCAGACAGACCTCACTTACAACAGGTTTTGACACTTTGACTTTACCTCTAAAGCCCAAATCATGCAAGTTACTTATCCTTGCAGCCTGGATCAGTCACAGACCACTAACCATAACTGCTCTGTGAAGGCGCATTCTTGCACGCCTGTGTACTTCTGTAAGGGAATCATGGAAATCTAAGCTGCAGGATCTGGGTCATAAGGAAAAAAAGTTAATTTATGTGCAAGGAAAAGGTTGCCAGGCTTGGAGTAACTGCTCAGGCTGGGAGCTGGTGCACTGTTCTTACAACAGGTTGTACTTTCTATTCTCAAGTTGGATAAACTGGTAGGTACCAACGCAACCACCAGTTTTGCAGCTGGTTGGCAGCATCTCACCTCCACGGGTGTAGGAATCCTGTGAATATTCGTTACCAGTGTTCCGCAGTGCCTCTCACCGAGCCCGGGCTCCGGCAGAAGCTGAGGCTGCTGCCCTTCCACAACGCCTCCCTCGAGGCAGGGTGGCTTCCAGCTCCGCTTCAGCCCAGTTTGACAGCCTTCACCTAACTCCTATGTATTCTAAAGGTTCATCCCTGCTCCCCATCACCCACGGAGCTACCTCTACCAGTAACTACCTGAGATGAAAAATCTCAGCTCAGGGTTGCAATATTGTAAGGCTTTGCGCTTCCTAACCCGCCCCCCAAACACGAGACTACTTTTTTTTTGACACACACCCTCCCACCCTTTTATTCCTGCACCGCCAGGTGACATACCCCAACAGTTCCCCGCTTGGGACATCCACACAGCCAGGGATGCCGAGCTGGAGCCCAGCCCTCACCGCACGGGCCGGCACCGGAGCTCCTGCGAGAAGTGCGCACAGAGACCGCGGCACCAGCGGGTCCCGCTCACCCGCGCTCCAAACCCGCCGCCCTACCTCCCGCGGCAGCGCTTCCCGGGGCGACCACCCATCCCGCCCCGCCCCGCCCGCGGGGGGTGCCCGGTTCCAGCTCCGGTTCCCAGAGCGGGGAGCGCTCTGCCCCCTCCCGGGAGGCGCTGCGCCTGCCGCCCCTTGCCACCGGCGGCGACTCCGCCGTGTGCGGGTGGGAGCGGGGCTTTCCCCCTCCCGATAAGCCCCTCCCGCTCCCCCCGTCTGGCTCAGCCCCAGCCCTCCCCAGCGCGCTCCGCTTCCCGCTGCCGCCAGCGCCCGCGCCTGCTCCGGGAGGAAGCGGGGCGGCGGCGGCAGGCCGAGCGGGACACGCCTTTCGCCCTCCCCGTCCCGGCCCTCCGGGCCCTGCCGCCCACCGCGGGCGCGGCGCAGCGCAGCGCGGCCGCGACGGCCCCGCCGGCCCCGCCATGAGCCGGAGGTAGCGGCGGCGGCGCTTTCCGCAGCCGCCGCCGCGATGCCGAACCAGAAGGGCGGCAAGGGCAAGAAGAACAAGCGCGCCAACAGCAGCGGCGACGAGCAGGAGAACGGGGCGGCGGCGGGCGGCGGAGCAGCGGCGGCAGCAGGCAGCGGTGCCGCGGCTGGCGGCGGAGCTGGGGCGGCGGCGGCTGGCGGCGGCAGCGGGGCGGGCGGCGGAGCGGGCGGCCCGGCGGCGGCGGGCGGCGCGGCGCCCGGAGACGTCAAGAGCGGTGAGCGGCGGCCCGGGCCCCGCGGCCTCCCGGGGCCCGCCGTGGCGCAGTCGGCGGCCGGGCACCCGAAGAGCGGGGACGCGAGGGCATATGCAGGGGGAAGCCGTGGCGGGGCCGGAGACGGGGGGGGGAACGGGACAGGCGGGCGCCGCCCGCGGCCCTGTGGCGCTGCGCCTGCTGCCGGGATGTCCCCGAAGTGCGCGGCGGGGCGGGGGGCTGCTCGCTGGGGCGTCCCCGCCCGCTGACCCTCCGGAGGGCGGGTGCCTCGGCGGCGGCGGTGCTGGAAGCGGGAGGCAGCCGTATTTGCGGGCAGGCGGGGGGCGGACCAGGGTGCGCTGCCCGGCTAATTCTGGGCTCGGGGGCAAAATCCCGGCTGTATTTCAGCACGATTAAAAATGGAGTCCTAGTCTTGGGTCCGTTTTTGCCGTTTTACAGCGGTTACAGCGGTTGGGTTCGGCAGGGTGATGCACTCACTTTTTACCAACCATTTTATGCTGACTTTGATCGGCGGGCTGGTTTTGAGTTCGGAGTAATTTTGGTAAGGTGTTTTCTCGCAGAAACTTGCGTTGCTGTTCATGTTTGAAGGCATTCTTGCAAAATGGTATTTCGGGCTAAAAGTAAAGGTAGGCGAGAATTTTATTGCAGTTTTATTGCTAAGCCAGCGCCTCCCCCGACCCCCCTTGCCGCCTCTCCCAAATCTTCGGTCAGCTGCTAGATTTACAAACCGAGGTGCAGAGTCCCTACTCTTGACTTTTTCCCCCTCTCAGGTTGGTTTTCAGCATTTTACACATGGAGCTTTGGAAAAAGTGGGAGGGTGGCTACAACTGGTTTTATACTTTGTGGCGGTTGTTTTGCATGGCTGCTGTCAGCAAAAGGTAGTCCCAAGAATCTCACTTTGTGTTTCAAAATGTCTTGATTCTTGTGTATTATTTAATGGAAACTTTTCCTTAGAAATATTAGCAATTAATTTCGCATCACTTTAGCTTTGCCAGACAGCTTTTATATGAGTATTACTCCAGAGAATCGTGGAGAATGCTTAGAATTTCCTTTTTTGCTTGTTTCTTTTTTTTTTTTTTTATTTTTTCACTATTTGCTCCAAGTGAGTAAACAAGGAAAAAAATAACAACTAGCCAGAGTTAGGGAATTTCTAGAGCATTTTTGTTATGACTTTGGTCTGGTGATGTATTACAGTGCGACATCCACTTGCAGGTGGTGTCTCACACAGACACTCAGCTTTTGTTTAGTTTTTGGGGTGGGGAGAAACAGTGTTTCCTTTTTTTTTTTTTTTTTTTCAAGCACAAGTGAAAGCAGAGGTGTGTTTATGGTGCGACTGTTCCCCTGGGGACAGTGCGGTGGTTGGTGTTCCTTGCTGAGATGCCACTGGAGGTGGTGCCAGTGAACACTGGTAGTGATCCAGCTTGTTAGCTGGACAAGGTATCAGTCTTCAGCTGTCAAGCTGTGTGTCCCAGGTGCCTTATGCATCCTTCCTCTCTGCTGACCAGCTTCCTGAGGAGTTGCGGCTGCCTTTTGAAGAGCTAACATGGGATGCTCCTTTATTCTTTCTGCTTCCATATGACGTCAGTGGTCAGAAACATCCTTGGCTCTTGTCAGATTTCCCCCCCTCCCCTTCCCTGCTCCTCTCACAACAGAGGTACAACACTGGCTTCAGCATTTGCTGGAAGTGCCTGGTCAGCACACCTCATCTTTGCTGCGACAGGATCATTGCATCTAGTCATATCTTTTATTTAGATAATCATAAAGGCTGGAGGAGTGGATGTGGTTGCTAGCATTATTTTATGTCGACTACTGCCCATCAGATTATCCTGAGCTGGACGTTTAGTAAATTGTTTTCTCACTGATAAGTCCAAAGCTTTCAACAATTTCGGTTCAGGAGATGAAAAGAGAAACTGCTGCTGTCGTGCTGCAGAGCTGAGGGTCTGGCTCTTGTGTGCAAGGAAAAGATTAGATAATGATAATGGATTCCCCCAAGTCTTCAAAACCGATGAATTGGAAATGAAGCTATGTAGTAAAGCCAGGGCCTCGGGGGCAAGTATCCCATTACTAGAGTCGAGAGGTTTGTAAGAGTCTGTGCACTTGTGGTTGGTTACTTGATCACCAAACAGTTTATGGAGGAGGTGTCTGCTGCAGTGAGTTGTGAGGTTAATAGAGTTCTGCTGTATGCAGTCAGTCCTATTCATGGGAGCCTCTCTGGGTTGTGGATTAGGTTTGCTGGGCACAGGGAACTTCTTCACTGATGCTTTTGGACCATTAAGCTCCATGCTGTGACTTGGGCTGCCTAGGATCACTGGTCCTGTGGGTCCCTCATCTCTGGGCTCACTCTTCTCTCCTGCATCGTCACCATATGTTATTCTAGAGTAATTTGCATGTGTCTGATGTTACCACTCTCCTACTTCATCCTGGAAAAGTGGTAGATGATCATAATAACATAGCCTGTTTTCTTTCATGAATGTGACAAGACAGAAGTACGCAGAGATGAAAGCAGCAGATTTAATAATTGCAAAATTAAGACTGGCTGTTCAAACCTTGGCTTTGCATCATGGTTTCAGTAAAACAGGCTAATTATGCAGTCCCGTTAGGACCCTGCTTCACTCAGGGAAGGGATGGTGGTTCAGGTAATTTTTTGAAGTCTTCACAGTTCATGATGTGGTCTGGGTATTGTTTCTGCCCTCATCCATTTGCCGTAATGAAACAGAATTTTTCATTTCCTTTGGGCTTCTCCACGCAGCTCTGACTAACGGTGCCATGTAATACGGAACTGCTGTTACAGCACAGGTTTACAGTGGAAAGATGTTCCCTTTTACATTTAGACAAATTTAGTTTCAGTCCCTGCACAATTTTCCCTCCAACTGTCAGTGAAGTTTTGGCATGATGATTGAGAAATGTGAGCTAATTTCTCCCCTGCCCCAAGAGGGCGTCTGCTTATGCTGTTTTTTTGGAGGTGTTTTAATTTTCGCATGTTCTGAGCTCAAACTGTGACTGAACATTCCTAGACTCCCACATGGGAATCAGGAAGGTGGAGAGCATAACCATTGACTAGATGTGGCAGTTTATCTCTGTCTTGCACTGGAGCTGCTGTGATAATGCTCACAAGGAGGATTCATGTTCTGTAGCTGTGTCTTTGTTTCATATCTTACCATCAGACCAAACAGGAATTCTGTATATGATAGATTAATCTTTCTTGACCAAAGAATGAGGGACAGGTTATGGAGGGGGAGGTATGTGGACTAGCTTAACAGTATCACAGTGCAGAGGGAAACTAAAATGTAGTGTCACAGACAGCCTCATTTCTTAGAATCCCTGCCTTCAGAATGGCTGAATGACGCTCTTAATAAATGTTCAGTCTTCTAGCAAATTTTCTGGTTTACTTTTCATCACCAAACTGGAAAGTCTGACCTGTCATCATCTAAAATTATACCAGCAGCTCCATGGGATTGAGCACTTGCCCCTGACTCTAGCGTTGTGGATTACCAGCGTTCCCAGTGGCAATAGTAGGTTATCTCCATCTGCAGGCATAAGTGAGTGTAAGAATGCAAGACATTTTGTGGTACTTTACTCTGAACAGCAGAAGAGAAAAATCCAGAAGGCTTACTTCAGATCTGAGGGGCTCTGAGTGGCAAATTCCTTTTCTGCTTCTGTCTTGCTGAGGCTGGGCTGCAACTGTTTTATTTCTTTATTGTACAAACTCCTTGCACTGATTTCCACGTGTAGTTGTTTTTGACCCTAAAATTCTTTCTTCCATCCATTTTCTTTGCCTTATTTCCATTTTTGGCCTCATTGTGTCCAGGAGACCCCAGTCTTCTTCTTCCTCTTCTTGATGGTTGCTGTCTTAGCATCTTGCTTCATCCCTTGTCCTTGTAACTCTAGTATATCCAGCTTCGGTGCTGTAAGATGAGCAAAAAGGAGGAGCTGGCTCCCCTTATCTGTGCTTTTCCCCTTAAACATGGGGTTCATTAGAGCCAGCTAAGTTAAACTAAAAAATATGGCATAGCTATCTCTAAATCACTGTCCTACAATGCACTGCCCCCTGTTTTAAGACTATACTTTCTTCCCTCCAGCGGAAGTGAGCCCTTAAACTGCAGACATGGCAGAGCTGGCAAGTTGGTAGGTTGTCAGGTGGAGTGGCCAGAGGTCAGATTTGCACAGGATTCCTGGGCATGAGGGTCTCTGGGGAGAAGAGGCTGTGGGGGAGCCAGTGGAGGTGGTTGCTGCAGGTCTCACTGGGGTGCAGTTTCCAAGGAGTGGAATTCCTGGCACGGCAGCTGAGGGGTTGTGCGAGCAGTGCCCACAGTGCTGGCTGGGCTCTCGACTTATCTGTAGTTAGCTGGATGTAAAATGGCCAGCAGTGCTTTTGCTCACTCCTCACCTGGGCTGCACAGATTTGTAAAACCAGGTTACTTTCAAATGAAAATGCTAATGTGGGCCAAGTGTATGAAGAAGAAAATCAGTCAGTGCAACAGTCACTAATGTGTTGAAAACTGTGACTGGCCAACAATTAAGATTTACTAAAAAGAAAAGGATGCTATTGTGGAGGTAGGATTGTTAAAGAAGGTCAAAAAATTTCTCAGTGCAATATTTAAAAATGTATTTTTAGAGCACAAATTGCTGTAGTATTTAGGCATGGATTAATATTTGCTATCAAATGTTCCCTGCTGCATATAACAATCAGTTCCAGTTTGGCACTCTAGTGATGTTCAGTATTGGCACCTTCTTGTTGCTTAACTTGAGGGAGTCCTATTGATATCAGTGAGACCACCTGGAAAATTAAGTTTCTGTTCTGTTGCAGTGAGTACAAAATTTAATACCTGTTAATTTTCTGAAGGGAAACCATTTCGCTTCATAATTCCATTGAGTTCTTCTAACTGCAGAAATCAGTTGAATGTGGATTTCAGTGTATCAATGCAAATTGGGTTCGAAAGGACTTTCACATTAGTTTTAGGATTTTTAAAACTATGCAATTACATGCTTTTGTAGCAAATGTAATTTGTGTACTGCAAGTCTTTGCAAATTGAATCATGGCTGTGGTATTACTGGATACAGTAAATTCTGTTCTTTCATGCAAGCAAGTACACACCATTTTTTCTTTTTTTTTGTCAGTTATTTGCTGTCAGTATGGTTATCGGTGCCCTGACAGAATTCCGTGTTCATGTGATTAGTCATTTGCTCAAGTGTAGTGCTTGCATGAATAAGGGTTAGGCTTGATGTTTGTTAGGTCCTATATGAAGAAACATAGTTTTTTAACTGATTGCTTTAGTTTGCCTGTACTCATCCCATATCTTCCTCCTAATGATCTAACAAGTAGTGACAGAACGATTTCTAGTCCTTGGAAATATTTGTAAGTTTTGTCAGCCTTGCATATTGAGACATCCTTTGATATTATAGTACAGTGATGACTGGCAGTCGTCCATTTTTCTCTGCTTTTCTTCCTGCAATGTATGTGAGGGGAAAAAAATAGAGATAAACCTTGCATCCAGGTCAGGCTAAAATACTCCAGCTAATCTCCAAGGTGTCTAAATTACAACAGCATAAGTGGAGCATGAGCTTTCTTTAAACAGTTTTGGTGGAAATTCAAATAATTTTGAAGCAGTAATCTAGTCACCAGAGTGGGTAATTCCATATGAAAGCTTGTGAGATTTTAAGTGGAGTACTGGCATTTCCCAGTAGACTTAGTGATGTTTATCTTGAGAGCATTCACTTTAACCTCTATCTCTTTGTTTCTCCTGCAGTGGTAGAGTCTGTCAGCCCTCCTTCCTAGGCTTGAGAGGGATATTGCTGTTGTTCCAGTCTTGGAGGTAGCTTCAATCAGAACGTAGTTATTTAGTGTTCCTGGCGCTCCCAGTCTCCATTTCTGTGGTACTGATACCTGTTTTGGGAGCAGTGTACAGTCGAGATCTCTGTGCACTGCACAGACGCCAAAGATGGCACATGGGCAGGGCTGGGAGCCAGCACAGCATCATGAGGGAGGTGTCTTTTGGGACCAACAGCTCCACATGCCAGAGCTGCTGTCTTGCAGAGATGCTGAGTACTGCAGCTAGGGTTACTGCATCTCCTGATTCCTACTGAGTTTCTTACAGCTCCTTTAGCCTCTAAGCATGGGAAATAAAAATGCTGTCCTACTGAAACTTGGAGAGGATAGATTGATAGCTCAAGCATCCCTAGACGTGAAAGTAGAATGGATGGTGGTATCACTTGATTCAAGCTTTTCTCCTTTTGCTCTTCCCTACTTGTGCTTTTGTGCTGGGTCTTGAGGCTAGCTGGCTCTCAATCTGGGCAAATCCAGCCTGTGGTGTTTACATCTGTGTTTGGTATTGGGCCATCTACTGCTTGTCACGGTTATCTCTTTATTCTCAGCATGAGTTAGTATTTGTCACTAAAAACTTGCTAGGGCAGGTGCATTAGAGTCTGCTTTAGTATTAGGCTGTCTGTTTCTCAAGGCACCAGAGTTACTTTTCTGTAACGTTTCAAGGTATTAAAAGCTATTGGAAGGCTACAGTGAAAGAAGTTAATGGTGATATGCTTTTTTGTAAGGATGATTCATGTGCAGACAAAGCAACAGTCACTGTTCAAAACATGTAGATGCCCGCCAGTCTTGAGACAGTCACTGATCTCTGCATTCACCATGATAAAGGCCACCAGAAAAATCCACCCTATGCTGAAGAGTGTGAAAAGTCTTTCTGACCCAAGCATGATTACTTGTGGCACGGAGGACCAGTTGTTGCCTGACCTGGTTAAGACAACTCAGAATTCACATGGGAGTATCAGGAGTGCATTGGCATTAGTTGTACTGGTGCTGATACAGGTAGAGGCTCAGACCTGTTCTCTTTGGTGAACCAGTGATATTTTCAGTTGGATTGAGGGTATTACATCACAAACCAGGGCAAGATTTCTCCTATGCAGATAGGGTCTGTACACCCTAAGCAAAAGCTGAAACTGGTGATTTGAGTCGTTCTCTGTGTTTGGACAACAGGTATTAAATGGAAAGAAGTTGGCAAGATGGTAACTGTACAGATTATAGTGACTTCCACAAGAACATGTGAATTCTTATGATGGGTTTAAGTGGTGTAGGCAGTTGGTCCAGCTTGGAGCACAGATGGCTGTGTAAGCAAAACTACTCTGCACGTGTAAGTGCCTATCCTCTTTAGTTTGTACAGTTCCACTCTTGACTTTCTGACTTAGTTTGGTGAGATGATGGTGGAAGCTGCAAATGGGTGGTTGAATAAGAGCCATGGGTAACTGACTTACTCCATCCCTGGCAGTGTTCAAAGGCCAGTGCCTTGAGCAACCTAGTCTAGTGGGAGGTGTCCCTGCTCACGTCAGGGGGGTAGGTACTATAGGTACTAGATGATTTTAAGGTCCTTTCTATGATGCTGTGATTCTATGACTTTCTGTCACATGCTAATTGCTGATTTCATAATCAGGCACTAGTTCTGACTGTGTGGTAAGTTAGAAGGTGTTAATGTGACAGGTATGAGTTGAGTCTTCATGTTTTCCATGGCATCGTCCCACTGCTGTGTAGTTGCTAGGCCTTTTTGTTTTTTTTTCTGAAGACTCCCTTGGAGGCCAAGCCTGAAGTCAGTGTAAGTGAAGTGTGTGCAGATGGTTGGTAGGGAGTAGCCTTCCACAGAAATGACTTGGCTCTGGTTCAAGCTGGCAGAGTGAACAATTCCCAGCTGTTTAGGGCTGTGAAGAGAGCACTGTTCATGGGAAAGCAGTGGTAGGGGTTAAAAGTGCTTACTTTGCAAAGTATGTGTCCCACAGGTGCTGTTCTGACCTAGGTAATGTGCTGGCAAGTGAAGAAGTGTCCTTGGCATAGATGATGAGATGCTAGAGTGAAGGTGAAATGCAAGTCATGATAAGGGAATTGCACCCGATTCAGTGCTCAGACCGTACCTCTTTGTGGGTTTTTCTTTAATGATTTCTTCTTCCAGATCCATAACAACCTGCTGTTACCTGACAGTTGTTTTAAGGTGATAGCAGGGAGTAGGGCTGCCTCTTCCAGCCATGCTTCTCTGTCTTCTGCCCTCAGCCTCACCACCTCCCTTGAGCTTTACCAGAAATCACAAGTCTGGGCCTTGAGCTGAAGCCTATGCTGACAAGCACAGGAAATAATTATCTGTTTCTGTCCACTGACTGAAAAACTCTGGTGCCTAACACAATGGATACTGTGGGAATGTGGTGGGGGAAGAGCGAATTTTGCTTTAGGCATCTGCATTGAGGGCTTGGAACAAGTGAGAGCAGTCACAAAACTGAAGTCATGGAATCACTGCATTTGGCTTGCTGGGTGCATCTTTGCTTTTATGATGGGTATGTAAACTGAAGTAAACAATATTCTCCTCCATTTACTTAATCAGAGGCAAGTTCCTCTGGCAGCTGTTGTTCTGCTGCTTTCATTTGGGTCATATAACAGGAATGGTAGTCTTCATTTACCCTGTTTCTGGTTTTTGTTTTTGTTTTGTTTTTGTTTTCAAAGGTAGAATAGTTACTGTGTCGGATTTGTTGTTGTTGTTGTTGAAGGTGATTTATCTCATCTGTTTCTATTCCTGGCTTTTATTAATGTTTATAAACCTGAAAGAAAAAACTGAGAGAAAGCCAAACACCCAGACCAGCTCCTTTGCAGTACTCTGTCATGTTTTTGTTTCTGAAAGAAAAGTTAATTTTATGGTAGCTCTGTCAAACATAAAACATTACCTTGTTTAAACAGTGAGCTACCTTTGCTCAAATTCACATTTGTTTGGAATATTTTATTTCTGTTTTATAGGACATTTATGTGCTGCCCTTCACAGCTATTTTCTGAATTACCGATAAAAATCACTACAGTGGAATATGTTAAAGCATTTATTTTTTATGTGGAAACCCAACTTCTTGAAAGAAGCAGTGTGCAATTGCAGTTGCAACTTGGCAGCCTCTCTATTACAGCCGTGCCCTTGTGTCAAAATGTCGAAGCCGTTCTGGTACACAAAATTGCACGCTGTCTTATTTTGTTCTCTTAGTCAGTGAAAGTAATCTTGAAACTGAGAGGTAAAATAGAAGTACTTTTATGGTCATTTAGGTATTATTTCACAAAGGTCTGCCGGGAGAATGGATGCTGCTCTCTCGTACCTCATAATCTTTCATTTTTCTGAAGTTCAGTTTCACAACTTTGGTGAGCTATTACCTTCTTGGAAGCCAACTATTTTTAGGTGACAAACCAGCTTGGTGCTGCAGGTGTGGATGGGCAGTTTCGTCATGGGAATTTCTATTTACTCCCCTTTGTTGTCTCTCTTCACAGTAATCCTGCTGTTATCATAAAACATTTAAGACGATGATTCTAGCTCTGACTTTGTGAATAATAATTTCAAAATGCATTTCTAATAAAAGGGAAATTAAAGGGCTTTGTAACAAGAATTTTTAAAGTTTCGTCATTCTCTAATAAATGCTTTGTCTCATTTACAAAATGATTAAATAACCCAGAGTGCTTTCAAGGGTGTGAATTGATGGGATGAGCTCTTTACATCTGCTAATGTGGCTCCCATACTAAATGATCTGAATGTAGTCTCTTTTGCTCTGAAGGTGTATCTGTTGCTGTTAACTAGGAAAGATGCACTCAGAAAATGCTTTGTTTTCTTTTTCTCATTTATTATTTATGTAGGAACATGTGGTATGATTATGTTTGACAGGAGATATGAATGGAGGGAAGTCTGCAAGGGATGTTCAGTCCTGCACAGTCTGTTTTGTACAGATAAACCTGCTGGAATTTGAAATATGAGGCAGAACCAAATGTTGGCTTCAAGTTTCTGTATGCTTTTCAGGTAGTGGAATGGTTTATCAGGGCCTTCTCCAAATCAGCAGACTTCGCACTAACAAAACTGTATTAGTGAAAGGAGGGGCTTTGGCTAGCATGGCATTAACCTTGATGTGGCAGAGACACCTATTGGATTTCTGAAGTATTAGTGACAGTAGTGAAATGTCAAGTGAGTGCCCAGAAGAGGTGAGTAGGGACCAGCTTCTCCTCTTAGCGATATTTTCCAGAGTGATCTCTATACCAGCATTTAACAATTCAGTCTTTTGCACAGAGAATGGCACTTCATTCCATTGCTTTCTTGTATCTGCTCTAGACTTGGTTTTGCTATGGTGATTGTTTGACCAGCCAAATCACACTGAGTAGATAGAAGATCAGATGAAGCAATGTCATCTAGTAGTCACGTAGTTAACTTAAATGTTGAAAATGACATCACTGTCCAAAATTTGAAGCTTTTTCCTGCTCATAGTTATGCTGTTTGGGAAGTTCCTCAGGTAATGTGAAATCTGTAAGTTCTCAAGGAGAAGCTGGAGAATATTGCATTCCACAGTTCTTCTATTAACCACCAGGAAAAAGGGGAAAAAACTGTTGAAAGTCACCTTTACAGCAGCCTCTAGACACCCAGTACATAATGAAGAGGCTGTGAGCTTCTAAGGGAGCTGGAGATCATACGTTTTTGCATCCAAACCCAAAAACATGTTCAAAGGCTAATCAAGGAAACTCTTCTTTTTTAGTTGGTTAACTACAGCAGTTTGGATGACAAGTGTAAAGCTTTTATTCTAAAGCGGAGATCTCTAGACTTGTTTGTATAGTAACTTTCTCTGCTGTCAGCTATAATTATACCTGCAACTGCTAGAACATTTACACTCTGAAACACGGGGGGGGTGGGCCATAAATGGATTTTTGGCATGGTCTTTCGTCCTGCCTCCTGGCAGTAGTGGAAAGGAATATGCACGAAAATAGATGAATACAGGAAATGTGTAAGTGAGAACTATTCATATTGGTACCTCCAGTATTTTGCTGCACATCTGACTTCTGATGATTTGCCTGTAATGGCTTCAGTTTAACTGGTTTCTCTGACATAAATTGCATAAGGTCGCTATAATTGCGAACTATACTTTCAGACCCTAAATAGGATGAAAGAATGAGTCATAGGATCGTAGAATACCAGCTTGGAAGGAACCTCAAGGATCATCTAGTCCAACCTTTCTAAGTAAGCATGACCTAGACAAGATGTCCTAGCCCCCTGTTGAGCCAGACCTTAAAAGTGGCCAGTACTGGGGAATCCACCACTTCCTTGGAAAGGTTATTCCAATGGCTGACTGTTCTAGTTGTGAAAAAGTTTTTCCTCTTGTGTACAACCAGAATCTCCCCAGGAGTAAATTGTGCCCATTACCACTTGTATTTTCCATGTAATTCCTTGTAAAAAGGGAGTCTCCATCTTCTTTGTAGCCACCCTTTAAATACTAGAACATGATGATAAGGTCTCCCCTGAGCCTTCTTTTCTGTAGACTGAGAGATTAGTCATTGGTAGCCAATAAACTTCATGCTTTTCAAAGGTATCTCAAAATCTGCATGTTCTTAGTGGATTTTTCAGAGACCTAAAACAAATAGATTATCCGTGTCACATGTGTAGAAGGAACTTCCAAAGAGTCTCTAGGGAAAGCCTCTCATCTCTGTTCTCTCCAGTTTGGTAATGGTAATGGTTTTAATGACTGAACAAGTTCATATTTTGAAATTAAATAGGCTTTTTTTGCTTTAAGAGAATGTTCTGGGGGAATGTGCTTTGCGTGCAGTTTATAGCCCAGTCCCTGAAGGAAAGGTGTTGCAGAAGATTCTCCTTGCAATTGTGCTGCTTCTGGCATTAGAAATGGAGGCAGAGAAATGAGGTGAAGATGTGGTATCTTCCACGAAATGGCTTGGGAACCTTTTCTCATGGTCTTTGTGCTTGTCTCTTCTGGGTAAATAAGTCTTAAGAGCTACCATAATCTTGAATTTATAGAAAATAACCTTGAAGATTTTGTTTGTTTGTTCATAGCCTTTTAACAAAAATTTGATGGGAAGGGACAAAGCCACTAGCATGGCAAAGATACGTTGTTGTAAAGCATGGCATGTTCTTTCTTCCTGCCTCCTGGCAGTTGTCTGTGTCTTGCTGCCGTAGGACGGGTAAGGCTGGATAGTATGTCTGTTAATGAGAGTCTGAGTAAATGTAGGAGCATAGCACCTGCAAATTATGTTTGATTATTTGTGCTGGCATGGACAAGAAGGGGATTAAAAGCGATGGAACCAAATGGTGGGCTTTTTCCCTGGTTATCAGAGAAATTTAAAGTCCTAAGGAAAAACAACTAAAATCCTGGATCACAGCAGCCTCTCTCCTCAGGGCTTGGTGTTAACTCTTTTGAAAGTCCTGGAGCTCTGGCTCAGGCTGGAAAACTGCAGGGAGCCGTTTCCTCTGTTTTGCATGGGATGAGGTGGCACTTGAGCACAAAAGACCCTGAGGAAACCTGCTCATGTTTGAATGCCGCAATATAGAGGTGAAAAGGCATCTTGCCATCCCTATTGCAGTAGTAGTTTTTGGTGAAGTGGAGGAAGTAAGAAGTCAGAAATACAGAGGATAAGTACTTGTAATACTTGGGTAAGCATCTAAAAACTTCATAACTAGAAACTCTAAAGATCAATAGGAACTCCAACTGAAAATTTCCTATCCTTTCTCTGCCTCCCAGCTACCAGTGAACAGCCACAAATGGAGTCATACATAGTCTGTGGTACTTTGGTGAGAAAGAGGAAAACGTCACTGGTCCATAAACGCAGAACTTTTTTGTTTAGAAGCTGATATTGTTGCAGGGAGATAATTGAAATAAACTGCTCTTTGCTGAAGGATATAGCAAAGGCTGCTACTTTGCTGCTAGTAACACGTGGCATTTGTTTTTTTCAATTTGTCTGTTTTGTAGGACTATTTGGTTTGTGAAATTTAGCTACCCAAGAGGTCAGTGATGGTAGTACAGTCTATAGTTGCCTAAGCAATATAACAAAGGCCCTCCTTTCTGTACTAGGAACATAAGCTGTTTGTCTTGCTTTTCAAAGTCCTCTGCTTCCTCCTTCTCTCCGTAGCTATTGTCTCTTGCTCAGTCCCAAAGAAAAGATCAATTCCTGCCTCTCCGTGTGATTGCAAAGCCAGGCTGTATTGCCTCCTTGTTTTTCAAACAAACATCTGTGTGTTCTCCCCATGCTGCCTCTCAGGCTTCAAAGCAACCTTCCAGAAACATCCACAAAGCTTTCTCCTCACTTCTTAAGGCCTTGCAACAGTATCCACAAGCCTTTGAGGAGGGCTAATGCTTCTGAGGTGCTTTGAGTATTAAACAAGCTGTAATGTCATTTTGTTTCTTTATTCCCTCATTTCCATATCTCTTTTCACGTACTTAACTTTTTCTGGCAAAGACTGCTTTTTGCTCTAACCCACAGCTAGTGCCTGTGGGCTCTTTGATAATACAGATCATGAGTACGAGCTCGCATGTTTAGCACAGTGTTTGAAAAAGTATTGCAATAAGTGGGCTATTACGTTATTAATGCTTCTGTTTTATCTTCCACAGAAGCCCCTTGTGCTACTCCACTGATCTGTAGCTTTGGAAGGGCGGTGGATCTGGAGAAGGATGACTACCAGAAGGTTATATGCAACAACGAGCATTGTCCATACAGCACCTGGATGCACCTTCAGTGCTTCTATGAGTGGGAAAGCAGTATCCTCGTCCAGTTCAATTGCATTGGCAGAGCCAGGAGCTGGAATGAAAAGCAGTGTCGCCAAAACATGTGGACAAAGAAGGGCTATGACCTAGCTTTTCGCTTTTGCTCCTGTCGGTGTGGGCAGGGTCATTTAAAGAAGGACACTGACTGGTACCAAGTGAAGCGAATGCAGGATGATAAGAAGAAAAAGTCCGTGTTGGAGAAGAGTACAGGAAGGTCAGTGGCAGAGTCAGCAGAGGAGGCCAAAAAGGGCAGGCCAGCCAACAAGCCGCAGAAAGGCTTGAGTAATGACATCCAGCGAAGGCACTCGATGGACCGGCAGAACTCCCAGGAGAAGGGTATCATGGGCGGCAGCTACACCATCCGTTCGCCTTGCGTCTCTCCTGGCCAGTCCCCACCCACTGGCTACTCTATTCTTGCGCCCACACATTTCAGCGTCCCTCGTTCTTCCCGATACCTAGGAGAGTTTCTGAAGAATGCCATTCACCTGGAGCCCCATAAGAAGAACATGGCCGGTGGGGGCATGTTCAGGAACGCGCATTTTGATTATGGGGCAGCTGGCTTGCAAGCACATAGGTCAGGACACTTCGATGCCCCTGTGCAGTTTTTGAGAAGGCTCGATCTGTCTGAGCTGCTTACTCACATCCCCAGGCATAAATTGAATACCTTCCATGTGCGGATGGAAGATGATGCCCAGGTGGGCCAAGGGGAGGACCTTCGGAAGTTCATCCTTGCTGCTCTTAGTGCCAGCCACAGGAACGTTGTAAACTGTGCACTATGCCACAGGGCGCTGCCAGTGTTTGAACAGTTTCCGCTGGTGGATGGGACCCTGTTCCTTAGCCCATCGAGACATGATGAGATTGAATATGATGTTCCCTGTCACCTTCAAGGTACAGGTTGCCTGTCAGTCATGCTAGGTTTCATTAAATGATGGAACTGCCTTCTGTGCCCTATACTCCCCATTGTAGGTTTTCATCCCAGTTCTGCATTTTTAAGCAGTTCTGTAGAGCCTGAAGTCACATCCAAATTAGTCACGTGGATCAGATTGAAACAGGAGCAATCAAACACCAAAGGCAGATGCTGTATAGAAAGATCCATGCCTTGTGTTTTGGTTTACAAATAAAATGTTTCTCATCTTGATTCTAGGTAGATCCTGGGAAGGTTTCCCAGCCAATCTGTTCTGCAGCATGTGTGTTCTGATTTATCTGTTGTGAGCTTTACTCCAAGATATGCATCAACCTTTTAAACAACCTTTTCTATTTAAGCATGCTGTGCTGCGGTGTGGGTGAAGGTTATATTTGTACCACTGGTGAGGTGAGATGCCTCTCATCTGCTTTCAGACTGGAGAATGTCAGTTCTGTTTTATAGCAAACTGTTTTGGTTTTTTTAATATGGAAAGGACTATAGTCTGGCCTATGTTAACACTGGCCTGGAGAGGCTAGACATAGTAAAAGTAAGCTTTTAATATGGTGGGTTGAAGGAGCAAAGGCATAGTGAGGGGTTTAGACTTACTTACTTCCAAACTCCTGCCTGTTTGGATTGCATTCTGATCATGTCCCAGCTCTGAGCTGAGTTGAAACCAAGGAATGTATTACTTTTCTCCTCCTAGAGGAACAAAAGGATGTGGGCTAGGATGCATATCAGCTCTTCCTGAAAGCTGTGCCCCAGACTAAGTGATCAGGGTGGTACATTGCAAAACATGCCTGTCCCGCATCCTGCTGGTAGCCAGCATGGCTCAAGTCAGTTAGAGAAAGTATGGGTGTTCAGAAACATAGAATTATATGTCGAAAAGGGTGTTGGGAAGGCACTAACGATGTATTTTAACATTTCAGTTTCTCTCCTTTCAATAAATTTATTATATCCTATGCATGGTCATAATACATGTTATGCAACATTCCTTTGCTCAACAAACTTTGTATTGTTTTATTTCTTTCCCTAAATCATTACGCACTAAGTCACTGAACTGTATTCATGCTAACATTATTGTTTCTGCATTGCGTAATGTACTTTAAGGAGAAGAAGTGATAGGCAAATATACAAGCTCAAAAAAGCTCCAGGATAAACGGAATGTATGTGTGAGAGATAACAGTGCTTTTTTGCTTTCACAGGGAGGCATGAACAATGTGCTTGTGATTTCATCAGTCCTAAGAGCTGGTCTAGCAATAGTGAAACTCATCACTCTTTAACATTTCCCGCTAAGAATGAAAAACTCTGCAAAAATATGTCTTTTAATTAATTGCTCCTTACCCATTGGCTGATACATCTGAAAAACTCAGACAAGATGCTGTCAATAATTAATTGTTAAAATTTTTACCTCCTTATCCTGGGTAAAATGGTTTATTATCACGAGTACTCTTTGAAATGAAATTAAGCTTTTAAGGTGTGGTTCCAGGGTGTATGCAAAATCACTTCTTTTATTTCAGGCATGTTTAAGATATCATGTGCCTCATTTCCTGCATACAAAAGAATTTAAACGGGGAATACAGTATTTTAACTCGCAGGAACAGTGCAGAACTTCAGATGGGGAATATTATTTTATCTTCCTGCACAACACAAGTCTTCTGTGCGTGAAATTATTTGAATGTTTCCAATCTCAAGTGTTCACTTTAGGAACAGAGTTTATTATGTTTGCACTTGAGTCTCATTGCATCACATTTTCCGGAGCTGAACACACCAGTGAGGAATAGCTCAATTTTTGCCAGCTCATACTAGCAAGTTTATTTTGTATATATATTTTAGGAAGAATCTGGTTTTTACTTCTGATTTTTCTAAAATAACTGGCTGAAAAACCAAAGCAAATTTAAAACCCAAACTATTAATTTTGAAAGTATATGGTATGGACTTATCATAAATTGTCAAGATTTCATTCCCTTTTATCTAGAAAAGGTACAAGATGTGTGTGTTCGTTAAATTACAGGTTGTGATCAGTACTTTGATGCTAAAGAGCACAAATTGCAATCCAAAGTAAACACATATTACATGCAAGCAATAAGTCCTGTTTTGTAGCTGTTCTGTAACTGCACTTCTTCTTAGCTTTTCTTATATAGCTGTACAAAATATGGTGTATTACAGATTACTACTCTGTGACAGCCCACTTCTAATAGCCAACTACTAAACAAAAAAAATGAATTCAGTCACTACAAATCGTGCATAATCTAGGTGACAGATCTCCATAATTTATGTAGGAGTTCTTATTTTGTGTGAAATTTGCATCTTGGATTTTGCATTGGTGAGCTTAGTCAGATTTATGTAGAGAAAATGCTTCATTTTCAAGTCCGAGCCACTTGATTTTTACGGAAGTCAGTATAACTCAGGTTTTGAAATTGACTGTGCATACAAGCCTAAGGTCATGATAGGGCTCAATAGATTTGTAGTTCTGAATGGCATGTTAAAGTCTGTGTATGTGAAATACATATAATGTTTTTAAATATACTTAATGGTCAGAAAAAAAGTACATGGAAGAAAATTGCTCTTCTTGCTGTTGCTTTTTTCCAGGAGGAATATCAGGTCCTTAATTCCATCTTTGCTGGAAGATGTTGACAAGTTGTTAAATGAATCTGTACCCAGCTTGCTAATAAGCTTCAACACTTCTCCGCTCTTTCTGTCAGGTGGAGATGAAGCTAGGCACAATCCTGGTTTTGGAAACACTGCAGCTGATTATGTAGCTTAACCTGGCATCTGTACATGGAGTTTCAGCAGTGCCTTTTATAAAATATATTGCTAAGCTGTATCAGCAAATGGGAAAAGGAGGGTGGTCAGGGTGATGACTAATTCCTGAGTTTTACATACATGGAAAATAGCTTCAGTTGAGCCCTATGCATTTCCCATAGAGAAACATTTTTTACTTTATCATTTATCCTTAAAAAAAAATAAAAATTAATAAGGTATGATTTGTATCACTGTTGGGCAGATAACACATTGCAGGAAATGTCTGTTTTAATCTTCTGTTCTGGTCTCATTAAGAAGTGTCTTTCCTGTCTGCAGGAAGGCTTATGCACCTTTATGCTGTTTGCGTAGACTGCTTAGAAGGGGTTCACAAAATTATCTGCATTAAGTGCAAGTCCCGATGGGATGGAAGCTGGCATCAGCTGGGAACTATGTATACCTACGATATTCTGGCAGCATCTCCCTGTTGTCAGGTTAGTACCATATGGAAATAAGACTCATAAGGTGAAATTCCAACTGATGATAAGTAAAGCCAAGGTTTCTATATCTCTTTTCCTTTCTCTTCTTCCATCCTTCTTTTCCAGCCTGTACCTGTGAGTGCAATACAAGACAGCTGACCAAGTCCCTGTGCCTTTGTCTTAACTTATGAGGCCCAGTGGCCTATAGCTAGACAAAGGCCAGTGATCAGTAGTTAGGTTTTTAAATAAAGCCCCTTTAAATGTATTAACAATTAAATCTGATGTTTAGGATTATCACTAGCAAGTATGTTCAGTATCTGGTGTAATTCCAGTAGTAACAATTGTAATAACAGTTGCACATTTCCAGCACATGTTTCATGTATGCAGATTTCTTTTAGTTGGTTGAATTGTGTTTTACCATAATTGTAGCAAAAAAAAACCAATGGAATGGAAAGGTCTAAAGTGACTTTGTGCTTAGAGGCTACCCAGCTCTACTTAATCTTTACTGTGGTTGACTCTCATGATGGTACTCCGGCACAGCCTGCAGCAGCTTATTTTTCATTAAGTGCTCACTGAATCTATACCTTGGGTGAGAAAGATCCAAAGCCTGGGCTTACTGCAGAGTAGACATCTGCCTGAGGGAGCAGGATCATCAGCATCCAAGAAAATTGGTCATGTGATGGGCAGAGCACTCTGTTGTGCAAGTAGGGGTAGACAGCCATGGAAAAAGTGTTTGTCTGGGAATAGCTCAGTGGTCCACTGAGATGCTCAGGAGAGGGCTGTTGCTTTTGGTATTGTTACTGACTTAGGACAAGAGCCTTGCAAAGTCGCACTCACTCGAAGTGTGATCACTTCATGGTAGTGTGTGTGCTGCAGAGCAATCTAAAATACCGTTTTGTCAGTATGTGAAATGCTATTTTACTTTACATTTAACATACTTAACAAAATGCGTTGCTCAAAAGACAAGTGGTATTGCTGCTACTGGTTAAAATGACATTGACAACGATTATAACTAAAGACAGAGATATTGCCTCCAAATTTAGTGCCTCTTGAGACTGTAACCTTTTTTAAAAAATAGGCATTTCTAAAGATAAACTACTGATGCTGATATGCTAGCTCTGTAAAAGCCAGCAAATTTAAATGTGAATTGCTTCTGTTGAATGTACAAGACAAGAATTAAGGTCTCATTATACAAGAGCCTTAATTATATGATTAATGGATAGTGTGACAGTACATGGTAAGTAATAGAACTGACTGTGAAATCATTAGCTGCAGTGACTGTAATTGCCAGATAGTGTGCCTCATTGTTTCACCATGATTGGTACAGATGATTCCATGCATACAGAGGAATGACATTGAAATATGGTATATGATTTATTGCCCTGCTAATTTTATTTTGAATAATTGCATACCTTATTTCAAAGTATTTAATCACACATTACAAAAGGGCATGTAGGATAACGAATTGCAGCGACTCTCAGATTACTAGCACCTTGTTGATGTGCTGGATAGTAGCAAGAGGGAAAACAACATTTTACTGAAAAAAATTCCTACAAATCCATACCATACTAGATTGTATTTCTTGAAATTTCTGCTTTTCAAGCAGAGCAGATGGTTGTGGAGCTGGTGGTTTGTTTCTTTTTGAGTCTTGTCTCAACGGTAATAGTACTTTAATAATCTCTTCTGCTTCTCATCCTAGGGAAATTCCTTAAATCAAGATTGCCATAGAAAATGTTTTTTTTGTTCTTTGCAGTGAAGAGCTAAAGCTTTCATTAGTGTATTGGGCTTTAAATGAGTTTAAGCTATGGCGCAGCTCAGGCCCCCACTGATCATTTGCTACCTTTACTCTTAAACTCCTTTACAGTCTCAAATCCCTTCTGCTTCTTGTGTGTATTTCAAATGGCCTGCTGAGCTTTCACACTGCCTCTTGCTTTCTTTACATCAGCTGGGCTAGGTTTCTCAGCTAGGTTTCTTCTGAAGACTTACTTTTTTTGTTACTGCTGAACATTAATAGCTCTGTCTGTCCTCACCCTTGACCTTTAATTATTTCTCATATCCACCCAGTTAATGTTGGATTTTACAGAATACTTTGTCTCTTTGAAGTGGTGTTTAGTTTGTATAACCTGGTATGTATTATAAATGTTTAAATAGATACTTAAAGTGATACAAAACCATGCCATGCTGATAACGTAAATCGAGCTATAGATTTGTTAAACCAAATATTAAAATGCTGATGTATTTCATAGATCATGTTCAAACGTCAGCCTAAACAGTTGAATTGCATGGCACAAATGTAAAATTTCTCTCTTTGCTTTGGGGCTTCATTAATGATTTACTGAGACAGCACTTCTTGTGCTGGGGATTGAGGAATTCTCTCAGAGATTAAACAACACAAAACAATCATTTGCATAAATAAACTGAAATTCTCTACCTCCCGTCAGTCAGAGTGGGAGGTAACCTACTCTTTAGAATTCAGTGGTGGTATTTCATGTGGAAAGCATTGTGTATGCCTGCAAGTTACTGGTCCTGGTGAGGAATGTCTTTACCCTCAGATCCCGTTGTTGCTGGTTTTCTGACTTACCCCTTGTCCTGCCAGGGAGGGCAGGGCAGGGACTGTGTGTGATACCCTTGTTTTCAGCGGTGAGTATGGGTATTTCAAAAGGGATTTTTTTGTTTCTTTGTGTTTTTACAGGCTCGACTGAACTGTAAGCACTGTGGGAAGCCAGTAATAGATGTACGGATTGGCATGCAGTATTTCTCTGAATACAGCAACGTCCAGCAGTGTCCTCACTGTGGAAATCTAGACTACCACTTTGTGAAGCCATTTTCTTCATTTAAAGTATTGGAGGCTTATTGACGAAAGCTTTGCTTTAGTAATAGCTATTTTATGGGTATTTCAACTTTATTACATATCTTTTTATAGGATTCATTCTGTGATGAAATTTGATTTTTTTTCTAACTGAAAGAGCGGCTTCTTTGTGTACATATTAATATGTATATATACATGTTGTTAAAACCAGAACCCTCCTGACAAGATCTCTCTGAAGGTTGGAGGCAAGCCAATTTAATGGCCTTTGAATATATCCTGGGTGGGGGGTAAAGTTCAGCTGAAAATGATTTGGGTTTATTTTTTTGTATAATTGTAATACAGTTTATAGAAAGGATGTGGGGAGACATACAGGACAGAGAAATATGTCCTGTTGGAAAGTGGGCAGTTGTGTAGGGGCTGTTGTCCCTCCAGCTTGGTGGAAATGGGAAATCCCTGGAAAGAAACCATCCTGTTACTATTGAATTCCCTCAGCATTTTGCATCGGTTCCCATGGGCACAGAAGCTGGCCCTGTGCTGCCAGTCACCTGAGCAGGCTTTCTTGCAGATTTCCTGAGATGGGGTAAACTAAGGTATTGTGACAAGTGAATGTAAATGTATGCCAGAAAATGCAATCTTGAAATGAATTATTTTTTTGGCATAGTGTCTTCCTGCTGTGTGCGTTTGATGTGTGTTGCCTTCACTGACGGACCGTAGGGCAGTAGTGCTACTTCCACTGGGGTTGTCATTGTGCCCAGCCAGCTCATCTGTCCATACCAAAACAAGCTGGAGGTCTTAAAATGCTTTATTTAAAGGTGTTTGTTCACAGCCATTTCTGGGGGGGAACAGGCTGAGCTGAATGGGCGTGTGTTTGTATGTGTCTGCTGGGTCTGGGGCTTTGCTGCCTACTGCAGGCTGGTGTGGCTGGTGTGGAAGGAGGACCATGAAGCAGGATCTGGGCTGTCAGACCTGTAAGAGCTGAGAGGTACTGAATACAAAATACAGCAACGCTTTTTATAACAATTAATTTCTGCACCTTTGTCTTCCAAAATGGCATGAAGTCCAGGATTTAAAAACTTGGAGACTATGCAGACTTGGCATATTTACTTTCTATATGCCTCTGTGCTGTATGAAATAAGACTATGCATTAGTCAGTGAATTTGTATCAGAGGGCTTGGCTCTATAGACTCTGCGGTTGTTGTAGACTCTGCAGTTGTTGTTTCTTGGTTCCCATTTCTTCCTTCCTTAAATAAAGTTTTTAAAATAGGTCATCAATCTTTTGCTTGGTTTCTTGAGGCTATTGAGATTTACAGGAGAGTTGGGGTTTTTTTTTGCTTTTCTCCGTAGTGTTTATGGAGTGTTTGTCCACTTGAGAGGTGTGGGGTTTGTTTCTATTTATGAGGCGTGATTTTTTGTTTCTTCTGAAGTTTATTTTATTTCCAAATACAAATCTTTTTAAAGAGTGTATCTGTTGAAATCATGATCCTGAAAATGGCCCTAATACTCTGCCACCCTGGGAGAGGAAACAGAAAAGTCACATGCCAAACAAGTGTTTCATATGCTGGTCTGAGAATTACGTTTTCTGCTAAGTTAAGAAATCGATGTGCTTATAAAACTAGAACTGAATATCCGTGTTTCTTTGTGCATAAAAATGCCAAGTTCACAGTTTTATTTCCTGTCTGTCTTCACTGCAGAATTAGCTCCTTCTAGTGTTAGCCACTCTTTGAGTAGTACTCAAGCTGCACAGAGGGCTTATATTAGTACAGATGACTTACTGCTAACTTGAGTGGTAATGTCCTTAGAAGGCAGCCAGCAGTTGTTAATGGTATTCTCATCTCGACTGTCTATCTTGTACAGTTACACAGCCTAGTTAGCTGTGCAGTGAGATTTCCTTTATGGGGAACAATCATAATTTGAATTAACTCCTCAGGGAGGATGGGCCCTTTAGCTTTGGTGCGTTGGGCAACCTGATGGAGTTAGGGTGGTTAACAAGGTTTGGAGTCATGTTGCCTGGCAGTACCATGAGAACCAGACCAAATAGACAAATGGGTAGACTGTTTGAGCAGTCTGAAATCACACAGCAATTACAGCTCCTGTAATGACAAAAATTAAAGGGCACATCTGTTACTGTAGCGTTTGTTCTCGAGTGCCAGTCACTCATACTGTGAGTCTAGGGTGTTAATTCCCACATGGGCTACATGGTGCTCTGTATCCACTTTTTATGCACTTGGAGAGGGGAGGTGTCATGGCACAACGCACACAGTAGGAGAGATGTGGCATCTGGAGTCCTTCTAAATACTTGTTTATTTGGTTTCCTTAGAGTAGCTTAATTTATCATTCTGTTTTTTAAGTACTTAGATGCTTCTCCAGACATGTATGTGTGACAATCGTGAATGAGTAGACATGGAAAAAGGGAATTTGGCTAGCTTTAAAAACACAATTGTGTGCAAGGTTGTACAGGATATTCAAGTCAAAGCAAAGAACGCAGCAGACTGAGAAAATGGGAAGGTGTAAGCATATTTAAAGTCTTAACAGTGCAAGGAGTTATGTAGAAATTCATCCAAGAAAACCGTTTGGTTCTCCATCAGCTTTTCCTTTTAATTCTGCTGTTCAGTGAATCTTGTCTACCACTGGAGGAAATGCCTGTTTTCTTCCAAAACACATCTCTCCACTGGAGGCTAGCAGCACTCGTAGCACTGTAAAAATGATCCTCGATGGAAACCAGCTGAGCTACAGAAAGATTCCTCTGAGCTTTCACTCGGAAGTAAATTGTAGAGAATGCTTTCCTTGCTTCTTGCTGGTACTGAAAACTGGTCTTCAGTTACTGCAAAATGCAGTATTTTCTGTAACATGCATCAGATGTCAGTGAAGCAGTCAGGCCCACTCTTTGGCCATGAGAGTTTGAGCTGGGCTTTGCATAAGTGGAAAGTCAAAGGTAACTTTTTTGGGACCTAATAGCTACTTCAGATTTAAACTAGACTGCAGTTGATTTGCTTTCTGCCTTGATGAGCACTTGAAGTTGTCATGAGCTTTTAAATGTGTCAAAAGGGAAATGATTTCCCTGGCTCCTTGCTTAGGTTATTTGGCTAAAGTTTATTCTTCATTACCTTTCATTTTTCTGATACTGTGTGGGTTTTTTTAATCGGGCCTGTGATCAGATTAAATTGCACCTGAAATATGGTTTGTAAAAGAGAATACAGTCCTCTGGATTCGAAAGTTCATTCTACTCTTCTTTAGTGCACGACGCTCCTTGAGATAGTAATAGGAGTTGCATGTGCAAATGCTTTTCTTTCCAGTAGTTAACTCTTTTCCATAGGAGAGGCTTGCATTTAGATAGACTTCATGTTTTGGATGTGTAAAAATGAATTAATCTGTCAGTGGGGTGTTTAAATTTTGATAACCATAACTAACATGATGGACATCTTTCACATGCTGATGTGTAATTTGACATCTACCAAAGTGAACAGCCTGAAATTCTTGTTCTGCCTAATGCTGCAGAGTCATTAAAACTACAGTATTCTATAGCCAGCCCATAGACTATCCTATAGTCTATTTCCATTGACATCTCCAATAGTGAGTGTTGTATTCCTTATGAATTTAGTTGGGAAAATAGGGAATATTCCTACAAGGGAGGCATCTAACCCAGTTTCTTTTCTCTTTTTCTCCTTTTTTTTTTTCTTTTTTTCTTTCTTCTTTCCCATGTACTCTTCAATTTACTGTACTAGGTAACTGAGGGCAAACACGTTGTAAGGTCATTGGTGAGAAAACCCCTCAAAAATATACTTGTCCATAAAGGTTTCTTGTTGAGACATTCTTTGCACTTTTGCAGATGGGAGAATATGTACATAGCAAATGAATGTTGATGAAATTAAAATAATTGGTTATGATATCATTTGCGTGTGTTGTTAGAGAATATTTTGTTGTGACTTCTCTGTATTAAAAAGTAAATAAATACCAGACAGCTAACAGTGTGGGTTCTTCTTTCCCCCTTCTTCTCTTGACTATTTATTACTCCTGCTCTTTATAGAGAAACTTACTCTAGTTGCCCTAAGTATTAAAGGGCACAGAGAAGACAGGTTTTCAGTGTCAATTAAAATGAAGCTTTGATATCATACTGTACTAAAAGGGATAGAGGGAGGTGATGTGTCCCCTTGCAAAACAGAAATCTTGTTCACTTTCTTGACATTGAAATGCTCTCCCTGTAGTGTAGTGTGTCCTCTAGGAGCTGATTCAGGAATACCTGTGTGTTGCACCGGCCATTGGCTGTGGGGATGAATAGAGGACAGTGTTGAGTCCTTCACTTCTGGTTGAGTCTGTTAATGGAAATATGCCCTCCTGTGCCTGAGAAATACCAGAAGGGCTTCTCTAGGGGGGAACACAATACGGCAGCACAAGGCAAAAGGTTTTCTACGTTGCAACTGAACACTTCATCTCTGAAACTCTGTTGCAAGGGAAGGAGCCTCAGATCCTTGCTTCCTGCATAAGGTTTTCAGTATTTTGACTAACCATCTAATCATGCATTTTAGCAAACCTTGCTCCATATGCTTACAGCATGAGTTTTCAGCCCTTGACATATTACCACAGGGAAGTTCAGGAAGGACGTAAATGATCAAGGCAATCTGGACTTAGAAAAGGTAAAGCAAATACTGCCACAGGGGAAGGAGGGCCACAGCTTGAGAGAGAAATGTGATTTAGGGACTGGAAACACTAAAGAGCCAGCCTTAGCTGTTCAGGTCTAATTTTGGAAGCAGATTCTGTAGCTGGCTTGAATAACCTTGAAGCTGAAAAACTGTATGTTGTGTTAATTATGAAAAGCACTCTGGATAGCTGCCTCTTAAAAGGCAAAGATCTGTTTACGAGGTGAAAATACAAATAAGTTGCCATCAAGTAATTGCAAGTGATTCCATATCGATATTTTGCTGAAGGGATCTTAGGTCATGGTTTAAGCCTGTGTGGGAAAACTAAATGAGAACTAATGAAGACTGTTCCCCAAATTTAATTACTGCAGTTGTTACCACTTTTGGTAGTGAGCATTAAACTGCAGAACTTCAGGTTTGATCTGCTGCGGTAATTACTGTGTTGCTGAAAGAAGCTGAATAGCATTCTGGGAATGTGGAGGAAAGAAAAAGTTACTGAAAAAAAAGCTTTTCAAGCTGTTACATGATCGCGTATGTAGTTAAAGTAGGGATGGCACAGGCAAATTGGGTTAGGAGCATGCCTGGGCTCATGTTCCTGCTGGAGGCATCCCTGATTGTATCAGAGGAAGTGAATGAGCTATTCAGGCTGCCATATGTGTGTGGGTGCGTGCACCTAAAAATACATGTCCAGGTTTCACAGAGCTATATTCATATTTGATTTCTATTCTGACAGAATTCTGAGAAACAGCTTCTGTTCATTCTGATGTTAGTAAAACGTGGCCGTAGAAAACAAAACTTTCTTTCCAAAACAGCTGCAGCTGCTGTGCTTTGTCACTGACTTAATACGTTAGAATTTTTTGGCTTTAAATATGTGTATTAGTCACTGGGTTTCCTGCACATTCGCTTTTCATTCAGGGATGGCCAACCAACATCAGTGGGATGTGCAGAGAAACTACAGCTGGTATAGCTCTCAGCCATAGCAGCATCGAGGAGTAACTCTCAAGCCATGTTCCAAGGAGAAATTTGCTCCTTCCTCCTATGAAAAGAAAGGTTTCCTCTTAGGAGGGCACCTGCTTGGAGTGCTGTGTATTCAAGTTTACATCTGGCTCCATTATCTAATGTAACCCTGAAGCTATTCCCTTTTGTTAAACATGCAGTGCACTTGTTTTCTTGTGAGAAAAACATGTGCGTGGATCACATCCATCTTACTGCTGCTGTGTCCCATTTTCCTGGCTACACTCTCATTTAACAAGCAGTTGAAAAAAATAAAAAGCTCCAGCAGGATCTTTTCAAAATAAAAATCTGGTTATCCAGTTACAGAATAACAAATCAATGCTGCCTTTGTGTGATGCCTGCATGACTCTTACTAACACAACAGTCGTAACTGTGGAATGGATTCTTTGGAGATAGAAGGTAATCCAGCCATAAAATTGGGGAGACTTAAGTAATAAACTAAATTGCCAAATACTTTTGACTTTCCTTCAGTGCCTGAGCTTTTAAATGAGTTTGGCTCCAACCTAAGTAATACCTTGTGTTTGGCATGTGATTAATAGCAGGCTCAGTTTAATTGTTTGGGACTTGTTCTAAGAAACATCCCTGCTAGCTGATGTATAATGTTCACAGGCCTCTAAATCCCCACATGACAAACTGATCCTTTTTGTATTCGTGTGTTTAGGAAACATCATTCTATTGGCACAGGACACAAGTACTAGTTGAGGTTACTCAACGGTTCTGAGAACAGCTTTTCCTTTCCTACATCTTCTATAAGACTTGGAGGCAGATGTGCTCTGAGATCAGAGACGAGAGGAAGATCAAGAAACTGAATAAGAATTGAGGATCAACATTTTAATAATGAGGAAATGTTTTCTTTAAAGCTTTGTTTAAATGGTTGTTACGGTTACAAGCTCTGTAACCAGGATACTCCAGTTACACAAATAGTAATTTAGCCTGCTTTTTAATCTCATTTTTCTGCCAAAGAATATATTGAACTACATGGGAGTCTTTCCTTGCCATGGGGCAGCGTTTCCATTCAGTGCAGTCAGTCAGCTCTAGTTGGCTGGCTGGGCCACTGAGGAAAAGGGAGCAGGCTACAGACCTTAGCGTAGAGCCAGGGAGGACATGGGAACCGACTGGTTGGTAGCAAAATGCTATGTAAGCTGTAATTCACTGCTGAAGGCCGTATGGCAGCCAGGCTGGTTGGAGTACAAATTAACTGCAGAGTAAGGGGCATTTCATGACAAAAGTTTTATGACAGTTTTTCCTGGTGTTTTTGTACGCAGTCCTCACTTAAAAATTGTCAGTGCTTGTAACTTGCTGAATTTAACTTCCTGCAGCTCTGGCTGGAAGTCCCTGTTCTGCTTCTTCACCTCTTCCCTGTCACTCGTGCTGGGGCTGAAGGGATGCTCACAGTCAGGGGAATATGGACCTGGTTACTTCCAGACCCACTAAGCTGGCTGTCCTGGGTTCAGCAGTAGCAGTCATTTTTCTCGTTCTTAGTAGCTGGTGCAGTGCTGTGATTTTGACTTTCAGCCTGGGAATAGCGCTGATAACACCGAGGGTTTTAGTTGTTTCTCAGTAATGTTTAGTCTGACCAAGGACTTTCTGAGTCTCATGCTCTGCCAGGGAGGAGGGGAAGTTGGGAGGAAGCAGAGACAGGACACCTGACCCAAACTGACCAAAGAGGTATTCCATACCACAGCACATCATGCCCAGGATGTAACTGGGGGGAGTTACCCGGAAGGGCCAGATCAGTGCTGGGTTGGGCTGAGTATCGGTCGGTCGGTGGTGAGCAGTTGTATTCTCTTCCCTTGTTATTTCCCTTATTATTATTGGTGGTAGCTGGAGTGATTTGTGTTATACCTTAGTTACTGGACTGTTCTTATCTCAACCCGCTAGAGTTTCATTCTTTCGATTCTCCTCCCCATCCCTCTGGGAGTGTGGGGAAGAAGAAGGGCGGGGAGTGATCGAGCAGCTGTGTGGTTCTGAGTTACCGTGCTTAAGCCACGACTCTAGCTCTGCACCTCAGTGCTTTGCAGGTAAGAGATGCAACGTGGAGAGGCTGAAGCCAATCCTGGAGAGGGCCACTGTGGGTATGACTGAGCTGAATTATTTTGCCTCTGTGTTCTGCCTCCCTCATCTATAATATGCTTGTGACCTGCTTCTGAGGGCTATTTGTCTTAAAGGTTCGCATGGAAAAGGAAGGGGAAAAAGAATGTCACTTAACAGCCCCTGCTGCTGCATGTCAGTGGCATACCTATTGCTCAGGGGAGCATCAAGCATCTTGAGTTTGCTCAAGTTCCTTGCACCACATAGATGTGTCATGAGGGTCCTTGCTTCATTACTCATTTTCTGGAGAATGCTGGGGACATACTGTTACCATTGTGATGCGACTGCTTAGTGCGAGGCATTATGCCTATGGAGGTGGTGCAGCTACACAGCAGGTGCAGCAAGATCACCCAGCCATCCTTCTGCTCTTGGGGAAGATTCTAATAGAAGGAGCTTTCAGGAGCTACCTATCTGTGACACGAATAAATGAGAAAAGAGTAGCTTCAAGGGAGCAGGGAAGCCAAGCCGGGATTTTTTTAGCTGTCCTCTGTTTCCTGAAGTCCGTGGAAATGGTGGTGTGCCTGTTTATGCCCTAAGAAGATTTGTACTAGTGCTTCAGATAGATAATTGCTGGACATCAGAAATTCAGAGTACAGGTACTGCTGAGAACAAGTGCTATATAAATTAGTCTAGTGTTTGGCAGATCTCTCATTAGCAAGGACTTCTTAATAAGAATTGTGATTTTCTTATTAATGAGGAATTACCCTCCGAATCCTTTTCATGGGAAGAAAATCAGAAATCTGACTTAGTAAGGTGAGGACATTTGGCTGAAGGCATGAAAGAGGTGATGGGAGAATGAAGATCTCACTTCCCCTCTACACAGCACACACAGTACACAGTATGCTAGAGATTGGAAGGGACCTCGAAAGATCATCTAGTCCAATCCCCCTGCCGGAGCAGGAACACCTAGATAAGGTTACACAGGAATGTGTCCAGGCGGGTTTTGAATGTCTCCAGAGAAGGAGACTCCACAACCTCCCTGGGCAGCCTGTTCCAGTGTTCCGTCACCCTCACTGAGAAGAAGTTTCTTCTCAAGTTTAAGTGGAACCTCTTGTGTTCCAGTTTGTACCCATTACCCCTTGTCCTATCATTGTTTGCCACTGAGTAGAGCCTGGCTCCATCCTCGTGACACTCCCCCTTTATATATTTATATACACTAATAAGGTCACCCCTCAGTCTCCTCCAAACTATAGAGACCCAGCTCCCTCAGTCTTTCCTCATAAGGGAGATGCTCCACTCCCTTAATCATCTTAGTTGCCCTGCGCTGGACCCTCTCCAGCAGGTCCCTGTCCTTCTTGAACTGAGGGGCCCAGAACTGGACACAATATTCCAGATGGGGTCTCACCAGGGCAGAGTAGACGGGAAGGAGGACCTCTCTCGACCTACTAACCACCCCCCTTCTAGAGAGCGTAGAGCAGAGCATGGTAGAAGAGAGGAATATCCTGACACAACAGACTGGAGAAAAGGCAGAATTAGCATTTTGGTGAAGATGGGGAGACCTTCAATCAAGGTGTTCTATGGCTAGTTTGGTTTACCTGCAACACAAAATACGTCTTGGGGGAAACTTCAAGTACAAAAGACTTCCTTTGGTGTCTCTTGCTATGACTGTCACCAGAGCGGTTAGGAGTTAATATGAGTAGTACTGGGTACAGCCCAATGCAAGAACACCTTGAGAGCAGAGTCTGAGGCTTGCACTGAGCTTTTGCTGAGGATTGTGTCTGAGCACTGACCCTCTCCTTGGTGGGGATGGCAGTGTTGTCATGGCCTTGCTGGAGGTTTGTTATTTGTGTGGATTTTGGCATGCTCTGTGTCTGACCTTCTCTGATGAAAATGTGCTGGCAGGAGAGGAGCATGGGAGGGCCCAGCACTGCTCTGCTCCTGCACTGGGAGCACGGCTGCTCTGTTTTTGCCACTTCACTGCCACCTCTGTGGAAACACAGAGCAGCTAAAAACCCTAAAGCAGCTGGACTTCTCAGGCCATATTATTACTGAATCCTCTCTCCCGCCTTGTGCTCAGCTGCTGATTAGTGGAAACGTAGTTTTGTGAGCCCAGCCAGAGAGAGATGGACAGATTTTGAAGTGGGTGTGTATAATCTGCGAACCCGCATTTAATTCTGACTGTTGTGGCAGAGGTCAGGGCACAATAAATGTGCATGTAAGATCTTGCGCTGGTTTAACTGCATCAATTTGAAAATTGATAGGCATGAACAAGACCCAAACCCATCTGTATTGCACTTTTGAAAACCTGCAGTGTGGTAGTGAGGACCCCAAAATAAGCCTGACTTTCCTCCATAGTACTGTCACTCCCTCTGACTGCCACAGGCACATACTGCACCAGCACAGGGGAAGATATTTCAGACAGGTTCAAAGCTGCACCAGGGGAGGTTTGGACTGGACATTAGGATGGATTTATTCACTGAGATGGTGGTCACACAGAAGAATGGGCTTCCCAGGGAGGTGGTTGATGCCCCAAAACTGTCAGTGTTTAAGAGACATTTGTCCAATGCCCTTCGCAACATGATTTAAACTTTCATAGAATCATAGAATCGCAGAATCAACTTGGTTGGAAAAGACCTTTAAGATCACCAAGTCTAACAATTCCCCCAGCACTGCCAAGGCCACCACTGAACCATGTCACTGAGGGCCTCATCTACATGGGTTTTGAACACTTCCAGGGATGGTGATTCCAGCAGTTCCCTGGGCAGCCTGTTCCAGTGCCTGACCAACCTTTTGGTAATGATTTTTTTCCTTATATCCCATCTAAACTTCCCTTGGCACAGCTTGATGTTGTTTCCTCTTGTCCTATCACTTGTTACCTGGAAGAAGACACCAGCCATCTCCTTGCTCCATCCTCCTTGTAGAAGTTGCTGTTGGTCAGCCCTGAAGTGCTCAGGCAGTTGCACTAGATGATTGTTGTAGGTGCCTTTTAACTGAAGCTGTCTAGTTCTGCTCCATTTCATTCCATTCTATTCTACTCTGGCTTTTCAGTGTAGGCTGGTATGACAAGACATCTTTGCAAGACTGACTTAAGCTTCTCAGCCTTTAAGGATTAGAAAAGACTTCTGCTTATTTTGTTTTCTCTGGTTGAATGCAACACACGAGTGCTTTAATCAAGTTCTCATGGTGCTGCATTTTTCTTCTTATTGATCCTTATAGCATTTTGCCTGGCAAGTATATACAGAAAGTTCATACAGCTGTGTAAACGTTATTATCATCAAGTACTACTCTGCTGAAGAGTTGGACAGATTTGCCAAAGCATCAGGAGAACAACTTTATTAAGCATAGGAACCTGAGCTTATAGGTGGTATGCTCAAGTAGCTGATGCTGTGTCACACATCCAGTTGGAGCTGCACCTGCAGGGGGAGTGAGGATTTCCAGAGGATCTGGATAAACCCACCTGTTTGCCAACACTTGCTCCTCCACTCAGCTGGCGCAGGTGCCTGCATAGTCATCCTCTGAGCAAAGACACCAGGTCAAAATGACCTGGTTTGCTTGAGCATTTTCCCAACTAAATCTAAAGCTTCCTGATGTATTTTCACCAGGCTGGTTTAGGAAATGAGTTCATGAGCTGGTACACTGGCAAAATCAGTGAAGGGTTAAGCTGTGGTGGAGTTCATGGTGAGGTACTGGAAAGACTAGGGGATAAATGGGAAGTGGTGGCTGCTTCACTTGGATCCTAGCAGCTCAAGCAGGCAGGGAACTCACTGATACAGTTAAGCATGTACTGGGCTCTATTGTCCTGAAATAGGTGTGTCCCAGTGTCATTGCAACAGAAGAAGAGCTGGGTTTATTCAGCCTAGGGGAGGGAATGAGCTATTCATCCCAGCTGGGGGGAATGAACTGATGTCTTTAACTAATGATGGGAGGCTATGGAGAAGACAGTGGTACACAGTGGCGAGGTGAGAGGCCAAGGACGTTGGCTGCATGAAGGAAGCTTAGATAGAACAAAAAAAAATTCACTGTGAAGGTAATCAGGCATGGGAACAAGTACCCAGAGATGTGTAATCTCTGCCTTTGGAAATAGTCAAAAGTGACAGGACCTGAGCAACATGATGTAACTTCGAAATGGGCCCTGCCCCCCTTAGGAAGGCAAGGTGGCCTCTAGAGGTCCCCACCAACATAAAACATTCTATGATTATAATTTTTATGGCATTTTAAATTAGATGAAAGCTGTTAATCTCACTGAGATGTAAATGTTGCTTGCACTCAAAATAACTCACAACTATGTTCACTACCCAAATTTTACATGCGGAAAGATGAGGCAGAAAGACCATTCATTCGTCCGGGATGCAGCAAGGATCCCAGCTCCTCTTCCTGGGGGAGAAGGCCAGCAAGCAGAGCAGCTTTGTTACAGGGTGCTCCTGCAGCTGTGGTGTTACAAAGCTTACACCATCAAAATGCCTTACTACAGCTCTGTAATTCTGTGTACTTCACAGCTATAATAGAACATGCTACATCATATGACATCTTACATTAATATATAATTAAAATATCAGTATGGTATATGTTAATTCACTGGTAGCTGTGGAGAACACTGTTCCAGCAAGAATCCTTACTAGTATATGTGTAACAGAGACATAGAAATAGATAATAACAAACATAATAAACTGAAGATGCAGAAAGCCTGGGTGGGTTAATGGCAGCCACTGTTCTGCACACACAAAGTAAACGTGATCTTTTATCAAAGGAGAAGTCCAATCTCCTTTCTGGGGAGCTGGCAGAATATAGGAGGCTGTTGTGTACCAAGTCGGTAAATTGCAGTTATATTAATCTATATGTTGTGGGTGTATTTAATGGTGCAGATAATGATAGACGGAGAGGAAGGAGTTGACAGAGGCAGATGCAGAGGGCTGCTGCTGAGTGAGATATCTCTCATGATGGCAGATCCATCTCTTCCTTACTCTATGTCAAGCTGCTATTTCTGTTGTCAAGACTTTTCTTAACAAACTTTCTAACTATACAGAAAGTTAGACACCAGTCTAACACCAGTCAAAAGTGTGGTGTCAGACACGAGTTTGACACCAGTCAAAAGTGTGGTTTTGTGTAATGGTCAGGCAGTCTAGCAATAGTCTAGAAACACAAATGTAAAACTAAAACTGTCTCCAAGTGATGTAATTCAGATGCGACCCTAAATTTCAGGAGGTAACCCTGCATTAGCAGCCCACAGAAAAAGCCTGTTTCTAATAAAAATGACATGGACTACAGTCTTTTTTCCTTTCTTTGAAACAAATGCCTCATTTTCTTCACATTACATTCAGCCTCTAGTGTAACAGAAAGATGAGCCTTCTGTGTTCTGTGATGTTGTGGTCTATAGATATTGATTTAATAACATTTTGTAGTACAATTAGCAAAGAAAGAAACAGTACATTGATACTGCTGAGGGAATTTGCCAGTTAGGATCTACCAGAATGACCAGGAGCAGAAAAACGATCCTTGAAATCTGAACAATAACCTTGCTGCTGGCTCATGACCTGTTCTCATGTGTGAGAACCCAGGGTGTTCACATGGAAGCATGAGAGTGTTCATTCTCTTTGTGAACAGAAGATGTAATGCACAGTTCCAAACACTCGAGCTGGTCATTATTGTTTTGTGTTTGGTACTGTGCCTTCCCTCTCTTTTGTGCAGAGGGTCAGACTGAGATTTAAAATACAACTTCTCAAATTGTTTTCAGTCCAGGAGGCTTCTTCTAAAACAGTCAATGGAAAGGCTATCAATAACTCTGCTCTGAGAATAGCATATGCTCCAGAGTTAACACCCAAATGTGTGGATTCCTGTACAAGCAAAGGACAGGTGAAGTTCAATTGCCAGTTACTGTGACCAGAATTCAGGTTATAGTTTCATGAGATACTGTCACAAAAAAATCCCCAACTGGATCACTGCAGTGATCTGAGTTAAAATTAGCTCTTTCTGGTGGTGATGGTGGGGTATTTTTAACTGAGTCATTTGAGCAACCCAGTTCAAGTGCAGCCGTGCAGGAGCACGCTGGCGAGGGCAGTGGGTGCAGTTTACGGGTGGGAGCAATGCCTTGAACAGGGGAAGAAGCTGTCAGTCATGTTACTGCTAGAGCCGGCATGTTATTTCTGATGCTGTGAAAACTGGTGCAATGAGCTGGGAAGGGGTAGCTGAGTAACATGGGGACTAGCACAGCTTGACTGGGGATACCTGGGACTTGCTGCAGGCGTTTTTCTGTGTATGATTGCTGTGGCACTAGAGGTGTTCAGCTTGGCACTTTGTTTTTCTGAGTTAGAAACTGAGCTAGCTGGCAGTCTGTAGGCTGAAGCTTTCTGGTGTGAGCTGTAGGGCACCGGGACCTAAGCTGGGAAAACAGAAATTCCAGAAAACTGATGAACCTCAACAAATGCTGATTTAAAAAAAGCCATTGCTTTTGTTGTTGTTTTTAGTAATATCCTTCAAAGGGGACTGAGCCTCACAATGACCAAGTTAATGTTGTTGGCACCTGGCAAATCATGGAATGATAAAACTAGGAGGGACCTTGACAAGCTCCTTATCTGAGTGGGGTCGGCATGGTCTGTGTGCCCAAGTTACACAAGCCAGCTCTCCTAGCCCTGTGTGCATAGCTCGCCACAATGAGCTGGCATGTGGTGATGGGACCTCAGAGATTTCTCCAGTCCCCTGGAGCCTAGACCATAACCCTTACTTAAAGAGGTCCACAGTGTCTTATAGCACACTTTTTCCTTCTGGGCTGCAAAGGCAGATCCTGCCACAGCCTGCCATTCAGGGTAGCTTTTTTTTTGGCCTAGAAAACTGCCCAGCAAAGTGAAAGTGATGTTGATGTACAGTGAGTCACCTACACCGATTTTTGCAAAACAGCTGACAATAAAATACCTTGACTCTGTGTGTATATTGGTGTTTTGCACACTGGGTAATAATGCCAGCTGTGGGACAGCAGCGTGAAATAAGAGGGATCTTCCAGAGGGGGGAACTGGCCTGAGTGTTACTGATGCGTGGTCGGTATGGACACTCAAAAGCCTTTGACTCCTCTCAGCTTCCATACTGAGAGGAGCACTAACACCCCAATTCTGTAGTAAGCCAGTTTTGGAAGTCCCACCAGCAAAAATATAGGTTTTGTTTTCTTTTGCAAGGTAAGTTTTCTGCCAGGTGTCCTGGGTTCAGCAGTAGCAGTCATTTTTCTCATTCTTAGTAGCTGGTGCAGTGTTGTGGTTTTGACTTTCAGCATGGGAATAGCGCTGATAACACCGAGGGTTTTAGTTGTTTCTCAGTAATGTTTACTCTGACCAAGGACTTTCTGAGCCTCATGCTCTGCCAGGGAGGAGGGGAAGCTGGGAGGAAGCAGAGACAGGACACCTGACCCAAACTAGCCAAAGAGGTATTCCATACCACAGCACGTCATGCCCAGTGTATAAACTGGGGGGCAGTTACCCAAAAGGCCCAGATCAGTGCTGGGCTGGGCTGAGTATCGGTTGGCGGGTAGTGAGCAGTTGTATTCTCTTCCCTTGTGATTTCCCTTATTATTACTGGTGGTAGCAGGAGTGGTTTGTGTTATACCTTAGTTACTGGACTGTTCTTATCTCAGCTTGTGGGAATGACATTCTTTCTATTCTCCTCCCCATTCCTCTGGGAGCAGGGGGAGGAACAAGTGGGGGAGTGATCGAGCAGCTGTGTGGCTCTGAGTTCCCGGCTGGGATTAAACCATGACACCAGGTTAAACCCCAAACCAGGCCGCATCTGGGTCAAGGGGTGACAGCACCCAAATGGGAGAGGAGGCTGTGATACCCAGCAGAAATGGGGGAACGAGGACTCCTTCTTAAAGAAATAACAAAATACCCATCTCCTCACAATAGTCTTGCATCTGGTCCTGTATACTGGCTATGGCTATGGCAATAGGGAGATCACACTTCAGGTAGCACTGTGATTAACTAGTAAGTGAGCAGGATTTTTGTACACCTTAGCTGATCTAGTAGCTTGCTGCTGCCAGAAGGACTATTGGCACTTTATCCATCAGTGCACTGACATGCCGGAAAACAACCCTTTTTTTCTTATCTGGATTACTTTTCTGTTGGGCTGGTGAGTTAGATCAGCTCATCAGGGAGCCTGATAAGCTGACGCAGAGGAGGGTCTGCAGAGCTGTAAGCTGGTGAGAGGAGCAGGACATCCCCCGCTATGAAGACAGGGAGCTGTTGCAGCAGCAGGTGTTGTGAGCCCTGACCCAGATCCACTGTGAAATGAAATCTGAATCTAATCATACTTTGTTCTATTTTTACCAAGAGCTACCCAGCAAGCAGAATAGGTTTAGACCTGTCATTGGGTGGGAGAAGTGTGAGAAAGACTGAAGAGCTGCAGGAAGTGGGTGAAGAAATCATAGCATTATAGGATGGTTTGGGTTGGAAAGGACCTTAAAGCTCATCCAGTTCCAAACCCCTGCCATGAGCAGGGACACCTTCCACTAGACCAGGTTGCTCAAAGCCCCATCCAGCCTGGCTTTGAACACTTCAAGGGACCGGGCAGCCACAGCTTCTCTGGGCCACCTGTGCCAGGGCCTCACCACCTTCACAGGAAGAATTTCTTCCTAATGTCTAATGTAAATCTACCCTCTTTCATCTTAAAGCCATTCCCCCTTGTCCTGTCACTACATGTCCTTGTAAAAAGTCCCTCTCCAGCTTTCTTGTAGGCTCCTTACAGGTACTGGAAGGCTGTTATGAGGTCTTCCTTGAGCCCCCTCTTCTCCAGGCTGAACAACCCCAATCCTCTCAGAAAGAACTCTTTTGATAGGAGAGATGGTGCTCTGCCTTTCATCCTTCCTGAGCAGAGGACGTGAGCCGGAGCACTGCAGCACTGGTTTGGAGGGGCTGCAAAGCAGTCAAAAGACTGGGTTTTTTGGTACTTTTTCTAAATAACTTCATTAAATGAAGGGTGTTGGCCAAATTCTATTTGTGTAAATCCATTTTGTCTCTCTCAGGGCCCCTGAAGTATTTTATTTACTTCATGTTCACTTCACAGAAAGAGAGGACTTGCTGATGGTGTGGTAATTCAGCCCCTTGGATGGATTCTCATTGGACAATCAATGTGTGGAGCTCAGCTGGCTTCCGATTTACTCCTGCAAAGAGCTGGACCTGTATTTTCTGCTGATGGCAGTGCCAGAACTATCAGGGCAAGATATAAAAAAAAAAAAAAAAAGCTAATAGGGAATAAACTAGTAATTTAATAGGTTTCTTTCTATTACCAGATCAGTTTGTGGTAGGATTCCGCTCTGAAGCTTTATACCTAGTGAAAGTCTCTGCCCTAACTCTCTGTATTTCTGCAGCATATTGCTGTTGTATTACAACCTAGAGCAGGTGGCCCTCAGCCTGAAATGAAGACATAAATAACTCCTTAATATTAGTGCTTGAAAAGCATTTTGGGATCCTATGAAGGCACTCTCTGTGGTGTATTTTGGTAATTAGTGTATAAAATGATTCATGAAAAGAAGAGGGCTTTTTTAACATCCTTCCCTCCCCCCTGTTTTTCTCCTCCCCCCCCCCCCCCCCCGAGAAAAGGAATATTCTACTAATACAGAACTTATTTGCTTGATCAGTGAACGTGAGGTATTTTCTTCCTCTCTTCTTTTTCTTATAGCTCATGGCCACGGTGCAACATTTTAGCACAACTTCAGAATCATTTTGCTAAGGCTGCCTTTCTCTCAGGCTGGATCGCAAGTATTTCATCTGTACATCAAAGCTGAAGCCTACTAACTTTGTCAGAGACAGACCTGCACTTAAGCCTCTCCCTTTTCTTAAGTGTAAAAATATTTTCCATGGGATAAACAGAGATAGCAACTTCAAATCAGAGATGCATGAAGAAATAATAATAATAAATAATAATAATACTATCCAAATACAAGGAAAGGTAAAGCCTTTCACAGTCTTCCAGTCAGGACTACAAGCAGCTGTGACAGAGAGTGAGGATGATGTGGTTATTGCCTCCTTACGGGACATCTGCTCCTTACAGGACACAGAGCACATGCCTATTAGGCAACATGAACAGGTGTATGTGCATGCCTTCCTAGCATCATCAGAGTAAATCCAGGACTAGCCTGGATGAATGACTTCAGTTGCTCTGTCTGGGCATGTTTGCACTATGTGGCTTCCTTGAATAGGGGCAAAGAGCAGTCCCTTTAGACCCTTGTCCATACACATTTCTGAACCACTACCTCTTTTGGCTCTTTATATGTACTTTCACGTAATCTCCAAATATAAGTGCTGTGGAAGTTACTCTGTTGATGTAGAAAATTACTCACAATACCCTGGCATCTTTCTCTGCCACCCATCTTCCAAGGTCAGGATCGAAACGTAAGAACCTCCACCATGTGTGAGCTGAGGAACTGGTCCATGTTTTCTTCAGCCATCTGTGGCTCACAGGCAATTACCACTTGACTTGCTGTGTTGGGTCAAGTGTGATGAGCAGCTGGGGCTGCAGGGTGACCTGAGCTGTCAGCCACATGAAGCTGTGAGCAGCGGGGACTGTGGATATTGACATTTCTGGATTCCCCTGGGGTTTGAGTACTGGCTGAGCACAAAAAAATCAGGGGAAGGGAAGCCCCCCAGCGCAGCAAACACCCTTTCTCCATGTCTGCCCTTCCCTGTCCTTCCAACTCCCTCATTCAGCTGGCATGTGCTGACTTCAGCAGGCAGGCTGACTTGAGGGCAGGGTTTTCTCCATTCCTCATGCTTGCCCTTGGATCAGCAAAGATCATGGGTGAAAATTAGTATGAATGGCAATGCAGGGGTAGTGTGTGGGCCCAGGAGAGAAACAAGTCCTGCTGCTGTTTCCTGGCAGAATAAAAAGAAAATCTAAATTCAATACTGATGAGCGCAGCGGTGTTAATTGTAAAGAGAGAGTGATGGTGTGAATCCAAATATGGCTACATATGTGGTGGATTGCAGTCTCATCGACAAAGTGAATTTAAGGATGACGTCAATAGTGAAGCCTAGAATCAAAGTTGCACTGTATTTTGGCATGTTCTGGGTCATTTGCACTACTGCTGCAGTTCTGTCATCTGGATTGTATATTCTGTGCCTGCGTCTACTTCTGTTCAGTTTTGTGGGGAAAGTTAAGTTGAAACAGATCAGCTGTTTCATACTAATCTCTCATCAGCAATATTTACCATTACTGTGGTCTGCCATAGGGATCAAACATTAGGTGAGAGGGTCGTGTCAGCATCATGGATATAATTTTAGCTGTCATCATGAAAATCCCCTCACATTTGGATAAACTGGGGGTTATTGAAGAATGTTGGGCTTTACAAGTTCAGCAGGGGAGCTCATAAATTTTTGAGGTGACAAAGGTCAGGCATGTAGAAAGGGAAAATATTTTTGTCCTTTCCTTGAAACTTTTGCAAATGCAGGTTGTTTCTGGTTTGGAAGTAGTGCAGCAATGGGTGGTTTTAGTGAGGAGGATATAGCTACCATCATCACCTTTCCTCACCCTGAAATCTGTGCCTGGTGGTGTGGGAATAACTGTGAAATAAAAGCAAGACTGAAGGAAGCAACCACAGCACACACCAGGACTGGGGAGGCTGGCTGTATCAGTAGAAGAATGATAAGGATGATCACTAGGGAAGATGCATGTCTCACTGCTACTTACTGCCTCTGAATGACCACAGAAGTGTGGTGGATTTCTGTGTTTGAGTGCAGAGAAACCTGAGGATAGCGCAGCAGAGCTGATGCCCAGACTGCGATCCCAAAGGTTTTTCACAAGGACATTGCTACCATACAGAGGCAGTTTTATACTGGGTATCAGTACAAGAAGAGAGCAAGAGGAGGTCAGCAATTAACACTGAAAAAGAATGAGAATGGTTAACACACAGAAATCTGTGATGATGTTGGTGGTTTGAACTGCCAGTCTGATGCAATGGATGACAAACAGGTACATGGTTAAATCTTACAGATTTTCTACCTCTATGCCTCTTTAGCCTCCCACAGCTTTATAGACCATGAGATTACACATAAAACTCCCTATAGTTTAACTATAAATGCTCCATCCATCCTGGGATCAGCCAGAATTTTCCCTAAATTTCTTCCTCCCATCTCTTGCAAACATGTGAGGCCAAATCCTGGAACTAAAATCAGGGAGGGTCACCCTCCTGTTCTTTCAGTGTTGCATGTATGCACTGAGAACATGGAGAAAACTGCTGGGGAAAAATGTAGTTGGTGCCTGGTTTTGAAGAAGAGAAACAATAGGTATGTGGGTAGAAACTCAGAGAGTAATAGGAATTGCAAGTATGTGAGTGTTTTAGATGCAAGAATTAAAAGGGCAAAAATGAGGAAGGTGGAATAGAGTGGGAGTGATTTTCCCAGAAGGCTGTGTAATTATTCATGAGGGATGATGCTGTAAGAATCAATCATAACTATGTAGGAAGTTTTTATCTGTAGGATCCTTGTCTCCCTCCTTGCTGAGGTTGGAAAGAATGAGGCAACAATTATACAATTAAAGATGCAACCATAATGACTGCACAAAATGGAAGCAAGTTAAAGTTGCAAGGCCATGTCGATCATTATTATTATGTAATTCAATATTTGAATGTATAAGAAAACTTAAAACAGCTAAAGGCACTCTAAGGGCTGACTTAAAGAAAAAGAAGTTGGCTTCATGCAGGTAATTAATAGAATGGCAACAGAATCAAACAAGATAAGAAAGGAAAAAAGCCATTAATGGGTATATAAATTCTATTAGTTTTAAAAGTCACCCTAACAACAAAAAAACTTGTAATGGAAACTATATTTCTACAGTCTTAAGTCAGTGGAAACTTCAAAAAGTATATCAGGTGAGTATAACTTTTTATCTTAGGATAAGGATTTGTTACAGGTTAACTTTTTCATAAACACATAGCTGGCTTGACTTTCAGAGATGACCATTCACTGAGGGCTTTGAATCTGAACATTCGGTGGAATTCATGGCCTAATTTAGACACCTAATAATGGACATTTTAAATTTAAGCTAGTTGGTTTAGGTTTGGTGTAGAACCAGTAAAGAGAAAAGGCATCTTCAGGGGGAAAATAATTTCTTGTTTTGGATGCCAGTTTTACCATGAGATGACTTGTCCTTGAAAGATGCCTATTCTTCTCCACTGCTTATAAAAGAAGCTTAAGGTAAGACTTGAATGATCTACTTTCAGGTGATTAAAGACATGAAATAAATCCTGTCAGTCTTGATATCTAACATAAGGCATCCACTTTTGAAAACTGTAGCCATAGCTGTTTGTAAGGCAATATCAAAACAAACTGTTGTAAATCACACTGTATACTCCAACAGTTAGCTCTCAAAAAGGCTTGGCCAAGCAGTGCAGACACAGACATACTTAACCAGGGTGTGGGCCATGTTGGCAGCAAGCAAAGATTCAAACTGCACTTTTGGAGGATGGCGGGCTGGAAGGTCTCTGTGACCGCAGTCTCCCATGGGCTGCCAAAGATGGCATCTTTTCTCTTGGTTTACTTGTATTTCAATTTCAGCTAGAATGAGTTGCTTTGTCTTCTGGGGCTTCTTGGTATATATCTATAAGCATGGGTTTGTTTGATTGTAACATTTCCCTTTCCAGACTCTGGACATCTTGTTTAAATGCTCTTTTCAAATTTCTAAGCTATCCAGCTCAGATTCCAAAAGGCCTAGACTGGGGGATTGGACTAGATGATCTTTTGAGGTCCCTTCCAATCTCTAGCATACTGTGATCCTGTGATCTGGAGGAAGGAGATGAGAAACAAGAAATATGCCAACAGGATTTTTTTTAAACTTCCAAAAAGCCTTCTTACTGTCCTTGCTTGAGACCATATAGCTCTCTGGGTAGGTACCGTCTCTTGTCCCCTTTTTTTTTCATCTTTGTTCTTGGTGCCGGAATGAACCAGTTTTTGACAAGGTGGCTGTATTATGATGGATGTGTTGGCAGGCAGACAGGAAGATCTGGCTCACAAGAGAGGGGATGAAAATAGCCAGCTCCTGAAGGTGTCTGTGAGACGGATTCTTGCTTTCCTCGTACCTTTTAATTTTGCTTCTGGGCTATTTACTTGTGTTCCACTCCAGCGAGCAGGGTGACAGGTGACTGTGCTCAGCCTTCTCCTGGTGGCATCAGCGCAGGCGGCAGCAGCAGGAGGAAGTTGTTGTGAAGAGAGTCATGTGGTTGTGACTGGGAGAGATGACACCATTCAGAAGCATGATCTTAGGGGTATCTTCTGGAGTATGTCCTGGTACCTTCTAGTGTACCTCCAGTGTGTTCCTCATTTAGAAGCTGGGATCTGGCAACCAACTTCTGAACTTTTGACCTCATCTGTGAGCTGGAAATAGTCATAAGCCCCTCTCTGGCTCATGATCCCAAATAACGTGACAAACTAGCAGGTTTCTGTTGGATACAGAAAGAGGGTTGAGACCCCTACCTTGGGAATTGTGATCAATTTGTAAGTTGCTGTTGTTTTCAGTCATTTTATGAGGAATCTAGAAAAGATCTTCTCCCCTCCCCTGCAGTTCTGTTGAAAACAAAACCTCTTTTAGAACCCTAAGCAGAAAATAGCGATTCAAGGTAAGGCTAAGGGCTTGTGGGTGTTCAGGCCACAGTGCTGAGTAGTAGTTTGCTCATACAAAAATTCACCTTTTGCTATTGCACCTTTCCTTGGATATGGCTGACCACATCGCTGGTTTCACTATTTTACTTTGTAATTACAGATTCCTTTCACCTCATTTATGAAAATCACTATGTGTCCAAGTAGGCCATCCTTTACACAAATAGATATAATTAATGAGTCTTTAAATATATGTATGTGAATAGCAACGATTTTTGAAACGTGAAACTTCAACACTTTAAAATTGTTTTGCTGAATTAGATGACTCATCATGCCTGGGGAAAAAAAGATCCTGTAATTTCATTGTATTTTCCTGTCATTAAGAAAATATTATGCTTCAAGCAGATGAAAGACAGCAAAATTTGGAGACCCATTATTACTGGATAGTGGTAGCAAGGAGAACTGCATTACACTTGCCTACAGATATGTGAGTGTGTTTTAGCACCCACTTTTTGTTTCTTTAAAAAAAAAGAAAAGTATCAATTTAGAGGACAAAGTAGAGTTGTGGTTTTTAGAGGACAAGGCTGGACACACCAGCATCTTCAATCCACTGCTTCCATGTCTGTGTCACCCATTTGCTCTGACGACTGAGCTTGGACAGACCGTTCTGCTGGGTCATCCACACACTCTGCAGCTTTTGATGGACTTATTGTGGGTGCTGGCATATTCTCAAGGGGAACGGGCATGTTTTGTGCTGGTGTTGGCAGGTTTTTGGGGGTTGCTGGCATGCTTTCAGTGGGTTTTGGCATGTTCACAGTGGGTACTGGCACACTCTCAGGCGGTATTGGTGCACTTTCTGTGGGTACTGGTGCCCTTTCTGGGAGCACGAGCATGCTTTTGGTGGGCTTCGTCATGTTGTCAGTGGGTGTTGTAATATTTTCAGTGGGTGCTGATGTGCTTCCAGGGGATGCTGGCATGTGTTCAGTGGGCGCTGGTGTGCTCATACTGGGCTTCTCACAGGGATTCCCAGCCTCTGATTGTGGGGTTAGAGGAGAGGGGAGCTCTGGCACCAGGATGGCATTACATGTCTGAGCATCACTGGCCTCTGGATTGCTGCTGTTGCTTGGGATGGACCCCTCTGCCTTGTGGGACACCCTAAAGGCTTCAGCCAGCTCCTTCAGCATCCTCTCATCATTAGCGTGCAGCTCAATGCTTTCCTGCTCAGAAGAGGAAGGGCTTCTATCAGCATCATCATCTTCTTCTAAGATGCCATTTCCATTCACTTCTTCAGGGAACTGTGCTTGCTTTATTTTTTTGTACAATTCATTCCTCTCTTCCTGCAGAGCCCGGCAAAGGTTCTCAAGCCTCTGGATTTTTAGCACGAAACATTCATATTCCTTGGTCCTCATGGCTTTCTGTGGTCAAAGACATTAGACAAAAGTGAGAACTGAGTTTGGGTGCATGCAGTTCCTTGGTGGAACTGGCAGGTAAGAAATAAATTGAGATCTAGGCAGCCCTCACAAGACTGTCAGGTAGCTGGCTTTTGCCAACTGCTCTACAGTAACTACGGTCTTTTGTACTGAAGCTTCAGGAGGAAATTCAGCCATGTTACTGCACTGTATTAAGCATTCTTAGTCTCCATACAGATCCACATCAATTTCACTCAAAAAATATTTGCAGGAGTACCTGTTGATCTGTGGAGGTGGAAAGATGTAGCGGATGTCTGTATAGACAAGCATCCAAAAGCCTACCTGGACATCCAGTGTGTGTGAATTTTGGTGAAAACAAGCTGTATTATATTTTTTGCTTATTTTGCTTCTAGATTCTGTGAAAGCAGCCTGAACTGGAACATTTTCTTGTTTCTACAATCAATGAGGAAACAAGAGATACAGAAACCCAGAAAGAGCAATAGCACAGATCTATAAGTCTAATCAGAAAGGTCTGGTCCAAGTTCAGTGTAAATTTGGGGTGAAACTTTGAGCAGCCTCTTATCTTATTTGGATGAGTTCCAACATGCTTATGAATTTCGTCTGCAATGCCCCTGTGACAGCATGTTTAAAACTATGGTGAGCCACTGTACTTGCTTTTGGCTCTTAGAGTTTGCATACACAGGAAGTTAATGAAAAGTGTAAATTTGAAGTTCATTAGGTAGACCACATTAATTCCCTGGGAGGATGCTCTTATGCAGAAAGAAAGTTGCATGAAGTGAATTAATGCCAATTTGCTTCTATGTGAGTGCATTAACAATCGCACATTTTTAGAGCACTTAAAATTCACAGTTACATAATTCAGATTCTCATGGACGTAATGAATGCCTCTGAACAACCTAAAAGCCCCAGCAGCTGGGGTTGTCTTTTTGTGTGAATATATCTGATTACCAAGGTAGCTGGAAAAAAAGACCCTTAGATTCAAGAACAAAGTTTTCATTGACTTCTGGCAGTTTCAGGTCACCTCATCTCATAGTTAAAGCTTTATGTGGGGAAAGAAGTGCATCCTGAGAAGAAAAAGACTATTCACCTCTTCAATCATGTCCAGTAATGCTCTGTTACAGTTCTCAAACCTGGATTTCCATGTAGCAGTATCCTTTTCCAACTTCTTCATTTTCCTTGTCATCTACAGAAGCAGGAGGAAAAGCTGAATCACAACAGGAAATCCATGCTGAAGATTAAATTAGGGCAGTCCTTTTATTCAGGTCTTTGGCTGTACTCATAACTCTGCTGCCAGCAGCTGTAGTGGCTGTGCTAAGTAATAATTTATGGTAAAGCATGGATTTTGTTTTATGTAGCTGCTATGTAACTTTCAGCCTTCAGTCTGCAGTCCTAAAGTAGGACCAGTTGATTATGTGGTTATAAGTATAGCCAAATCCCACATTACGAACTATTGCAAAAACAAAAGGCAAAGAAAATGTGGCATTATTCTGTTTGTCTCTTTACCAGACCACAGTGTTAGATTGCTGGGAAGTTAAAAAAGGGCTTGCATCTTCGGAGCCAGCACTGCCAAGGAAGTTCCCTCTGGATTAGTCACCTCTATACTACCTCCAAAATACACTACTACCTACATAGCATCATCTTTCCACTTGGTTTTCTGCAGACTGAACTCTCTGTGCAAATCCTTAGTGGTTGCCTGGGTCAGGGCATCAGGAATTTGGGCCCCAGTGGCAGAGCAGAACATCATTTATTATGAAAGTGGGCTCAACACATGGGTGTGTTTGGTTTTTGACTCCCATTCATTACAGGAAATAAGTACACCAGCAGCAGCGAAACAGCCACTTGGGCTTAATGGTGGGAAGGTGTTGATGGGCTTCAGCTCTGCCTGTCTGTGCCAGTAGGAAGATGTGTAACCTGTGTCAACCTTTCTGTACCAGTGTCAGTCACCCAGGAGGCTTCTGGGCACTCCTGGAGACATGGGCTGACAAATGCAGCTTCAGACTCCCCATTTGATATCTCTGGGGGGTCTGTATCCAACCACCACATTAAATTCTAGGTAAAATGATTGTTCTTCCAGGGAAATTTTGGTTTTATCTGAAAGGGAAAGTGAAACATTCAGCTTACATTGCTGAAGTGTAAGCTGCTATTGGTTGTGGCTGAGTGTGCCCAAGATCTTATTTGGATGCTGATGAGATTGTTCTCCAAAATGGGCAGAAATGGTCCCATTCCAAATAAAATTATTGCAGTGAGAAATACCAAAATTTAAAAGGAAAGTGTGAAGCATAGAGTTCAGGTATGAGCTGCTACTCACTTTCTCCATCTCCTGTTTGAATGTGGCAAACACTTCATTGCTTTTGGTCAATGTTTTCTGAAATTCTTCAAACCTTTCAGAGTAGAGAGTGATCTGCATTAACAGAGAAAAAAAAAACACAGTAAAATTCCAGAGTCTCCAGGATGGTGAACTTCCTCTTTGGTGGAAGACAGTAAGTTTTGTGTTTGGGCAAGCAAATTAGCTTCTGTTTGGAGACCATGAAACACAAACATAAGGGAACTGAGACTCTCTGCATCTTTTTAAGTTTTCAAGCTATTATGATTCTCTGTTGCAGAAAGGTAAATGGAGGAAAAATAGGAAGACCCAGGCCAGAGATTTTAAGAAGATCTGGGAAATATGGGTGCCTTATTCTCCTGAATGTTGCAGCTATGGGATCTCTAAACTGGGTGCTCAGAAGCAAAAGAGTTCTCTAGAAGCAGAGACTTCTGAAAACATTTCCCTTGGTAACTATAGGGACTATAAAAGGCAGCATCAAAGTCTGAAAAGCTTTCTACTCCCTGCCTTTCCTCACAGGCCCTGTATACTTCTATGTAGAATTGTGGTTGAAATCTAAAGGAAAGGACTCCTAGGATGACCTACGGAATGGAAAATGATAATGTGATACCTGAGCCCATGTCCATGGTCAGGGACTAACCTGACCTGGTCCAACCACTGATGCTGTGCAGAACCAGGCAGCGGGATTGAATCAAGGTGACAGCCAGCATGGTGAGGGCTAAGCTCTATACCTTGTTTAACCATGCAGACATTGCCAGACTCAAACTTTAACCTGTGGACATAAGCTCTGGCAGGCTTTAGAGGAGGAGCTGAGTGCTACCCTGTGTAAACTGCTTCTGATGTCCAAGTAAACTGTGGGAGAGGTATCTACACCACAGCCAGTTTCCCCTCTTCCATCTTTCCAGTCCCCACATGGTGGCTCAGACTGTGGCTAGGAGCTGCACCAGGCAGCACTTGATGTGCTTCACTGGACTCCACTGTTGAAGAGGAGCATTGCTGTTCCCTTCCTATGTTATCTGGCATACAGGGTAGCCCCAGCACTAAGCAAAACCCACCCTTGGCTTCACACCCCTGTAATCCTGCACTGGATCCCTTCCAGCTTTGTCTCTGCTCCGTGGTTTGAGTGAGCTGAGAGGGCACCTTGTCAGCTCTGTTTTTGAGCCTGCCTGTGGGCTGCAGCTGCAGGCAAGGCCAGCAAAGGCAGAGAAAATAACCCCCTGACAGCCTCTTCTGCCAGTTTCACTTCACTTCATGAAGCAGAGCAGGAGAAAGATCTGTTGCAATGCATTTAAGACTATTAGGGCTCCATATTTTGCTATGGGTAGCCACGTGGAAGCTCATCTGTGGCTGTATTTTGTCAGTGATCCAGATTTTTATATATAAAAAAAATAAATTTCCAAAGGTCTGAGATCAGTTTTTCTGTAAGAAGAGCAGCTCCATCTCATCCACTTCTATCTGGTACCAGAGCACCCCCAGCAGTGTTTAGGTGACTGGACATTTCATCTGCCCAGCCTAACAGCTCTCATTAGAAGAGTGACTGGTGTAACATGCAGTGGCTGAGGCAGGGTGGGTGCAGAGTGATGGGAGATTCAAGAACAGCCTGCACTATTCAGGTGTCTGGCTGGAGGCTAACTGCCCTCTTCACACCAGCGGGGTGCTGACTAAATGACCATCTAGGAGCTTGTATTTTGTGTGGTGCCAGGCACCACACACCCTCCCCTGGTGCCCGCTCTGCAGTTGCTGAGGAAAAGAAGATTTAGAAAATGTAGTGAATAGTGGGTGGGTTTAATTCTGATTTTGAAATCAGAACACCTAACATTATATTGTGTTTCATATTCATTCTGGCTAGTAGTTATGATGCCCCATGTTATGGCCGTAACTGCAGCGTACTACGGATGTGCCCAAGATAAGTTTAAACTAGGTAGTTAGGGTCTTGGTGGCTGTGAATAAGGCACTGGCTGCAGCCCTTCCCCACTGAGCTGGGTGAAGGCATGGGAGGTTAATCCGTGTAGAGCTCGTGATGCCAAAATCAGAGGTAGCTGACAAACTGTATTTAAACCAGGCTGTAGCCAGAGCTGTGACCTATGCACAAACAGAAACTGTAATGGATTTGTTTTAGCAGCTAGAGTGCCACAGCATAAGTGGGACATTGATACCAAGTTCGACATTTGAAATAGATGTCATGGCTCTAAGGAGAAATGCCTGAGCATCCCAAAGCCAGTTAAGGGAGCAGAAGTGGGAGCAAGCAAATTGGGGTTTCTAGCCCTGAGCCATTGTCTTAAAAACCTCACCTCAGTTCTCTGTCTCTGCTTTTCCCTTCCAACTTTTGCCTGTTGTTTAATTAGATTGAAAACCTTTTAGATTTGAACAGGGCAAACTCTGATCTCAGCTGGCGCCTGAGGGAATATCATAGCACCAAGAATAGCTTATGCAATTTAAATTTGAATAATAAATTAATGTTTTTACAGTGGCTGGGAACAGTGTGTGAGAGCTATCTCTCAGTAGGAGCATGCACTCCTGCTCCTCAGTTAGGGAGATGAGGACCCCCTCACTGCTGTGCACCATCCATCCAGTGGCCTTGACAACATGGGCAGGGGGAGCACAGGCAGTGCTGCTGCCAGGTGAGAACTGAGAGCAAGGCTTTGGGAAGTAAGGACATCTCAGCATCATCATGCTGTGAGGGTCCTACAGCTAGGACACCCCTTCGGCCCTGTTAAGTTCTTCTTGGTTGCCATAGCCCGGTGATTGCACTATGCCAGCTGCTGAAAATTCAAGGCCTTGGCTTTTATCTTCTCACTTTGTTTCAAAGCACAAAGCTGAAGTCTTTCTAAGCAACATGCCTGGAGAGGGTGTGAAGCGTCCTGGGAAGCACCCGTGTGGTTTGGGTGTATTCCCTCAGCTGGTGCCAGATCTCTGTTACCATTTGGAGGGCCAGATTTGGCCACCTCAAGGCACACTGTGCCACTCAGAGACAGGCTTGAAAATCATGTCCCCTGATGTGGCAGGCAGGTGTGAAAACAATGCCCCCTGATTCCTTCCAGCTCAAGGAAGCAGTGGGTGTTCATCACCTCCTCTAAAATGGAGTGATATCTCACTCACTATAGCAGACCATGGGGGCTGTATTATGGCTTCTCCTTATCTCACTGACCAATGTCTTCTCATAGTTTCCATGGAGCTGTTCCTCTGTTAATATCTATTTGTCATTTTTTGCTGTTTGCATCAAGGAGCTCTTTATGCTGCTTCTCTTCTGTACTTCCACAATGGCACCTGGTCCATGAGGGAGGCCCTGCAGTGCCTACTATACTGGAAATAGTAATAATAGTAATAGTAATAATAATAATAATGATGTTATTCTTTCCAGTAATTCCAAATGGAGGTTGCTATGTAGGTGACAGAGCTCTCACACTTGAGCTCTAACTAATGCATATTTCATTTCAAAAGTGAATCACTTAATTTTCATGTACCCAAGTCTGCAAAGGGCACATATATTACCAATGCCTTTGCAGACTTGTTTGACTGGATTGTTCTAAAACCAATTCTACTATTTCAAATGTATGCTTCATATATTCTTGCTTTTATCAGTATCTTCAGTTTCATTAAGCTGGCTACAGAGGTCTGCTTCCATACAAACTCATTCTGGTTAAACATAAAAGTGTAATTAAAACCATTCTGAGAAAATTGGGAGCAGGTTTGTAGTTGGGACATACTCAGCTGGAGGCCTTTGAGGTTTGATTGCAGAACCTGTCAAACTGGTGTCAGCAGCAGTTTATGGGATGTTCTTTGGTACATTACCAGCTTATCTCAGCCTTTGAAAAAACATTTAAAGGACCAAACCCCTCTTAGTGTGTTTCCAGGTTATCAAGTTTAATGATAGCCTTTCTTGACTGCTCAACAGGTAGGAATTAGACCATCTATAAGGGCAGAGCTGGAACAACTTACCAGTATGACTAACTGTGAAGAAGGGCTTGGAAGGGGCTTACTGATGGGTGAGGAGATGAGCAGCTGCAGGGGGGCTGAAGGACTGACACCCTCCCCGCTCCCCAAAGCTCTGCTGGGGAGGACCTTTCTTGCAGACAAGTTAAAGAAGAAAAATCTACATGGCTGCTTTTATAAGTCTAGGAAAATCTACTAATGCTATCTCTTTTTGATGTGAAAGTCCAAAGTCAAACATGTAATTGGGTGTTCTCACTTGCATTAAAGGTGGATGTGGATTATTGCATTGCTCTCAAAGTGTAGCATATACTGCCTGTTTCTTGTTTTTACTGCTTTTCACTGCAGCCTGACTCTTAGTATAATTTTGGCAAGCTTTTTTACTTTGTTGAATGTTTCAAATTGCAGCCAAACACTGAAATCCTTTGTATAAGCCCTTAGCAGGCAGAATTCCTGCTGAAGTTAATGAAAATGTTGCCTTCACACTGCAGTAAAGAAAATCCCATGAGCACATCAGCTCTAGTTTGGTAAATGTGTTTCATGATATGTATGTATTCCAGTGCTTCGCTGGATTAGAAACCTGCCTGAAGGGTAGTTACAGTGAATAATCAAGCCAAGGCACACATATTGTTATGTAGTTGAGTACTTTAAACACTCATAAATCATAGTATTATAGAACAGTCAGGGTTGGAAGGGACCTTAAACATCATCTGGTTCTAACCCCCTGCCACAGGCAGGGATGCCTTCCACTAGACCGGGTTGCTTAAAGCCACATCCAGCCTGGCCTGAACACTGCTATGGAAGGGGTATCTACAACTTCTCTGGGCAACCTGTGCCAGTGCCTCACCAACCTCATAGTAAAGATTTTCTTCCCTAGATCTAATCCAAATCTACCCTCATTCAGTTTAAAGCCATTACCCCTTGTTCTATCACTACAGGTCCTGATACAAAGCCCCTCTCCACATTTCTTGTAAGCCCCATTTAGGTACTGGAAGGCTGCTATAAGGTCTCCCTGGAGCCTTCTCTTCTCCAGACTAAAAAACCCACATACTACAGTATGATTTGCAGTATGGGTTTTACCTTACAGTTGGCTTGAAAATAACCTGTCCCCTTTGCAATAGCCTACGGGTTGTAGAATGAAGCTGGAGGGAATACATATAAAGTAGTATGGATACTTTACCTGGAACACGTCTCATGGGTTAAAAATGAAGAAACAAAGGCACACCATGCAATCACCTCTCCTACATCACCTGTGCCTGCAGGACAGTCTCTTGCTCCTTTAACATTTTGGCCTGGAGCTTCCATTCTGCAGCTTGGTTCAGGAGCTGGGTTTTGGGCAACAGAAAAAATTGTTAGGTCCCTAGTTTACCAGTTGGAAATCCTCATCCTTCACCTACCTGTGCTTCTGCCACTACTACCGTGATAAGGAGTAATCTAGCTCTTGGATGAGTGTAGAGGAGTTAGGCAAGATAGAGTATCTAGTGCTATCCTGAGACATGGAACAGGGTTTCCAGAGGCATATTTGAATATGAGTTCAAAACCTACTTGGAATGAAGTTGCAGTACAGTGGGCTCTAGAAAGTGTGGTATTTAACCATATCTTCAGCAGACTTCTAGAGAATGGTTATAATACTTTCTGGCACTTTCATTTCAGCACAGCTCTGGCCAAATTCCTGCTTTCCAGTGAATGGCAAACTCCCCTTTACATTAATGATCAGGACTTAGCACACAGGTATGGTCACAGTCAGATGTGCCACAAAAAATCTGCAAGCTTTCAGAAATTTACTATGTCATTTCATGACATAGTAAATGTCATATGCTTTTTGGTACCTATTATCTTTGAGCTCCATTTGCATTGACATGTTCCCAGTGGAGTATCCCAACTCAGGGTGATGAATGCCTCACTTAGATCAAGGAGGCAGCCTAGGAAGAACTTGACTGCAATGTTATCCCTGGCTGCTCCTGGGAAGATGTGTTTCCCCACTTTAAGGTATTTGGCAAAATAATATTATGAAGTGGAGGCTGCAGAAGGAAGGGTTGGTCAAGGCTGAATGAACTGTAGGAATGAACTGTACAGAGACTTTTCCAGGCTGCAGTTCTGAGTCAGCACTTCTAAAGTGCATGGCAATGTTATAGCAATTGGTTTAATCTGAAAGCCAAAACATTTACTGAAGTGTTAAAAGAAATGTGCCTATTGCCCACCATACATTTGTAAAGGGTTTTACTGGTTAGGCCAAATGTGTTTTAGAAAAAGAATGTTTATGATAGCTTGAGAAATGAGGTAGAAACAAATCAGTTTACCACAGGACTTCCTTCTGTTGGATTAAATTGTACTGCTTATAACACCTCTGCTGGGCTCTGAAAATATACTGATAATAAAAGTACCATGTAAGTCAATAGATCCTACTCTCATATTGGAAGTGAAAGGTGAGTAGAACCACATGCAGAAAATGCATTTGACCCCTAGTTAGTTAAAACTTTTATTCTAACCATTTTGCTGAAAATAACACACGTAAACTACTTGAATACCACCTGGCAAAAGAGCTGAGAATGTACCCTACAAATGCTGACTGAACAACAAAATGAATTCCCTCCTTACAGCTATTCCTGGCACAGAGACTATTTGAATTAGACTTGTTGCCAACACATTTATATATATATAAGCTGTAGAGAAATATTTCTTCCATCAATTCTTTTGATTTAGACCCACTGATTTTTTACCATCTACAATTACCGAGACTGTACACAGCTCGAGTATGCATTTTGTGAAGCAATAGTACATTGTGTTTTATACCTACCTCTTAATATTTATTTTGAGAATTTAATCTAATGCTTGATTTAATGGAGATGAGTCAAATTCTTGCGTTAAGATCTTGTTGACTAAAATTTCAAATAGGTTGTGTCGTGACCAGTAAAAAGAGATGGTATGAGTAGGCCTGGATTAAATGAGCTCAGTTCATGCATTTATTTTCTTGGAGACAGTATGTTTTACACACAGAGAAAGAATTAGTTTGGCTTTTTTTAAGTTTGGATGAAATATGGATTTTTAAGTTTTACCTTTTTTTTCTTTTTTAATGAATTCTAGGGTGTCTGGTTTGAATGATTTAATGAAAAGTGCTTTGGAAAGCTTCAGAGCTACCCAGTCTATAAGGCCAATTATTGCTTCCAAGAACTGGGCTTTTATCTGTATTGTTTAAATCTCAACTATGATTGCCTTCATGCCCACTGTGCCTGGGATAATGAAAAGGTCTCACCTGCTGCACCACATCTTCTGCCACAGCACAAGAGATGGACAGCGAAGGCTAAGAAAAGTTGCTTCTTTTGCCCGCACTCTCTCTTATTGACCCACATAGCTTCTGCAGCCAGTAAAAGTTCAAAAATTAATAAACTCTTCTATAATGGAAGCAAGCCACAGAGAGGCTTGCTCAAATTAGCATGTGCTGTTATGCAGCCTGAGGTCATCTGCAAACACCAAGCTGGGAGAAAACAAGTCAGGAGAACTGATACATTTATTAATACGCTATGAAGTGGTAACAAGGAGGCCAGAGTATAAAGAAATGAATAAATATCGCATGTGGTGTTTACAAAGCAGCACTTCAGTGAAGTGTAGTGATGTTACACTATATTATTAGAGCAGTGATAGCTGCTGGAGGCCCAGACAGTCACATCATGCTCAGGAATTAAAGAACCAGTCCCCAGGAACACACATTCCCATTTAATGACATGGATCCAGGGACTGGCTTAGTGAAAATTAAGCTTCCCTTTTTGCTGCAAGACTCTGCAAGTTCCAATTATGTAGAAATCTGATCAATACCTTTCAGTCATATACTTGAAAGCCACAGAGGATTTAAACGGCAATTAATTGCACATCAAAGTTTGCATTACAAGTGCTAACAATGTATGGTATGGGGAGAAAGTCCAAGTAGTGCTGAGCAGTTATGGGATGATAGTAAAATTGAATCCTTAAGTCAATCTGACCCTTTGGGAAGGCCACACAGTATGAACCATTGCTGCTTATACAGGAATTGCATTCTTTGTTGCACATGTAGAGTGGATTGTGCTAGCAATGAGATAATCTACCTATTGAGATGTGATGTACAGAGGCTGCAGGAGATGACATTTCTCCTAGTCTGAGGTAAAGAAGTTTTGTATAGGGGCAAGGATTCCTACATGGAAGAGCTACCTAGGAAGACATCAAAGTAAGCCTACAAGGAGTAATCAAATAGGTAAAAGAATAGAGAAAAAATTCATTTACAGACATTTGCAAAATCCTGCATCAAAAGTCATGTGTAGGGATGTAAGAAAATGGTGCCAAGAGAAAGATTTTGAAAGCTGTTCGCTCAGATGACAGGATACTGAAAAGCAGTAAGGCTCTGGCTTTTCACGCTACTGAGCTGGAGAAAAATTCAGCTAAATGAGAGGACTCCATCAAAACTACTTTGATTTCATACATACAGATATATATATACATTACTCCCACAGACATTAGCACAATAGCTGGGTGGGTGAGACTAAGAGCTCAGCAATAGGATTAAGGTGGGAGACAAATGTAGGCCAGCTCTCTGGGTGCTGGGCTACCTGTGATGAATCATGGCATGCTAATCATGCCTTGACTTGTAGCATGGCTTTTGGCCAGTCACTTCAGTTCTTCAGCTAAATCTACTTTGCTCTAAGGTGATGTTAGCCATACATCACCAGCCTACATCAAAGGCAGGGTTTTTAAGCATTACTTTGGACAGTACAAAAAAATATTCTTTGTGCATGGTGCATATCATTATACACCCACTGCCTAAAGGCTTTGTAACTTCTTTTCAAACCTGCTATTTCCTAGGTGCTAGTCATACATAGCAAAGCCACAAAGGAAATCTCCCACTCCCAAATGTAGATAGTGATGACGTTCACTGCTTTAGAAGAAATTAAAATATGGGCATATCAGTTCTGGATAAACTACACAAAGATCTGGCTAGGAACAGGGCCAGTCACAGGCAACCCCAAAATGCATGTTCTGTGGGGCACAGTAAGAAAGATCATTGATACAAAACTGTATATGTCAGTTTTCTTCTGTTGCTTTTGTTGGTGTTTTTTTTGTTTGCTTGGATTTTTTGTTTTTGTTTGCTTGGGAGTTTTTTTTGTGGCTTGTTTGGTTTTGTTGTTTGGTTGTTTTTTTCACCCAGTATCTGAAATCTGGTACTACGTACCAGAACTGTGACAGCAATAAAGTAAGCCCAAATTTGCTTTGTCATTGCAAGGGATTTCTTGGAAATGTTTCCTGGGATTTGAACCTGCCAATAATCAATGGTCGTGAATGAAATTTTGGGGTTTGTCTTTACGTGGGCATCACAGGGAAAGAAAATAACTGAGCTGGACCAAAAATCGTCATGCAGTGACATGCAGATGTGCACATGGAGAGCCCTTAGTTCCTCTTCCCCCTCAGCCTTTAGCTGGGAGTAAAGCTGAGCAGGAGTGGGTATTCCAGTCACAAGATCAGTGCAGAGATCTTGTGCAGTTATGGGATGATAGTAAAATTGAATCCCTAGGTCAAATTGAACTTTGGGAAGTCCATACAGTATTGGACCAGGGCAGCCTCCTCCATCAGACCCAGAGGAGGATGTCTGGGGGTCTCTGAGCCTAGGGGGATAGTAGTCTTCAGCCATCTCATGTTAATCCCATGTTCTTGTTCTCCTCTCTGGCTGTTTAAATATGCTCATTTATCATGTGGGGAGATAAGAGTATCAAATATCAGAGCCTTTTGAAAACTAATGGCATCATCTGACCCATCATGATGATTCAACTGTGTAGTAATGCTGAGTTAGCTAAAGCAGTCTGTGCTCTAACCTACCACTCTGCAGTTAGCTTCCAAATCTGTAAATGGCAATGGAAGCAGCCTTTCAGATGCTGTTTCTTTACATTCAGCATTGACAGTAGCAATAAAAGCATCTCTACTACTGTAACCCAGCTTGGACCCGAAGAACCAATGTATTAGTGAAATAGCATGCAGGGCTCATTTTGACCTAACGTTAGGAAAGAGGCAGGCAGATTAAAAGGATAGGTACATATTCCTTTTCTTTCTGATGTCGCTCCTCGGCTTCCTTCATCATTTCCTGAGACTGCTCCAACTTGGCATCCACCAGTTTCTGTTGAAGTTCTCTGTGCTTAAATATTTTATCAAGGTGCTGTAAGAAAATAAGTTCTGCTGAATGTGCAGGTTTAGTTATGTACACAGAGCTTCATGCTCACACATGTACAGCTGTCTACTAGAACGCTCGTAAGACAAAAACATTGCAAAACAGGAAGACTCCCACCCTACTGCAATTATTAAAAAACTACAGCACTGACAAGAACAAATTGTGCCAGAATTTGCATGGGAAAGGAAACCTGTTTACATTACCTATTTTGATTTATTTTGTGAAAATAAAATAAAATAATAAAGTAAAATAAAATAAAATACTTTAGTGTCTTTGCCAGTTCCATAGTCCAGCTATGAAGTCATCAGTACAATCCAATATAACTGAAGATCAAATAATTGCTCATCAATAGTAAATATGCAGGAGGGACACTTTTTTGAGCTGTTAAGTGGCCAGCAGATCTAAGCCACTGTGTAGATAAATGTGTAAAGATACATTGCACTTGCTGTACACAGCTCTGTAAATACAAGCCCTGTACACACCCTTTGCTCTGGACATACATGCACAACATGGGCTTGGAGGGCCTGGGTGAAAGTACATGAGTGGGGATGTGGAGGAGATCAAACCAGCTGAGCCAGAGGCATCTTCTGCCCTGTATAATGTCTGGCTTCATGGTGACCTTTGCGAGGTAAATGCTGCTGATAGACCTCTTCACTTTTGATTCATTCAGATAAAATTCATAGGAGCCAATATTCTGATTACATCCCTCTGTTTTTCATCTTCTCTCTCATAGAAACCACAAGACAGGAATGTACATTACTTTCATTCACCGGAAGACTTCATACATGATTCAATAGATTTGGTAATGCATGTATTTTATTGGGCATTCCATATTGTAAGGACAGATTACTTATGTTTTATTCAGTATGATAACGTTGTCTGATTGCACTGAGGCTCACAGTAAACGTATTTAGAAACAATAAAAAGACCCACTGTGATGTTTTTTAGCATTTGTCATAAAATACTAAAAAAAAGTTAGTTTGGGATCTTACTGAAGGGATGTTTTTGTGTCAAAATTTTCTGACCAACTCTAATGTGTATAGAACAAATAATTTAACAGCTGGCTACTATCTGCCTGATCTTACGGTGAGCATTGTGCCTGCAAAAAAGAATCTATTCCAATGCAAAGGGCCTCCTTTATCTGTCATGTTAATTTTCTGCTTCTGAGGAAAGGTCAAAGCATTTACACCAGAGGCCATCAGGCTTGTGTCTGAAGAGAACACAAGTGTACCTGGCATCAGCAACAAAGCAGGCTGTCCAAAAAGATGGCAGCTGGGAGGTGTTTTGGGGGTGACTTAGGGGAAGCAGGAAAGGAGAGCTGGGGAGATCCATGGGGATTTGGGGAAGCTGTGAGAGGGACAGGGAGCAGCCTAGAAGATGGCTGGCACACCTTGCTGCTTGGGTGTCTTGGCCCCTGTCCCCAGAGCAACAAGGCTGTGGTGGGTGCTGCAGGCAGGGTGCTGGTTCACACAACCCCTTGGCTGCAGAGTTTGTCACACAGAGTCTGGTTGGCTTCTTACATGCACAGGCCAGCTTGGGGTACTGCCCTTGTTCTCTCCATGAGACATGGTAGCCAGCGGGGAGGACAGGCTGGCAATGCTTTCTGCTTTCCCTCAGTGAAACCAGGTTTGCTGCCTGCCCCTGCGGGCAGCCAGGGCATTGCTCTCACCTCTTCCCGCAGCTCGTACTGGTCGATGATGCTTTTCAGCTTCTCTGCAAGCTCTGTGTTCTCCTGGCAGAGCTTCATGTTCCTCTCACTTTGCTGCTCGATCTGTGCTTGGATTTCACTCAGCGTGCCTTGGAAATGATTAGTTATTTCTTTCCTCTTCTCATCTTCCTCCCGTGCCCGCTGAATTGTTTCTTCCTGTTGTTAAATGGGAGAGAATGCAGTCATGTAAGTAAGACACATAATAAGAGGTTCAAGAAAGATACTGTTTCAGGGTAGCATAATGCTTCCCTTTGAAGGATTATACGTGTTTGTATTCCTCTGTGGAGATTTTCTTGCTTTCATCTGCTCCAGCATTAGGCATGATTCTAAATTTACAGAGCAAATTACACATTGGCCTTGAAAAAATTAGGGAACTAAGAATTTGCATTTACAAAGATGGATGTAGAGCAGTTTCAGATCAAAGCAAGCCTGGAAAGGGGGCATACATGCATGTCTTGATTCATGATACTGCATCACAGTTTTTGATTTGGAAGAAGATATTCAGTGGAAGTAGTCAAAAGCACTTTTATCAAAATTCTTTTTGATTGAATTAAAAAATCACCCTTTAAATTGCCTCCTTTTAATTAGGAATCCTCATATCAAATTTACAGTCTTTTGGACTTTAATGTTTAAGAGAAATCCATCACTTTCCGTAGAATTCATCCCAATTCCTCAATTTTTCTTCCGTAGCTTTTTTACTGACACCAGAATTTGCACTGATTTATTAGGTAATGGAATCAAGGAAAGCTTATCATCTGTTTCTTACAGAATCAAAGCAAAGAATCAGAATTTTGCCTGGAGAATTCTGGAGATTTTTTTTTTTTTAATTACTGAAATTCTGGTTTGGATTTGGATATAAAAGACAATGCAGAAAGAATCTGCATTCATTGCTTTGGATCCAGAAATACGGACTATTTTTATTCCCTACTCATTTTCTTCCAGGGCAGTCTGCCCTTCTGTGGAATGTAATCCTGATGTGCAGTGGCTAGGACAGTATCTGCTGTAGTTACAAATCATGCCAGAATCACGCTAAGAATCCACTCTACAGCATGAAAATGGCACACTCTAATGAGGTTTCAGCTATCATAGTCATTTACATAAAAATCTCTGATAACACTGCATATGGATAGTTTCTATAAATGTACTTGAATAAAGCCTTAGCTGACTCTAATGAGGTATAATTTATATCATAAATTTGACATAAAAGGTGTAGATTTAGGCCCTAGTCTTAAAGTAAGATGAATACCAAATGACCCTAATTCTACTTAGCATGCACCACACAAGCCTGATCTTGGACAGCTGCTGTTCAAGGTAGGGGATGTTTGTCCTTTAGCTCACCGGGGAGTGACAGAGATGACAACACCTTGGATGATGGGAAGAAAGTATTGGAGCCATTAGTGCTAATAATACCGTAGTGATTAAGAAATCACCATGAAGCCCTGCTGTGCTCTGCAGTTCACACAAGAACACATGTGAGTACTCACAGACAGAGTAAAACAAAGTGTAAACCCAGAAGGATTCTCACTCTTAAGAGGAAGAAGTGGTTTCAGATAAAGCTGAGCAAATGACTTGGAGGGGTCCTGGTTCAGTCCCTGTGATGAAATTGGACACACACAAAGTTTGCAGCAAGGTGAAAGAGAAGCTCTCCAATATTTAGTTATTTTTTACATTGGCGAGAATGATTTTAATTTAGCCTGAAACATTTTGCTTGACCAGAAATAGGGCTGTGTTGTTTGTAATTACTTTTAGGTTAGATCTTTTTAGTGCAATATTGAAACAGAAATGCTGTTGCAAAGTGCAGTTAAAAATGCTACTCAGAAGGTGTTTTAAATCAGCTCCTTTAGCATTCCCAAATGAAACATCTGATTATCTTTTTTTTGAAAAGGGATGTTTACAAGCAGTTCCTTTTTATTTTTGTTCAAAACGTTGCCAAATTAAACTTGAATTCCTAGAGAGTTTTTGTCAAGTCAGAGCTCCATTTTACCTCTAATAACACTGTTTGAAAAACTGCTCAAGCCTTTTAGTTCTCAATTGGATAGGTGCAGCCCTTAGCAGGGAGAAGAATGACCAGGTGCTCTCATGTCAAGAAATCAAAGACAGAGTGAAAAATTGAACTTGCATGTCTGGAGTCCTATTTCTATGGCTTCATAACATCCTTCCTCAAAAGTACTTTATTGTTCCAGTGGATGAGATGGTGTTATAACACGTCACCGCTGTGATTTATAGCTCCCCAGAGTAATAAATCCAGCTGAATATAAACCAAAAAATGGGTGGATGGAGCGCATGTCACACTGAACATTTCTGTTACAAGGTGAAATGAGACATTCTCTAGAGTAGCAATCACGCAAATGTAAAAAAACAAAAAAAAAACAAAAAAAAAAAAAACAAAAACCAACCAACCAACCAAACCTCTATGCATGTGTTACTCAGAAGATCTTATTTCCTGCTCATTCTCTCCTCTGAGGTAGAATAATTACACAGCACAGAGACAATACAAATATTCAAGGTTAAAGACACTAAGCCAGGAAGCATTTAGTTGCAGGGCGCATTGTTTCTCTTGACCTCTTCTGCTTCAGAGAAAAAGATATCTTAGGAGGATATTTGCTTGGGGGTCTGGCTGTGTCCCAGAAGGCTCCTCAGAGTCCCTCATAAAACAGCAGTGATTTCTGAAATCCCTGAGATTCCAGGCAGATTAAGGGTGGGTGTGGGTGAGAAGAGCTGTCTGAACAGAAGGGCAACTGTGTGGCTACGGCACTGTGCAGGGACCTGCAGGCATTGCCTCTTCCCTGCTCAAAGGAACAAAACCCTCTGTGTCCCACTGCTCTGCCATGCCAATGCTGCCAATACCCAGCTGATGGTAGGCTAGTGTCTGATCCCTAAGTTTCAATGTCAGAGGTTTCTAGGTTCTACTGGTAATACCCTGGAAATAGTGATAGGCCTTTGGAGGTGTCTGTTTTAAACCTGAGCCTTTACTAGCTGTAAAAGCCTGAGGCTGCATCTACACTAGAGCTAGGGAGGGGGTCAGATGCCCACATACCACAAGCAGAGCTTTGTGTCCCTGCCAGTTCTGCTCTGGGGCTGTGGTGCCAGCTCCACTTTACCTACCTCACCTGGACAGGCACAGTCTGGCAAACCCCAAATCATTGGCATCACCCAAGTTTTATTATCACAAGCCTGCAGCCCCATCTCTGCTTATGCCTGTCGCTGTAAACTGAGAAAATGCACCTTTTTCCAATAGGTTCTTTAGTCCTTCCCATTTCAAGACGCCATCATATAAAGTAAGATCCTTAACTTTCCACCAGATTGGAGGCTTGAAGACTGACTTCTGTTTTGTGCTACTGCTTTAGAGTAGTAGCACTCTGCACAGAGTCCAGAGCTCCTGGCTTGCTTGGTTGTACGGAGCAAGAGGGTGTCTGGGGTGGTGACTTCTCAGCATCATCATGGTGAATTCATAACTTGCAAACCATGATCGGCCTTGCCAGCTGCTTCACTCTGTGCTCATTCTCTTAATAGTTTGAAAGCAAGTGTTCAGTTTAGTGAGAAAAAGAAGTCATTGAAAATTCTTTTAGATTTCTCCTTGCAGAAGACTGAAGTCTGACCAAAAACCATTATTGCCTTTCCTCTGCCCTTTTTTAGTCTTTGTGATCCATACCTATCCTATCAAAGATGTATCAAAGATTCTTGTGTCCTACTGCAGTACTCCTATCAGTCTTGTGATCTACGGCTAAAAACAAAAATGCATTGAATAAAACCTTGCAAAATTAAGACAAGGATATTCTGCAGTTTGGGGTTTATCACTGGAATGTGTGATAATTTGCAAACAGAAGGGCAGGATTGTCTCCGTTCTTCATGCCTCCTTGGGGCAACTCAGGAAGACTGTTTGTCTGCAGAAGCCGTATCAGCTGAGATGATATGAGTGCAGACTCTTCATTTTCAATTAATCATTCTCTTCATTCCCAGGCATCATGGTCTGAGCCAGTTTGGAGCTGAGCCTATAATCAAAGCTGTTGACTTCCACGACATTTGTATGAAAGTCATTGCTTAATGCCCGATAGCAGGAAGGACAAGGGACCTGAGATGTTCATGTAACTACAAGATGCTAAGTAGCCACCAAACTATGAGATAATTGACAGAACATGAATACCATGCAGAAAAAGGAGTTGCTGTTGGTCTTACCAGAGCTACTCTCTATTGCAGTGGGAACACATTCTGCTATTTCACGAATATTTATTCCACTTTTATTGGAAGGAGAATTAAACATCTGTTTTCTGCTGTGAAGTGTAGCTGCAAAGAAATAAGCTGGATAGCTGGGCTGTAAATAAGTCAGATTTTGAGGCCAGTATCCAGTACTAACCAGAAATTTTTCTTCTCTGATCTGTCCTGTGGATTTTCAGTGCAGATCCACACTGCATATTCCTCACCACTTGGCTGCACTGATACCCAGTTAATGGGAATTCCCCACACCAGATGAGTGAAGATGACATTTACATGATGTGATGTGCATATAATGTACCACATGGTAAGTCAGAGGAGGTTTGTGATCTGGACAGGCCAGATTCTCCTTTGCTATTGAAATGACGCAATCTCCTACACTTTGGAGCATAATCAGAAGTGTTAATCCCAAGCGTTAAAAAATTCTGAATCAGCTTTCTGTCCTGTCAAAACCAAAGTAAAAGTTACTTAAGCAGAAGATGTTAAAAATAATATTTAATGGACTCCACTGTTTTGGGTCCTCTCAGTACAGTCATAAGTGGAAGAAATTGTTATTAATTTAAATAAACAGAAGATGAGATTCTGGAGATGCACAGACCTCCAGGAGCTAAAGCTTAAAGGCAAATATTCCAAGAATTATGTTAAAATTCTTAGAGGCAAAACCAAATAAAGATATTGAATTCTTTTGTTTATTAATTTAATTCTCATTCATTCTGCAAGTCTATTTTGTCTTACTGTCTTATTTAACTATGGAGTTTTTTACACTGAAAGCACAGGAACCAGAGGAAAGCTAATATTCTGGGTTTCTTGGAAAGTCTCCAAGTTCTTAGAAGGAAGTGGCAAAAATTTGAACAGCTCAGGTACCTTTCCTGGCACACCTGGTAGAGGTACAGGATAAAAACCAGAACTGCGTCTGAAATTGATAGGTTTGTTTAGGAGACGTAGTCCCAAAGTAAAACAGTCCAACAAATGAAAAGATGCTGGAAAAAGGCTTCTCTAAATGTAAAGATGAAATGTTTAATGAAGTATTTATATGCAAAGAGAGAGGAAAATCATGCACTCTTGTAGTGAGATTAATAAGCCTATGGTATCTGGGCAATAGTGTGAGGAATTCAACAAGTCCTGTTCCAAACAAATTTACAAACATAGTATTTTTTTTTCTCTATAATCCAGTTTCCACTGATTTGTTCCACTGATATGGTTTGTTTAGAAACCTCAGTTAAGTCTATGCAAAGCACTGTACACTGTACTCTTAAATTACTTAAAAATTAGCTTGTATATCTATTGAAAGATTTTGCCCAAAGAAAGTCTGGTAAATCAGTGTGGGTCAATATCAAGGTGTACGGTTCAGGTCTGGTACAATGACAGACACAAATTTAATTGGCGCTACCAGTTTTGTGCTACTATAACTGAGCACACAGAGATCTGCTTCTAGTTTTCCTAACTATCTCTTATACTGCTTTTGTCCTTCTACTGGTGCACAGTTTGAGTGTATATGTGGCTGTGCCCCCTCCCAGCTATATACCAATGTACAATGGAAGTCAGATTTAGAGCCTGAAGGCCTGCTCCTGAGCTGGTGGAAATGAATGAAAATCCATTCCACTTAATAGAGGTTATATCAGGTGAAATTCTTGCTCATGACAATTCATATGCATAATTTTATACATAACTATATCCCCATAAGGAAGGATTTTGAATAGATCAAAGCAGAGGATTTTTGTATAATAATACCACCACCATCACTAACATGTACTCCAGAAAAAAGGAGGATCACAACAGAAATATATTTCTTTGACCTAAAGTTTTTCAAGAAGTATAATCATGTTATAAATCTCACATTTAAATGATGTGATGCACCAAGCAATAGGCAAGACATGGCATATGGATCCCAGCCTTTTGACACTCCTGAAAATTTCCTTTTTGAACTGATTCTTGTAATCCAAACAGCTTCTACAAACAGTGCTGGCATTCTTCTTTTCTTGAGGTTTGATGTCTTGAGGTTAATGTCCTGATTGACTGACCCTCACATACCACTTGAAAATGCCCAACTGCTCAAATTACATGAAAACATAGCCCAGCCTTCAGTAAATCCCCTGCAGCAAAGCTGTTATTCTGCCTATGCACATGCATTCACACCTGCAGTGCCATGGCCTGGTCTGTTAGCACCATTGGTTTTCTCTGTGCTGGGCTCCCTGATAATGCAACGGGCACTCACAGCTAATGTGAGCAAACTCAAAGCCCAAAAATGCTTGGCTATTTCCAAGCAAGAAATAAAGAGGGCTCAGCATAAATGGCCCTCAAATCTACAGCATATGTATAATTATATATTGCAGGTGCAGATGAAAATGTCTCTTTGTTTTGGTACTAGAGCAAGACGGAAGGCATCAGCATCGTCTTTTCCCCCACTGCCAGGTATCTTGATAAGGCCACTACTCACCTTGAGGTTTTTGTTGTGCCTCTGGAGCTCCCGGCACAGGCTCTCAAGCTTGCTGCGGGCGAGGATGGCTCGGCTGTGCTCACTCTGTAGATGGTCCTTCTCCTTGGTGACCTGGGCCTGCCTCTTCTGCAGGTACTTGAGCTTTTTTTGCTCAGCACGATGTTCTTCGAGCTGGGCAAGGAACAAGGATTAAAATGAAAGAAAGAGAGACAGGAGAGAAAAGAAATCTAGTTCATTTGGTTTTAGGAAAGTCTTTACACTTTCTTAACCGCTTAGGAAATGTTCTGTTTTTATCAGCACTAATGGGAGAGGAGAGAGCGACCTGAAGGGAGTTGCAAGCCCACTGCTGCAACAGTCCCAAGTGCGCTGTAGTGTGGTGTGGGTGGGTGAACATAATTTCTAACACACTTGTCACACCATTTCAGCCTTTCCTTCCTTGATCTGAACTTCTTTGAAGGACACCTGTGAGGTTTTTATCTTTGCGTCAATGTTAGGAACTTGAGCAGCTGGTAGTGCATTACACGGTGAGATTTCTCCAGACCATGAGACAACGCAGGAGTTGCTCATTCTGTTTTTGCAGCTTCCTGAAAAAGAAACAGCTTCCAGCAAAGAGGTGCTGGAAACCAGGGATGCTGTTTGTGTGGGGTCTTTGCTGCTGATGGAGGAGAATGCTCTGGAGGGAAGTGTTCCCCAAAATGATGAGTGGGTACCTCCTCTTCCCAGGCTCCACTTCCTCACAGGAGCACAGGGGAGCACTCATCACTTGTGTTCCTGGAGGTGCCATCAACAATGTACGTGGGTTATGGTGAATCAAACCTCTTTTGGGCTCTTTGGCTCCATATAATTACTAAAGAAAACATGGACAATCCCTGACATTCACTTGGAAACCTGCTGTTCCTGTGGGTGCATGGCTCCTGCCTTCCCTAGACAGCTGGCAGGGAGGAAGGTGTATTTGGAAGGGAAATGAGGGGCATCAACAGAATTGCTAACACCAGTCCCCACACAAGCCAGTAATTTCTTCTAGCATGTGCCTGTTACTGGCTGTTTTGGAAAAATTCCCTGCATTGCATATTAACACCATAACAGTCACATCAAAGAGGCATTTCATCTCTGAAGCTTTTAAAGATTTTCTCCCTTTCCAAAACACAGCAGCCCTCCTTGCTGTATTACAGGCGTGCATACGTTGCGAGATATTTCTGAAGTCCAGCTGTTTTTTGGTTGAAAAATAGCAGCACATGAGCTGCAGTGCGCAAACCTTGATAATAACAGTTGCTGTTAAGATAACATCATCTAGCAATATGGTACCACTAGTATTATTAACCCCGGTATGACTGGGAAAGTTTGTGAGTGCAGGGGAATGATGTGCAGCTCAAACAAGAAGGTCAACAGCCATCATATATTACACTTTCTCTGCCTGAGGTTTTGTTTTCTGCAGATGTTCTGTAATTTATGCTTACAGTAGAGAGCTGTGTGTATTATCAATCAAATCACAGCTAGGCCTGCTACGAAACAATGCAATCACCAGCTTGGAGTATATTTAGTTTATGCCCAACTTTCAGCATGTGTAATTGTGTGGGTTTACCCCCATAGATCAGAATAGGGGCTTTTGCATCTAATCAAGCTGCACTAGCTGAAATAATATTTCTAGTATTGTAGGGAAAAAATAGCTTCTCTGTAATGAAGGCTGACATTTTTTTTCCTCTATAAGCTTGATTTTGGCCCTTTCCCTTTTAAAAACACACAAATAGGGTTCTTTTTGTTTCATATTTTGCATGTGCAGCCTGTGCTGAGTGGATAATGATTTATCCAAATTTGAGACGATTCACTCAAGCTGTGTGAGATAGGGGGCTTAGAATAAAGTAGGTCTTAATTGTGATATGAGAAGTCTTCCAAGCATTTTCTGCTTTCTTGTTTTAACCCCCACAGAAATGACTTGTGCTAAAAGCTTGTATTTTAAAGTTCTCAGGAATGTCTCAGACATAGTCTTACTTTTGTACTGAAGAAGAGAATTCACTGGTAAACAGGAATGACAAAAGGGCCACCAATAATAAATTTTTAAGAATAATTAATATTGGCTAAACCTAACTACAAATAGAAGGAATTCTGATTTTGGAGGGCTGACATAAAGAGGTGAACTCTCCACTTAGGAAAAAAAGTTTTATCTTGATCCCAGTGAAGAGAATGGTAACACGTTTATTTATTAGGGCATAGTTCTTGCACCCAGCACTTGTGAGACCCTCAAGACCACTGAAAATAAGCTGGTTACAAGCAATTCTGCAATAGCTGTTTGTAGAAAAAAGCTGAAGTAAAGCACAGCCTGCTTTACTAGCCCCAACCATTCTGCCTACACCAGTATTAGTGAATAAAATGTTCTCTAATGGCAAGAAGCATGGCACAGCTGGTATCCAAAAGGCTATGCTGACTTGCTTTCCTGTCCCTGCAGGCATGGCTTCCTTCACACCAGCCCTGCCTTCCCTGATGTCTTCCATCTTTTGGGGTAGCCCTTGCTATAGACTTGTGCTGGGGCTTGTATTAACAGTTAAATAGTATAAAGTCTGTGGGGTAGTGCTGCATAGTGTGCCCGAGCAGAGCATCTTAAACCACAGCTAGCAGCAACAGTACTAACAGGGCTGAAGCCATTGCCAGCACCCAGCTCAGCCTGGCACATGGCTGCACCTTCTCCTGAGCTGTGCTGCAATAAGTGTTTGTGTCACCACAGGGTTCACCCAGCCAGGGAGCTGATCCAGTTGGAAAACAACGCAGCAAAAGCAAAAAGTGACCTGAAGTGTGTGATGGGGATGAATAAGAGGGAGCAAAGAGTGGTAATTACTGCAGCTTACTGCTGATAGGTTGTTAACCACACTACACCCCTCAGCCATGCTAAGTAAGCAGTTTCAGGCTTTATCCAACAAGCTTTTAGTTGTATTTATCAAGTGGTTTAATTTAGTCACATTGCCCAGGATGTCAAAAATGAATACTCAGCATTTTCTTTTAGCACCTTTCTCCCACAGGGCAATATGGCCCCTGTTTTATAAAGTGCTTCAGTGATATTTGAATGCAATGGAGAGTACATTATAGAGGAAGAAGACCCATTTCAGTTAATCTGTGGGAATGAAGTCCCTTTAAGCATGAGCTAAACCATAAACAGCCTGAGACCATATTATGAAATCAGAGGATTTTACATGAAAAAAGGGAAAGCTGAACTTCTCACACATGATGAGGCATGGACACATCTGTGCATAAAACCAATTATAAAGTCAACGTTCTGCTTAGCACATTTTTCAGCACTCCACATACTGTAAAATGCTGCAGCCTTCTCATTTGTAAGATTTCCACAGCTTAAGGCCATACAGCTCTTTAACTAGAAGAAAACACTTGATCTGAAAATAACCCACCTTAAGTATAGAAAGAATAGAGTCAGGGAGGTGGCAGTGTTACAGAGATGACATGGTGGCAAGGGTTTGACTCTTCATTTCACTGTGTTGTAGTTTCTGTCATGATCAGCCTCAGTTCTCCATTTTCTGATCTTCTGCTTCCTAACATTTTCTACTAAGCCCTGATTTATTTTCATTTGGTTAAATCACTGATACACAGTTTAAAGCAATGCTCGCATGCAGAGGTATGTAAAACTCCTTGCAGAAGGGGAAGGTGGGAGCAGAGACACCAGTCTCCAGTGTGAGCTGTTTTAGCAGAATTGCCTTTAAGTACAAATATTCTGCCTCATCAGTTTTTTAACCCAAAGTCCAGCTTGTTTTCCTCACGTTTTACTTTTTTTCTCCTTCTCACCCATAATTGATTATTTGACCCTGACAATTATTTTGGGATATAATTACCAGCACAGACGCTATCACTACATGAGGTTTGACCATGCTACATAGCATATGCTTTTTATACCTTCCTGTATAGACAGTTTGCACAGAAAAGAACCAATGCTGTACTAACCAGCTCAGCATACTTCTTAAATAACAGGTCCAGCTTCTCCTCTGGAGTATTCAGCTTGTTCAAGCTTTGCATCAGTAAGGTGGCTTCCTTCCCTTAAAAATAAAAAAAGCAGCAGAGATGTGATAGTAGAGGTAGGTCGTAGCTCATGTATTGTTATGAAATTGTTTGATGCGTGGATCTGTAAAAACTCCATGAGAAATGAGGTATTTTGGAAGGAAGGAATAAATTTTGCAACAAATTTCTGGAATTTTCTTCTCCCCACAAGAACAAACATGCTTGAATCTTCTTCCATTTCAGACCTCAGTAATGCGCTGTCTTCTAGCAAAAGAACTGGCTGTGAAATGCTTTTGTCCTGTATAATCTGATTTTCATTTAATAATTTTGCAACATTACTGGATCGCATATATGGCATATTTGACTGAAATAGGACGGAAACTCTGAAATCAGATCTATTTGCAGGCAAAAACTGATCAAAGCTGGTGTACTCAGCTCCTGTGCTGCTCAACCCGTACAAGACATGAGGAAGATTAAGTCAGGTATGAAGACTGTGGTGTTGATGGAAACACTCAGAGAAGCAGTTACTACTTACTACACACCAGAGGTGGACTACATGATAGGGGCGCAATCAGTTCCCTGACCTGACAAAGAGAGTACAGGTACCAGAGACTGTCTAATAACTATCTGGGCATGAGTAGCTAAATCACTACATAGCCATTTATGTATTGCTTCTCTTCTGATACCTCTTGGTATTCATTCCAGACCTGCGTAAGAGCTGAAGCTTGAACACTACTTGTTCATCAAATACAAAATCTCCCTGGTGTCCCTGGAGATAAGGATGGCTCTGATGACAGGGGCTTGAAAGTGCTTTCCTATATGCTCCTCTTTCCTGAAGCTGCGACAGCAAATTTGTTTTCTGCTTTATGTTGGACTTTTTCTGCTCCAGGCCTAGCGCAGTTCAGGAATACTGCCTGTGGAGAAAATCCACTGTTTCACACTCAGTTCTCACTACCGCACCAGTATAAACAAGTTGAAAAGAGCTTAAATAAAACCCTGGAGCGAAAACTGTTGCAACTGCAGCTGGAAAACTGAGCTTTGGTAGTGTTTTCACTGATAGCAGAGAGGTCCTAACAACTGCACCAAACCCAAACCAGTGGAAGCTGATTAGCTTTCTTTTCCTAGATATTCAAGGAATTTGGGCAAAAAAAATCCTTGCTCTGTCCTATGCTTAATCCCTTATCTGTAAGAACGTCCTTTAGTGATTTTTCCCATAGGATTAGTCTGCTGTTGGGTTTGGGTTGTCACATGAAACAGTCTTGAAGATTGTCCTGAGTTAAATGTAGAAAGGCAGATGACTTGCGTTTCCAAGATTGGATGTAGCTACATTGCTCTCTAGCGGCTGCCCAGCGGGAAGGACATTACAAAAACCTGAGACTTCTAGCTCAGCTAACAGAGCCCTGCCATGGCTGAGCTGCTCTCTACACACTGTACTTAGAGAAGATAAACTTATTGGCTTATTTCATATAGTCTGTGATGAGTCTGCTAGACGAAAGGCAACTCGGGCATAACAGTGAATTTGCTCTGCAGATTTCCACACCACATAGTAGCACCATTATAACTGGTGATAAATAATACCTGAGGAAGCAGGGGAAGAAACAAATTTACTGAGGCACAAACAAGAGACCAGGTTTTCCTTTGTCTAAGAAGCAGCCTTGCACAGTGTGTCATCAGACTCAGAGTTCTGGCTAACTAGTTTGGGCAGCCCAATAGTACATCAGAATTACATGAGATAATCCAAAAATTTTGCCTTTTTAAAAGGAATAATATCTGACACAGCCTACATGTATCTGTTGGGTAACCACTGAAGATAGCTATCAGTTAGAGAAAGGTTGTAAGAGCCGCTGTAATTTTCAGTGGTAACTAGAGGTCCGTATCATCCACGGCAGCGGCTTAACACTGGGAAAAGCAAGAACCAGGGAGTTTTTACTTCTGTTCACAGGAGGGCTGTGTAAGTATGCAAGTACTTGCCTAGTCCTTTCAGGATTTTCTTCTCCAGCTTTTGCTCCTTGCTGCCACTGGCTTCTTTTGCTCTGGAAGCATCCCCAGGAGCCAGCTTCTCTTTCTCACTCTCCTCATTTACATCTTCATACTCTGCATCCTCCATGCTGCCTGGCTCTCCCTTCTCAGGCCTGTCAGTTCCTGTAGTGGCACTTTCCTTCTCCATTAGGCTTACAGCAGACCCATAGGTTTTAATAATGTCCTCCAGCTGCCGGCTCAGCTCCTCTGAGATATCACACACAGCCGCTTCAGGGCAGGCATTTGGTTGCTCCATGGGTGCTGGAGCAGGGGTCTGAGAGCCAGGGGCAGGTTTACCCCCGCTCTGCCCCTGGATGTCCTGTCCAGTCGAGGTGGGAGGCTGGTCATTTTCCATGGTTGGTGCTGTACCTGACAGCAAACAAATGGAGGATTAGTTTAAAAACACACAGAATTAGTCATCTCGCTGTTCCCAGAGGCTGGTCAGCACCTGAGTGATTTTGTGTGGAATTTGGGATGGCAGCTCATCTGTTGGCTCTGGCTTGATAAATATGTCACACTTAAATAAACAACTGAGGTGATTTGCCTGCAGGGAGAAAAGCAAATTACATACATTCCAAGAAGAAAAGCCTGGCCAAATCTAATACGTGAAAACCAAAACCTCTTATTCCCATTGCCAGTGACAACACACAAAATGACACCAGCATCATTTATACAATTTCCCTCCCCAAACACACTATTTGCCACATGTTTACTTTTCTTGATCTGTTTAACTGCAACACTGTCTACCAATATGGGCAGCTTCACTTCACAGCTATATCAATTTCAATTCCCATCTCTCTCCCATCGGCACATCTTAAATCAATAAGTACAAAAGAGGAATATTTTAAATGAAACCTGTGCACTGAAAATTGTTCTGTGGTCTTGGAGAGCTCAGCATGGTGCTTGATCTGCAAGAGTCTTGGCTTGGTACTGTCACAATAATGGCAAAGAACAAGATAAGCAGCTATAACACACTCTTCTCTTGTACTTGACGCGTGCTGTTGACAGCTTGTTTGACAAAGTACAAAATATAGAATAAATCACAGCAAGGTAAAACTGACCAGGCGTAACACGGTTTTGATAGTCTGGTATTTTCTGGGGTGAATTTCAGCTTATTTGTTCCCAGTTTGCAAAGGGAAGCTTCTGTTTTCTCATGTCTTTGAGTGGCTGCACTCAGCCAGGTGAATACAGAGTCCCCATTCTGTGTTCCTCTGGAAGCTGCTTCAGCTTACCCAGGACATGATGATAAGGGTGTCAGTGAGAGTGTCTCAGGCACCTGCTCCCAGCTCCTGCAAGGTGTGTGCCAGCACAGCATCTCTGTTTGTGGATGGTGTGTAAATTTCTACAGCTTTCAAAATCATAAATTGACTTGTGCAAAGGCAGTCTTTGATAAGAGAGATGTAATTTACTGTAATACATGACTCAGTGGTTGGTATTAAACTCTCTTCACTCAAAGTGATGTTTGGAACCACAGTGATGGCCATCACTAAGGCAACATTTTTCAAGATGTCTAGCTATTTGACTGGGCATACAGTCAATACAGTCAAATATTATGGTTATCATGTCTCAAGCAAATAACTGAAGGCTTTGAGTGGGGGTCAAGATGTGCTTGAAAACTGATAGCTATAAATTCATACCCCAGCAGTTCTTCCAAAGGTACAACTTGCCAGCAGGAATGCTTGGGAAGGCCCCTGGACCTGGTCTCACAGACCCTGCCAGACAGACTCATCCCATTTGTTCCTTCCTGCTTGCGGCACGGCCATTTTATCCCTGCAAAGTGATTGTGAAATTACATCCACCTGATTTGACGTCATTGAGTTTAATTTATGTTGAAAGATTAGACCCTACATGTGTAATTTAGGTAAATAATTCCAGATAGCATGAGTGTAAGACTAGTTTGTGATCTTGTTTTAACTGAAGTTAATTGACTGCAAAATAATTCAAGGTCAGTAAGATTATTGCAAATGCTAAACTAGAAGATCCACAAAATATATGATTACTTCTGACATGTTCAGACTAATGTTTATAATTGTATTCAGTAATTTGAGCTAATTGGCAATCAATCAGCTAAAAAACTCAGGATCACCAGCTCTTGTCTAGACAGAACAAAAGTCTCACAAAGTATATCCCCAATTTAAACTAGCTATTTTTGTCATAACATTCATCACAGAAGGAGAACAGGATCACTAAACGCTCCATTTCCAAATATTAATTTCTCTTCCAGCTATCTCCCCTGTTTTGTGAGAAGGCACAAGTGAACGCAGTTCTCACTGCACCCCAGCTCTCTCCCTTGGCTGCCTCCCAACTCCCAACTGCATTGCTTATGGAGCAGCACTGTCCAGCTAATGGTTTCCTCCTACATGAATCACGAAGCATGCCTGCAAACACAGTAGGCTTTAAGTCAATAAGAGCAAATGATTTATGCACGGTGTTTCTCAGTAATAAGGGAAAACCATGGGTGAATGAAGGAGAAACTGGATGTTTAGAATCAAGGACCCAAGATGTTTAAAAGCAGGCACTGCAGGAAACCTTTCCTAACATACATTCCTGGCTAGAAAGGGATTAGTTATAATCAGTTTCTGAAACTATGGCAATTCACATTTGCTGAGGTTCAGGCCATCAGCATGCAATGGTGAGTGGGCAGGAGCCACAGAAATACCCAGCAATGAACCTTTAACCCAAGGGTGCCAACCTGCAGGGTCATACCAGGGACTGTATTTACACGCATTAAAATTAGTATTTTAATGCTTTGTTCCATTCTTCTCCAGGCTAAAGCAGATGACTGATAACTACTTTCAATCACCAACATGACATTAAGACTTCTGTACCTTGTTTTGCATAATGGCTTCCATGCCTCACAGAGTTTCCATTTAGGGAGACAGGGCAGCTCTCATCTGCTGAAAGTAGCCCACTTAACAGCTTTTAATGCTGGGAGACTTTACTGCTATTAGCCCCAGTCGTCCTAGTCCTCTAGCCTGTTTAACCTTGATGTATATCAGGAATTCTTCCTTATCAGGCCATAAAAGACTTTTAGTGCCAATCTCAGCAACACACAAAGTGTTTACATTATATGCTGTTTTAGACACAGTAATGCCGAAAAATTAGGTGACTGAGCCCAGAAGAGGAATTCCTTGGTTCCTCCAGGAATTTTAGACCTGCCCAATTTTAGACTATCTACTTCCTGAAGTTTGTGACTTCTGCTACCCTTACAGTTGTCTACAGGCACCTGAATTCCCAACACAGCCTTATCCTGTTTTATGGCAAGGGTTGTGGGGACTGACGAGTTATTTGACCAAGTCTGAGCATTGCATCTTGTTTGCTGTTTTCCTCCTGCAGTCCCAAATCCTGGACCTGTTCCACAGTTTGAGATCAGTCTTTCCCGGCCCTAGTGTCTTGGATTGAAACTTGATCCCAGACACTTGTGGTTGCTGCCCACAGATAGTCACGGTGCCCCTCCTCTCCTCCAGTGGAAACACCCCTTAGAGTCAGAGGGTGCTGCCGCCTCTCCGTTGTGGGAGCGGCTCTTCTCCATCCTTCTCCATCCTTCTCCTTCCTCTGGGATAACCCAGCAGGACAGTGGAGCTCCTTGGGGCACAGGTGACCTCCGGTCTCAAGTGGAAGGTGACACTGGTCCCAGGCTGATGCCTTTTTGTAGGAGGACTCATGGCCATGCCTGCCGTCCCTCAGTGAGACTGTTGCTCGCAGCAGCAGCCGTCTGTGTTTGGCCCCAGTGGCACAAACCCGGGCTGAGCGCACAGCACAGCCGCAGCTGCACTCAAAGGCAACAGAAAAAGGTGCGTGCTAAGCTCAGCCTGGTAATATGCAGTGTTAATTTGTCTCTGTATCCTTTAACATTTCACATTAGGCCACAATTTGCCTTCGCTCTGCTTTGAAATCAGCCAGTACTTTCAAAGTAAAAGGTCAGTCAGCAAGAACCAGTGCCTGATTTAGCAGAGCTGCAGCAGCCATTCCTCTGCTGCTGGGAAAAGCATGCCTGTCCTGGGCTGCGTCGGCACCAAAAGAGCCGACCCTGCTGTGAGGCACAAAACACAGAACACATGTCCTTCGCTTCTCTTGCAGATTGTCCTACGTGCTGTTGCAGAGTTTTGTTTATCTTCTTTTAAACAGAGTGATTCCCCTTCCTTCTTTTCTGGGATTTGCTTCCTCCTTCCCTTCTTGCAGCTTGAAGTTCTAGGGGGTTTACAGACTTAGACTATATTTAGCTCTTGCCTCCTGTGTATCCAGCAGAAGGACACATGGCACCTGCTCTGCAGCCAGGAGTTATTTTAAGCGCTTCTAAAATGGGTGTTGGTATTTAGCACTTTACGCTCAAAATTCTCGTACAGACACGCAGAGTTCTCTAAAACGAAGCATTCCATACACTTGCACCAGCCAGCATATGTTGATAAAATCTGAGATTTTACCTCTACATGACGCCAGACTTTACTACAGTAACACCTCAAAGCGGCAAACATGAAGCTCTGGAATGGCCCACGCTACTGCAGCTCCAGTTACCCTCCAGAAAAACACAAGTGCCTTATTATAGCCTAGGCACTGTCCTATGTATTACTTCGGAAAGCGGAGATAAATCAGCTTTATCAACTGTGTGCTACATTTGAAAACCTTTATGATTTATGCACAGTTTTCTAGTACGAAACTGAACAAAAATTTGGAGGCTTCATGGCAGGTTTTTCTAAAGGCATAGAAAGAACCAGACTCAAAGACTTTCTATAGTCCCCTGCCTCAGCTCTCATGCCGTACCTGAGTCTTGATCACTTACTCTTGTGACAAGTCAGCTATAGCTCCAGTCTCACTTAAAGGCAAGCTCTACCAAAGTCAGCTTCTCTTCAGAGAAGCATTTCTTACTTTCACCAACAGCCTGAGATACTTGCCTGTTTTTCTCACACATCACACGGGCTTTTAAGGCTATTCCTGGAAAATGTGAGCTGACAGTCCCAAAAGTAAGTACTTTACTTAGATTAAAGCCCTTGCACCATGCCACCAAACAATGACAGCAAGAAAGCTGTTCATCAGACTTACCGGAGCAAAGAGGAGAGCTGAGCAGAGAAAAAAAGTCAATCAGAAAGCTCAGACAAGGGCACGGCAGCAACAGGACACTGGTACTTTAATTCTGCCACTGAGGGAAGAGGGTCGGGAAGACCAAGAGAGGGGGGAAGGACAGAATGACACAGCAGGAGCAAACACTGTGCTTTGCAGGGGACCGGCTCTGATAGGCGAGCTGGGAGGCTGCCTGCTATCTGGCAGCATAAGTCAGCTATGTTGGCTATTCCCTGCTCCAACAGGGATAACACGAGAGATTCAAGACTAGGGCCCTCAGAAAGAGAAAATAAAGGAAGGATTTGTACACAGCTGCTAGTCTTCAAAATTAAGTCTTAATCCTTCAATGTCTTGATGCATTGTGCTGTGAAATTTGTCTGTATTGACTATGGATTGGTCAAATTAGTGTAATTTTCCTGTCTGTACCAGAAAGATTGGGATGGCTTTCCATGATGTGAACCTGGGATTTGGGCAGGATTTGTTAGAAACCTGTCTGCTTTTTAATCATAGAGTCACTGGCTGGATGGGACCACAGGAGGTCTTTAGTTCAACTTCTTGATCGAAGCAGGCTTTGCTGTGATCTCTCAGGTCTCTCAGGGCTTTACATTGATCTTAAAATTCTCCAGGGATGGAGACTGCATAACCTCTCTGGGAAGCCTGTTCTCCTGCCTGCCTGTCATATTGAAAAAGTTTCTCCTTATACCTAGCCTGAACTTCCCTTGTTTCAGCCCCTCACACCTTACACCGCTATGAAGAACCTGTTTCTGTCTTCTTGATAGGGCTGCAGTTTGGGGGCCTCCAAAGCTGTCTCTTCTCCAGGCTGAACATCCCACTTCTCTTGCTTCTCTTTATGGGACAAGTGCTTCAGCCCCAGCCACTGTGGTGACCTTCCAGTGAATTGACCAGCCTCTCTCATTGGGGCAGCAGTACTAATGGAGATGGCTGGTGTAGCTGTCCCCCTGATCCCAGTAGCTCCCAAACAAATGTTCTCATTGCTGCAAAGGTAACCTGTCTGGACTACTTTCTGCATGTTACTGTGCCAACTCACATTGGCCCAAAGTTGTTTATACAAACAAGCAGAGCATACCCTAGGGAGCTCAGCTGCACGCTCTTCATCCAGCAACCAGCATCTCCCACTTCTGTGACCCAGAAGCCACTCAGGCAGCATCTTGAGATGCCAGATGGCCTAAGGACCATCTGCTGCCCACTCCCTAGGGAGAGATGTAGGTCAGTTTAATGCACAAATATGCAAACAACTGAGAAGCAATAGGCTGATACTGGAAGTGGCAGCCAGGGCTATTAGAAGCCAGAAGAACTGGGACTTTGGCTCCAGTGAAAAATAATACAATCAAGCTCAGAACAATAACAGGAGGAAAAACACATGTATGCTACAATGATATGGAGTAAGTCTTTAAACCAAACTGTTGTTGCATGGCACTAGAGGTCTCAGAAATGTTTTGCACCTGATTTACAAGGGTATATGAGAGAAAACAGTAGTGGGCAGTACTGGGCACCTCAGTAGCCAAAAGTACTGGCTTAGAAATAGTCCATGTTAGCAGCATCTCAGACTTTCACTGGAGAGGACTAAATGTCCTGCTATATTTGTTAAGACAGTGTGTGGGGGGTAGAAAGAACATACTTAGAGTGATTTCTCATTAGTCTTATCTACTTGAAAAGGCAGCTCATATTATCTGGGGGTGCATGGGCATCGTGCTTCAAGGAAAAATTAGTTCTTTGAATCTTCTTCAGACACTGGTGGTGGCTTGGTATTGCTCCTAAGGAAGTCACAGATTCAACAATAATGACAGGGAGATTGCAAGGTCAGGGGCTTTTGTTGTGAATCTTTTGGAAGGGGTTGGAAACCAGCTGGATGTTTTGGGAGAAGATGAAGCCTGTGACAGGGCGTCCTGAGCGAGCAGACTAACAGTGAAGATAAGGGTGTTTGTTCAGGCTCCTTGTGCTCTTCCTGTTTTAATTACAGATTTCTTCTGTTCCAGTCCCCTGTTCATTTTTCTGTTGAAATAAAATCAGCTCCAGGGTTTCTGAGATCAAAATGCGCAACTGAGCTACCAAGGACCTAAGCAGCAGCTGGGCTGTGGAAAGTTACTCCAGCATATCCTCACTCTTGGCAAACACAAGGCAAGACATGTTCAGCTTTGCTCTCTTTCACTTGGGTTAAAGCTATTGCGTGCAAGCTCATTTTTGCAACAGCCTGACAGCGTGCACACAGTCCCTTATTATAGCTCAAATGACATGCAAGGATCCACTGGGCAGTGAGAACTTGGTCATGTTCTTGAGTCGTCAGAGCATACTGATAACAGGAAATTTGTTTGGCTCATCATAAAAATTAGCTGCAAGAAATACAAAGCTACATGTTCTGAGTTGTTCCTAAATATGCAAGTAAACAAAACAGTCTGGTACAGTCAAGGAGTGGAAAAGGGCAGATAAAACCAGTGTTCCTGAGTATGTGGGGAGTATGTGTATGTAGTTCTGGAAGATTAAAAGAGATCTGCTGAATTTGGTCGCATGAGTTGAAGCAACCACCTTAATAATGGAAAACAAAACTCAGGCTGAGAAATTTAAAGGAGTGTGTTGAAACTGCCATGGAAACAATTTACATGCTGACTACAACCAGCTGACTGGCATCCACACTCTGTACGCTGGTATGGTTGCATCTGGTGAGCTGAGGAGAGAGCTGGCTGAAAACGCTCTCTGTGAAACCTACACTGCTTCTGAGGTTTCTGCTTTTGCGATGCATTGGGTATTTCATGTCCCCGTTGAGGGGAAGAGAAATAAAAGCTTTCTCTAGTCCATGAGAAAGAGGAGAAATGTACCTTCCTCATATGAAAGCTAGACCACTCCTTGAGAATTTGCCGTAATAAAGCTGAATTTATTTTTCAATTGTGTTGAGTTGTGATCTGGACTGCATATCTATAACCCTACACTTTCTTTGTTGTGCTGTGGCATTTCCACTGAGGTTGCTTGCACTGTTACACAGAAATTGCCTGTTTCTGGGTTAAACATAATCATCAGCAGCATAAATATACTGAAGATAGAGTCTATCCAGGGGAAAAAAGCTAATAAGTAATTTTCTACCTATATTTACAATTTGCTCTATATGATAGTCAATGCATTCAGCCTTATCAAACAGACAAGTTAATCATTAAATCAATGCTGCTGAAGCATTTGAATTTTCTTCCTATCTTTTTCTGCCCTGTTTTTCCTTCCTTTCCCCAGGCCATTTTCCTGAACTGCAACATTCAGCTCTCACCTGCTGATGCTCTCTCCCTCTTTCCAGTACTAATGTCATTGGCATTGAAAAAATTACTTTTTGGGGGGTTGTGTATTCTTTTTGCATGACATAGGAAGGTTTAGGTGAGTGACCAGTGCTTGAAGTTCAGAGTCTCTCTTGCAGATGCTGAAAGGCTTTAAAAATGTAGACTTTGTCAGAAGGCAGTACTGTGTTGGTTAAAACCACTTTTAAGGGTTTTGAGGGTTTCTTTTTCACCACCAGCAATGGCAAGCCTTAATTCTTCTTCCACCTAAAAACCAGCTAAGTTTCTGCAGAAGCCCTAATATCCCCTGGAAGCCCTACTGACTGATTTGGTCTTCAGGCCAGTCTCCTAACAGAAGAAGAGGCTGGGGAGGGTCTCCTGCCTTTTGCACTTGCCAGAAAAGAGCCATCTGCACCCCCTGCAAATTGTAGCTGCTCTGTTCCATGAGACCCTGTTTGCCAGCAGCACAAGAAAATCTGGAGACAAGCATTCCTGGTTCTGTCATACAGGGAGATGCAAGCTTCAGTGAAATCATAGAATTCATAGAATCATAGAATAGTTAGGGTTGGAAAGGACCTAAAGATCAACAAGTTCCAAGCCCCCTGCCATGGGCAGGATCACCTCACACTAAACCATGCCACCCAAAGCTCTGTCCAACCTGGCCAGAACACCAACAGGGATGGAGCATTCACAACTTCCTTGAGCAACCCATTCCAGTGCCTCACCACCCTAACAGGAAAGAATTTCCTCCTTACATCCAGCCTAAACTTCCCCTGTTTAAGTTTTAACCCATTACCCCTTGTTCTATCACTACAGTCCCTAATGAAGAGTCCCTCCCCAGCATCCTTATAGGCCCCCTTCAGACACTGGAAGGCTGCTATGAGGTCCCCACGCAGCCTTCTCTTCTCCAGGCTGAACAGCCCCAACTTCCTCATCCTGTCTTCATACGGGAGGTGCTCCAGTCCCCTGATCATCCTTGTGGCCCTTCTTTGGACTTGTTCCAACAGTTCCATGTCCTTTTTATGTTGAGGACACCAGAACTGCACACAATACTCCAGGTGAGGTCTCATGAGAGCAGAGTAGAGGGGCAGGATCACCTCCTTTGACCTCCTGGTCATGCTCCTTTTGATGCAGCCCAGGATACGGTTGGCTTTCTGGGCTGCAAGCGCACACTGAAGCCGGCTCATGTTCATTTTCTCATCGACCAACACCTCCAAGTCCTTCTCTGCAGGGCTGCTCTGAATCTCTTCTCTGCCCAACCTGTAGCTGTGTCTGGGATTGCTCCAACCCAGGTGTAGGACCTTGCACTTGTCATGGTTAAACTTCATGAGGTTGGCATCAGCCCACCTCACAAGCGTGTCAAGGTCCCTCTGGATGGCATTCCTTCCCTCCAGGGTATCAACCGAACCACACAGCTTGGTGTCATCGGCAAACTTGCTGAGGGCGCACTCAATCCCACTGTCCATGTCAGCGACAAAGATGTTGAAAAAGACCGGTCCCAACACCGGCCCCTGACGGACACCACTTGTTACTGGTCTCCAGCCGGACATTGAGCCATTGACCACAACTCTCTGTGTGCGGCCATCCAGCCAGTTCTTTGTCCACCAAGTGGTCCACCTATCAAATTGATGTCTCTCCAGTTCAGAGACAAGGATGTCGTGTGGGACAGTGTCGAATGCTTTGCACAAGTCCAGGTAGATGACATCAACTGCTCTACCCCTGTCCATCAGTTCTGCAGCCCCATCATAGAAGGCCACCAAACTGATCAGGCAGGATTTCCCCTTAGTGAAGCCATGCTGGCTGTCACCAAGCACCTTGTTGGTTTTCATGTGCCTTAGCATGCCTTCCAGGAGAATCTGCTCTAAGATTTTGCCAGGCACAGAGGTGAGACTGACTGGTCTGTAATTCCCCGGGTCATCCATTTTCCCCTTCTTGAAAATGGGGGTTATATTTCCCTTTTTCCAGTCATCGGGAACTTCACCTGACTGCCATGATTTCTCAAATATGATGGCCAGCGGCTTCGCAACTTCATTTGCCAGCTCCTTCAGGACCCGCGGATGGATTTCATCAGGTCCCATGGACTTGTGCACATTCACGTTATTAAGATGGTCTCGAACCAGACCCTTTCCTACAGCGGACCTAAGGTCTTCATTCTCACAGTCCCTGCATCTGCCTTCCAAGATGTGGGTGGTGTGGTCAGAGCATTTGCCATGGTCTGACACCTCCACACCAGATCCATATCTGTGAGAGCATAATTTTTGGATTCTAGCATAAAAACCCCACTAAGTACCTGGAGGAGTTCTTCACAGCTCTCCTGATGAACAGTTTTTCATTTATTTTTGGAAAGACACAAGTCTTTCAAATGATATTGTACCTGGGCAGGAACAATTCCTGTAATACCATTATTTTAGTCAATTATGTTGGAAACAAAATTGATCCATTCTGTTTAAATATGTACCATAATAGACTTACATATTGTCAATATATAGTAACAGGCATTTAAGGTATATAATGAAAATACAATGCTTTTGAAGAATTTGGGAATGTCTATATCATAAAACAGACTTTAGAAAGAGCCCTCATAAAGGTCTTGAGACACAGAAGCATGGGGTGTTGTGTGAGCAGCAGTCTAGAAGTCAGAAGCTTGCTGAATCTGGCACAGACTCAGTCTCTGCTGTGGGTTGCTACAACTTAGCTGGTGTTAGGGGAGTCCTATGAGGTCCTAGTGCAAAGTCTGTCAAGACTGTTCTCCCCTGGGCTTAATTTACTTCTATAGAATGTCATAAACACCTGAACCAATCAGACATTTTGCATGGTAACCTCTTGGGAATTATTTCTCTCTTGTTTAGTCCTGTATCAATGATTAAAAAAAAAAAAGTGAGGGAAATAAAGTATTTGCATTTATTTGCATTCACAAAGCAGGTGTTCCACACTGTATCAATTTTCTTCAGGTTTCTTAGCTCCAAATCAATCTCAAAAAGGTTGGGAGGTTATGATTTGCCTTCTAATAAGATTTTATGGCCTGAGGGGTTTATCATATACCTAAAGTTTGCCAAGCTTTTTTTAATTCCACAGCTCAAAGATCCTGGCTAACAATGGCAGTTAATAATGCAGCCAAATTAGATGATACAGAAAATCCCAATAGGCAAAAGCCTTAACTATTTTAAGCAAATAATTTAATTCTTAATCTACATCAGTAAGAATATAATTTCTGAATTTTAGCAAGGAAATCACTCTTAAGAATCTGGAGGAATTCCCCACGGTTTGCTACTGAAGAGTTTTTGATTTATTCTTGGAAAGATTCAAGTCTTTAGAAACTTTAAGAGCAAGCAAAATCAATTATCAAGGTTTCAATTTTCTCCAGGCAATTTCCACCACTTCAGCTTTCCCAAGAGGTAGACTGTCCGTGAAACATTATGCTATGTGCTACTTGAAGAATTTGGCATAATGGAGAATAGCTTCACTTGAAAAATCACACATGAAGTAAAGGAATCCCTCAGGTGAGGCATGCAGTCACACCTCAGTGCAGCTCTGCAGTTAGTTTGGAAACAGCTCTTCTCCAGTCTATACAGGTAATTCATTGGGAAGCAAAGAAGCTGTAATAGCTGTTGCCAGTTATTCTGTTACTACAATGAAGTTTGCTGATTTACACCATGATAAGCTAACATAAAATCTAGCATGAAACTTCAAAAAGATACTGAATCCTGAAACAGTCTATTTTTAATCTAATTAAACTTTAAAATGATGCTCTTCTAGCTACAAACAATCTTCTATCTTCAATAGACTGTGGGAACAGAGTTGGGCCAAGTCAACGATAAATCCTGGGCATTTTGTAAACCTGCCAAGGGAAACTTCTGGGCCCAATTCAGATGTGATTGTGCTGTAAATCACATATCAGATGCAATTTAGAAGTCTTTTAAATGCCAATGGTACATTGGACAAGGGTGAGTTGTAGAGAAGAAATTATCCATTTGAGTGAGATACTGTAAATGGACTTGCTTTGTATGAGGTAGCTCTTTGCCTCTCCCTTTTCTAGCCCCTTCCATTTGCTAGCAATGTTCACTTACATCAATTTAATTATCAATAAGCAAAGTTTTTTTTTTTTTTTTTAGATTGCTGCTAGAACTGACTTGTAAAAATTAGAAATGGAAAATACTCATTAAAGAGGCTCAGTCCTGCAGCTGCTCCATGTGTGGAACAGCCACTGATTTCCCAAGCAGCACCTGCTGGTGAGCAGCACAGAGAATGAAGCAAATTAGACATTGAACCTATCTCTCTCAGCTGTACAGGCTGTACCATGGGCAGTAAAGCATCTTGTAATTCAAGACAAACATCTTCCTCTGGACAGGACAAGGTCCAAAGTCTGCTGACAATCTTAAGTAAGCTGAGTGGGGTGATGGGGCTGAGCAACACTGAGGTTCTGGGTAACCTGCCTGAAACTACAGAGAAGGGAAGAATAGAGACTGACACAGTGGGAATGACACAGATTGATATAACACTTAAAGAGTGTCTGGAAATACGGGGAATGTTTGTGGTGAAAGATAAAGACCTGTAGGAAGAATGGGGAAAATAATAGAGACAGTGATGGTGAAAGAAGTCCCAATGAGAATCGTGTTTTACAGGACAATGACAGGGTGGCTGATGAACTGTTAGTTCAGAAGGAACCATGGGGTGATCTGCAGAGCTGGCAGCACTACTGTGTGATGTCTAAAACTGCTGCTGAGGTAAACACGAATAACCTATTTTAAGACATGCATGGAAAGAGAATGACTGCATGGGAAATGAAAAAGGATGCAAAAGGTATATTGGTATTAACAGATCAAAACTGTGAAACAGTGTTAATTTTTTATGAAGGTTTTCTGGCTGTCTTGGTAGAATCATCTTATTAAGCATAACAACATTTGGGGGACCAGATAAGTAAAGAGTAAAGCCCAAGAGATGACAGGATGAATAAAGAAAATACCAGGTGAGAATGACTTTTGTATTTTACTACGCAGGAAGACAAACATGAGAGATACCACCAAAGTCACCAATTCGTTAGAATATAGCAAATCCTCATTTTGTATACATCAAAAGCCTGTGCAAGTCATATTTATTGTGAAAGGCAAGTTGGTCTCCAGTTTAGATCCTGGACTCAAATAGGACAGACATGTATATGCAAAATACTTGGGTATCTTCAGATGTGTCTCCAAAACTCTACTACAACTATGGCAAAGTTTAAAAGTGTTTTTCCTCTAACGGCACTCTAAAAGAGAGGATGGGTTAATGCTTCTCAAGTGCTTCTCATAGCCTCAGAGCCGTTATGGAATTGGAGACTCCCAAACCTGTTGGAGTATGGGGAATTGCAGAACCAGGAAGAAATCAACTATTTAGCACCCCCTTGGAAGCACAGAGAACAATTCTAGTTCACTCAGATACTCTCAAATCTTCATCAGCCAATCTGTAGTATTGTCTGTGTTCCGATAGCATTGCAAGACACATCAGTAGTTCCTGTTTTCCCTATTATTCCCCCCCCCCCCTTGTCTATTAGTTCTGTTTTCTGAGCCCAAAATGTATTTTACTATAAATCATGGTTATCTAAGGTTAAAATATTTCAATCAAACTCTTAGAATGGAAGACACAGGAACAAACTTCTGTGGCAGCGATTTCCAGTTGTGTAGCACCTTGCATGCAAGGATCTAAAATAATCTATTAAGCAAGCTCAACATCAAGCAGCAATGAACTGCAAAAAGCACCTTGTAGTCATTATTTGAAAGGGTAAACTGGGACATAAAGTGTTACATGTTAACACACAATAAATAATGGCTTGCCCAAGGTCATGCAGATGGAAACAAGATGTGCTCAGTTTCTCTTCTACTTTAATTGTGGCGTGCTTGCTTGATACATGAGGACCAGAGCTGCATGTTTAGATTGAAGGGAAGGGCCACCTCACAAAAATGTTCAGTGTCTTTATGCGCTTTACGTGCCTTCACTTTCAGCAAAGGGTTTTGATTTGTTGTGAAGTTCATAAGACTTTTCTAGTCAGCTTGAACAAGGATGGTCTAAAAACTGCGCTGCTTTGCACAAAGGGGGGCTAAGTTAGGTAAATTTTAGGACAGAAGGGCCTAAATGTTAGTGAATATAAAATAATTCTCCCTATACAGAGGAACTTCACATGTACTTCACATGACCGTGGTAAATTCAAATTTTGATTTTCATTTAATTTGTAAGACATCTGTGAGATCTGTGAGCTATCTCATGGGTTGTGACTGTCACAACCCACACAGGACAATGTAAATAAAATTCTGGGACTGTCATATTGATATTCTAATGACTAATAAATATTACGTTTTCTCAGTTTACCTTCTCTTTTTCTCATCATCTGGTCTCCCACCTGTGTTCCCTGTCTTGTAAGAAGGCCAGTGGGTAAGTCCCCAAGAGCTACCTTTCTTTTGCACCCCCTTGGAAGCATAGAGAACAATTCTAGTTCACTCAGATACTCTGAAATCATCATCAGCCGATGGCTGATGCATGCCAAGTTTGCGTGATTGTACTCCCTTGGCACAGCAGGCTCCTGATCTCAGGTTGCACCTCCAGGTTCTTTGGTGTTAGCTTCTGTGTCATAATCATTTCTCACTAGGAGATTAGCTAGCAGAGCAGGCAGGAAGAAGAGTGAATATTCGTAAGATTGTGGATTGTTTCACCAACCAGAAAATGACAAAAATAAAATACATCTTTAGTTCTATAGTTCTATTCTTTCTCACTTCTTTGCCAGTCACAAAAAGCAAAAGCTATTGGAGGGTACACCAGCAAATAAGTCCTCCAGAAACCTCCTACGTTTCAGCCAACGGCAAACAAAGAGAAGATACAATTCCCTTAAGTCTGGCTTGTTCTGTCTTTTCTTGCTTTTTATGTCACCAAGTAGCATTTGACTAGCTGGATCCTTGTGAGGCTTTATCAATTTCAAGTCTTGTTCTGTCATCCTGTTTCTTCCTAGGCTGTCAGGTGCCAAGGATGCCCACAGGTCATCAATCTTCCAGGTAACCTTCATAAATAGTGGAAGAAGAGAGAAATTCAACATTTCAGCATGGTCATTCATCTCAGGCAACAAATGCTAAGGAATCATGAACATGGTAACTGCTGGAGCAAACAAGTATAAGCTGGTAACTTGCCTTTCTAAAGGAAAGTATGAAACCCCTGATAACAGTGGATACTTTACTAGCAACCTGAATTGGTTGGGATATTAAATATTACACACATCTATTTATTCACTGTTCACTGAGAATAACCAGAAAAACAAAAGTGTCTATACCGCTAAGATGTGACACACATGAAAGTGAAACATGCATTTATTTAAGCTTCCTTAAAAAGTAACATGCAATTTCCTCTCAATGCAAGAGGCTGGCAAAAGCCACAAACCAAAAGTAGTTTGGAGCTGTTCATTTTTGTGAGAGAGGAAAAAGAAAACCAAGGAAAATGTTAGTCAGATTTCCATCTACTTTCCTTTTCAGTAGTTAAAGGCCACCTGCTACCAGGGTGATAAAAAAAAAACAAACCCTTCCAAAACCCAGAACTAAGAAAAAAGAAATTTTCAAGTCATTTCACCTTACATGGAGGAAGAAAGTAATCAGAAGGTCACACTAAATAATTATAAGAATGATTTTAACGGTAAGTAAGCTAATGTCAGAGGAAAATACGGAGCAGAAAATACTTTAATCCATTCCTGACCCAAACACCACTCTAAGGTTATACTTAAATATGTGATATTGTACTTGAATTAAGTTAATAAGGATCTCAGATATGCTCTTTGTCATCACAGTGATTGTGAATCCTGACTTAATCCAATCTGAAATTATCATCGTAACACAAGTTGTTGGAGTTACAGAGGATGGTTAATATCTGCACCTACAGTGCTGTGCTTATGCAATGCTTTAACTTGGTCAAACTCCAGAAACATCACTGCAGACTCTCAAGAAGGACTTAAAAGACCTGAGACTGATTTAGACCTCTGTGGTGTATTCTGGCCAAGAAATGTATTGTCCTCCTAAAGTGAATAATGTGCTCAGGGCACTTTTAGGCACACTGACACTAGTGGGGTGAAACTGAAATAACTGTGTTAGACTTAGAATATGCAATGTACTTTTAACATAACCTACTGCCTACACTCCAAAAGGGATCCCAAGGGTATGGCTGTACTGGATAAGCCACCAGTCAGGCCCTGATTTTTGACTTGGACACCAACGGCTAAGCAGTTACCTAGGTCAGAACTAAACCCAGAGTTATCACTTATCTCAATTCTTTTGATGAATATTACCTGGAAAAAATCACAGGTAAATAATAATCTTAATTCCTGTTAATCTTCACAGTTCATAAATGAAAATTACTGAAAGCTAACCATAAAAAAAAAAAAAAAAGGAGAATGAGGAGAATGAACCTCCTGAACCTGGCTTATGCACCAGATCTTTTCTTTTTTTTGCCTTATCTTCAATCAAAGTCGTAAGGATACAACTCAGGACAAAGCTGTTATGTACGGAAAGAGCTAGAGAGATCTGAAGGAGAGGCAAAGAAGCAAAATGTTCTCCTTTTCTTCCTTAGGCCAAAATACTAGCTAAGAGTTCAGCTTTGGAATTCAGAAGTGTCCTGCTTCACTGGTTTCTGTGGAGTCAACATCCTCTTTTAAACACAGAACTTGGTAATAAAGCCTGGGGGAAAAACACACAGTCCTGTAGTAGAGGACTTCACTGCTTATAATATTTACATATAAGATGAACCATGTCAAAAAGAGTCCTGGACTAGAAGGTCTGGACTAGTGGAACCATAGTCCTTGTGCAGCCTTCTCTTCTCCAGGCTGAACAGCCCCAACTTCCTCATCCTGTCTTCATAAGGGAGGTGCTCCAGTCCCCTGATCATCCTCGTGGCCCTTCTCTGGACTTGCTTCAACAGTTCCATGTCCCTTTTATGTTGAGGACACCAGAACTGCACACAATACTCCAGGTGAGGTCTCACAAGAGCAGAGTAGAGGGGCAGGATCACCTCCTTCGACCTGCTGGTCATGCTCCTTTTGATCTCATAGCAGCCTTCCAGTATCTGAAGGGGCCCTATAGGGATGCTGGAGAGGGACTCTTCATTAGAGACTGTAGTGACAGGACAAGGGGTAACGGGTTAAAACTTAAACAGGGGAAGTTTAGGTTGGATATAAGAAGGAAATTCTTTCCTGTTAGGGTGGTGAGGCACTGGAATAGGTTGCCCAGGGAGGCTGTGAATGCTCCATCCCTGGCAGTGTTCAAGACCAGGTTGGACGAGGCCTTGGGTGATATGGTTTAGCATAAGGTGTCCCTGCCCACAGCAGGGGGGTTGGAACTAGATGATCTTAAGGTCCTTTCCAACCCTAACGATTCTATGATTCTATGATTCTATAGTAACCTGATTTTTGTGATGGGATTGTAGAATTGCTGAGGTGTCATTCTTGCATTAGGTAAAGGCTCCATTCCATAAGCATCCATCACTATTCACTCTGACTACATTCATTCAGTTAAAACGCATACAATAAATCTGCTCTTTTAAAGTCTTTAATCAATGAGAAACGCAGGGTTTTAGCTACACCTAGTGGATAAGCTCTGAATACTGCAACCTTTCTGCACCCACTCCTATAGCGTGGTTGTATCTATCATGTTAAATTACTCCTGCTTGGTTTCAATACATAAAATATGAATTGGAGTAAGCAACAATTGTATCAACATGTATGAACAATTTAAACAGCTCCTTTCAAAAATCTGTGTGATTATCTCTGCATCTCTCTTTCATGTAAATGGCTTGATTAAATGGTCAGGCAAGAAGACCCTGTCGCAAAAGGCAAAAGCTAAGGCAGAAGGGAAAGGAGCCCTGTGATTGTGTCGGTGGGCTGCCTGGCAGCAGGTTCCTGTCTGCAAAGCTGTGGATGGGGTGAGACGCCCATCAGAAGTTCCTGTTGTCCTTACATGGCAAAATCACACACAAGGTGATGTGTGACAGGCTGACTGTTGCACTCCCCTACCATCCCACAGCTGCAATAACCCACTGCTCAGGCTGACTGTGCATCCCAAAGCAAGCTCACTGCTGCTGCCCCAGGTGCTTTCAATTCATTGAAACCATTGTTGTGGCCTGAGTAAACTGAAGTGAGGACATGAGAAAGCATGAGACCTGTGGTGCTTCCTGACCGCTGATAGAGAATCCCACCAGATGAGGCTGAGATACTGGATTACAGGGGATTTAAAAAGAGAGAAGGTGTTTTTTAGAGCAGGACTGAGTATAGAATTCAAGTCCATCTTCTGGCTACAACAGTTTTTCCAGCGTGGTGGCTGACTGGGAATGGGACTGCTCCCTACTCGTCTTCCAGGAGCAAGGTCCATCCTCAACAGCAGAGCAGACAGCATGCAGGCTGCTTTGCTCACTTACATCCAGCAGAGCAAATTCAAGTTTATGCTGTAAATAATGGTCTGAGGAGAAGTCTAACAAACACCTCATGTTTCCTCAAATTCAGCACTTCTCCAGCGTACAATGTTGTGCCCCATCAGATAGGACAACCAAAACCAAGCTGTCCCCATTGCTGCATAGACAGGCACCTGTTTATAGCTAGTGGGTTAGGGCTGGCTGGTTTTCAGACCTATCCCCTAAAACTTTCTCTGTGATGGTCATAACTAAGTTGTTTTTTTTTCTGCCTACTACCTAGAAAGATTTTATATTCATCTTTGTACCCGTGTTCAAACTTTGCCCTTCATAATTCTATGATTCTATGATCTCCTTGTCAGATCACACACCAGCCTTAGTGCAGCCTGCTGATAAGCAACCCAGTAGCAACCCAAAGTATAACCCTTATAATCCTATAAACAACTTAAAATATAAATGGCTAGATGCTATACAAACAGACCCATGCAGAGGCTTGGTGTCACTTCCTATGACTGGAAAATCCCAAGTATCCATTCTTTACTTCTTTACTTCATACAAAGTTGATGGAGGACATGTAACTATACAAGGATTGTAGACAGAGATACCAATTATTACATCAAATAATGCAGCTGGAAGAAAACAAAATATTTTGCGTAACAAGCCTTTAAGTACTTATCCCGGCATAGAGAGAAAACAGAATCTGAAATTCTCTGTGTCACCCCTGTTTGAATAGCAGCAGGTAAGACATTTTATATACTTTCAGAAGTGTCACCCTCTCCTGTGAGGTGCACTAGTGTGAGCAAAACACACTGCAGCAGAAAACTCATGGTACGATTGTTAGAAGGCTTTCAATCAAAGCTGGACATAAGTAGGTTGCCTTCAGTATCTTACTAGAGCAAACAGCTACCAGATTATTAGCTTTTGAGCTTAAGAAATGCTGTGTACTCACACCAGTAACTTCAGCCACAGTTTTAAGGAGCCTCATAATTCTGAAGGTGTCTTTTATTTTACTTTATTGCTGATAAATTAGGGAATATACTGTCAAATGAACACACTGATACACAGAGAAAACAAAATGGCCCAGTGAAAGAAAAAGGTGAGAAAATTGGCCAGCATTTTATGAAGCCTGATAAACTGGAAAATCTTCTGCTTATGCTTAATGAAGTAAATATGTCTTCAAAATCTCTTTCACGCTTGTGATCAAATGACCCCTCTGTAATTTTTTAAGAGGGGGAAGGGCACAGCAGATGGAGAGGGACTGCAATACCTGATCCATCTCTATTAAAAACCTGGTGTTGCAGATTTCTTTCTAAAATGAGTCAAAGAGAATAACAGAGAACCTACCGTAACAGTGGTTCATCTGCTCAGTCATTTGGTGTATCTCGTTATTGTTGCCATTACTGAGACTCAGCTTTACCTTGTGTGTGAGCACAATAGTAATAGTGGCACCATATTGAAATGTGTATATTTTCATAAATTACGTAAAACACCTCCTCTGCGCTGACAAAATGATGCACTTTGAATACATGAAACCCTGAGAAAAAGCTGCTGCCTTGGGTTCCAAATTCCTTTGATTCCTCATCTTAGCTTTATTGCACATGCAGTGTTATCTGACAAATATATTTGCCTGACTATTTAAAAAATACTTTATCTTATCATTTAAACAGCTCCTGTCAATGTTACTCAGTCCTTGATCACAATGCTATCCCTATGAGTGATGGTACAGAAATAGACCAGGTGAAGGTGAAGTCAGTGTAGTCCAGGTCTGTAACATTTGTATTTCTTATTCCTGCTTGCAGTAGCCCTACAGCAAGTATTTTGGAGGGTATGAGGGCTTCAAAAAGAACAGTGGTAGGGTCAGTGACAAGAACTGCTTTTCTGACTTCATTTTCCTCCCCTCGGACTGCATGCCCACCCTGATTTTGCTGAGGGGGTATTAGCCCCTTGGGTACCAACTCACATCTTAAGGCTTGCTGTGCTGCACAGCCATGAGGGAGTAGAGGCAGCAGGTAGGGGGAACAGGACAGGATTAGGATGACTCCTTTAGCAAGAGATTGATGCGGAAGCTACCTATGCCCTGAAGAAGCATTATCAGTAGCTTCACAGACGCGTGCCATAGCTTTTGGCCAAGCCAACAGGTATGGAAAACATCACCTTGGGGAAAACAGGAAAAACAACCAAAATAAATAAAGTAAAAAAAAAAAAAAGAAAAACAAAAAGCCGAAAGGAACTCTGCAAATCCAGACTTCTCCAACCCCCATAGGAAGACAGGATAAGCATGGGATAATGCTCGTTTATGTACCCTTTTTTTTTTCTTTTTTCAAATAAAACCAGACACAGGCATGTTTTCACACCGTTTGTTTGCTTCTTCTCTAAACCCACGCCGAGAAATTAAGGGGCCCCCGCACCTCCTCTGGCCGCCTTGCCATGCCATGCAGTGCGGCTGCCTGCTGGGCAGAGAGTCGACGGGCACCGGCTCTCCTGGCGGCGCAGGGCTGCGCCTTTCCTCTCTGTGCCGCCGGGTGAACGCACAGTCCCACGCCGCGGCGGAGACGAGACCCTCCGCTTACAGAGGGGAGCCCCGGTCGCTTTGGCCCCTTCGCCCCCCGCACTGGGCCGCGGCTGCGCGGAGCCCAACAGCGCCAAGGGGTGGGCGGTGGCAGGGAGGGAGGCCGACCACACGGGGGCGCCGTGGTGCCGCCGGCCGCGCAGCGCAGGTGGCAGCAGCAGCCGCACTGAGCCGGGCCGTGCCGCGCCGCTCCCGCCACTCCGGGGGTCCCGCAGCGCTGCAGGCCCGGCGTGCAGCAGCGGCGCCCCGTCGATGCGGAGGCATCTGCCCACCTACAGCCCCCAGCCCCAGCGCCCACCCGTTGCAGAAGGCATAGGACTGCGTTAATCGGCACCTAGTTTTCCACTGAGCATGTCTAGGGTGTCGAGGAGGTTTAAAGCTGATCTCCCTTCCAAATAAAGTGCCATGTCTATTTATGACCATGGCTTACAGGGGAGCAGATCTCATGTACCATGTTGGAAGTTTTTGAAAGCCAGCCAAAGCACAGAGGTTAAGTTTCCTGAATGCAACTTAACAAGACACAAGACAACATCCTTTGCAAGGATCTGGCGGTAGCTGGAAAAGTGGGTCACTGCATGTTTCACTAATCATTGAGTTCCAATGGTAAATTACTTTGGCGTATTTCTAAACAGTGTGGGCTAGAGAGGATCTACGTAAAGGCCTGTTACAGCTTCAGCCGTGGGAGCCAGTGGGAGCACTGCCAAGAGGTGCACATTGGGAACATGCAGGTCAGGACCCCAGTATTGCTTGGGGGATGATACTATGGACACGCAAATTTGTTGTTGTACTATCCACTGGGATCTAAAATGAGAAATAAAGGGACAAAGTAGACAATATGATTGTTTTGCAAATTTCCCCTGAGTCTACTTTTAAGACATCTTAAAACTCCTTGCTGATGCCTTGCCCAATGCCAGTGCCTTCAGGAGCTGCTGCTGTTCAGAGGCAGCAGCTCTCAGGAGTTCTACAAGGAGTCATAAGCAAATAGACTCTATCGGTGCACAAGTGAAACTGCTTGTTCTTGGAAAACCTTAAGTGGACGGATTTAATGTTGACTGTCTTAAGTAGTGATGTCTCAATTGTGAAGAATCTGTTGTTTAACCAACTGTATGAAGCAAAATTGCTTAGCATTAAAGGGAGAACATTCCCTTCTGGTTTAGGAGATCCTACAGGCTTTAAACATCTCTGCAATTTGGTATGCACATAATTTGGTAGTTTGTTTTATAAGAAGTTGATTAGAATCAGAAAATTCACCCTCCCAAACTCCAGCAGAAGAGGGCAATGCAACGCATGCAGATCAAACAGATATAAAATGGGAAAAGTATTTTTATAGTGGCAAGTTGGGGAATGGCTACAGCTGTATTCTTCTAATCACTCCTTTGTTATTGGCGAGTCGGTAAGTTATGATTCACTGACATTCGATGTTAAATTTACTGTCACAAAAACGTCAGCAATCCCTGGCTGAAATCAGGTTGACTTTTTCAAATTCTTGGGTGCTGAGATTTGTCTAAGAACAGGCTGTTACTGCCTGCAGAGAACATCTTGTCATAAGATTTTCCCAGGTGTGGAAGCACTTCCTTCTGTCTACTTTTGCTAAGACTTTGATACAAGCATGCATTTATTTACTTACATTCATAAAACATATTAGCTGCTTTGTGTCTGCAAGGCAAAGAAGGCCAAGTATCACTTTTCTCACCAGCTGGGACAATTTTAGCAATAGTCATCAGTTTGATTTCCCAGCTTGACTCAAAACACTGCTATTTACACTCCCATTGTGTGGCAATATCCTCCCCTATTTACATTCCCAGGCTTAAAATTTAACTACATCCACCATGCTGGCTTTCTTACTAATAAATCAGAAGATGTGGCTGAAAAAGTAAGCAGAAAGAAAGCACGGTGTTATCACCCCTGTATTGAACCTGGGAAGCAAGGCTAAACGGGATTACATGTATTATTAGGGTCCTGATCCCACAGTCCTCACTTAAGTAATAACTTGTACAGGAGCTTTACCAAAGGCGGGGGGGGGGGGGGGTGTGTGTGTGGCAGAAGGCTGTAACCATTGGCACTAAAGGAGCAAGATGTCAACCGCCTTATGATAATGGGCATTTTTCTCCCAAATATTTAAAGTAGACCCGTCTGGATTTGTATCGGTGGCTTCAGTTGGTCCCAAGTTCTGGGAGAGAGGGGTCAGAGATGTCCCACGGTGGAATACTTTTACGATATATTCTCCTTCTCCCAGGTCACTGGAAATTAAACACAATTGGTTCTGGTGCGATGCAGAGCTGGATTGATGCAGCAATCTCCTGTTTTAGCCCTGCAAGGCAAGAGGGACAGGACGACACCCCCACCCTCTCTTCCCAAGTTACAGGTACTTGTACAGAACTTGATCTGTTTACATAGCTCTTCCAGCTGAGAACAAATATACAAAAGAACAAAGTCTACTATATAAATGAAAGCAGATTTATAAAATTACAAGTTTAATAGATAAATATAATAAATACTTTATGCATCATAACTCTGGACAACTACATTTAAAGCAAGTATGTTGGCAAGTCACAAAAAAGTTGCGCCTTGGCAACTTTATTTTTCATAAAACCACACTGACAGGCATATTACAACGTTACGTATGAGGCTTTATGCTGTATGTTTAAATCCCACTCACCTACCAAGTTCACCATGACATATATATGGGTGTAGTGTACCTTCTATTTTGGAATGTCTTTTTGCACACTAACATGGTTGTACAGATAGATGTTCTACTCACCAGGGGCAGCGGGGAAGAGTTTTGAAGAAAAATACTGGTAAATGACTTCTAGAAAAACTAAAGCATTTCTTAACTTTTTATTGACATTGGCAAATTAAAATAGAATAAATTAACAATATTTTCTCAAAAAAATGTTTTGTACAAAAATACTGTCAAAATTTCCTGAAAGCTTTCAACACAGTAGTATCTTTTCATGTACTGAATAAACTATATTAGCACAGTGTCAAAACGCTGAAGACGGAAACAAAATAATAATAATTAAAAAAAAAAATCTGTGAAATGTTTGCCACTAGTCAACATTCCATCCACACCATATTATTGTCTGTACATATATGGGGGAGGGGGAATGGTAGCAGACTTTTTAAGTAATAGTATTACTTGTCCTGATCTGGAAAGGTTTGGCCCACATCTGTTAAGCTTCCAGTTTAGCATATTGGAAAAAAAGATAAAATAAATTATTGGTCTGCACTGCAATGCATAGTTAAGAATTGAGCAAGATGGCAGCATTTGTGCAGTAGGATCTGCCCTTCAAAGTTCATGCAACCAACTAATGCAGGGTTTTTTTTTGTCCCTGTTCACTCAGAATTTGAATGTGGTTCAAGTCGTTGGAAATCATCGTTTACAAAATCCACCAGATTAAGCAATTTGCCAAGATTAATGTCTAACGGTTCAGCACTGTGGGAATTATGGGCATGTTACTGCAAGGAAATTAAGAGAACAAGGAGGGGAAGGGGGGGCAACCAATATAAAAAGGTAACAGCTAGAAATTATGGCTATGGGAGGGGATGTGAATGTCAAAGCTACAAAAAAAAAAAAAAGTGGCAGCAATTAAAAAAAAAAAAAAAAAAAAAAAGGGAATTTATACAAGCGCATAGTTGACTCTTGCTTTCCAGATTCTCACCTTTTCAAGCCCCGAAAAGTGAGACACCGTGTCTAGGGGAATGTTTTCATTCGCACCGATAGAAAGTCCTTTGTTTGTTTTAAATGAATCAGCAGCTCACCCTGCTGGGCTGCTGTTTGCAAACGAAGTCTGTCATGAAGTCGAATTCGTTCTGTCCCAACCACAGCTCGGGAAGCTCCTTGATGCGATCCAGCCCCATTTCGATGACTAAGGACATGAGGACCTCCTCGTCGATGAAGTCAGTGTCTATGACATTGGGCGGCAGCATTGCTGCGGGGACGTGGGGGACGGCAGGCGGTAGCCCGCTCCCGCTGCTCCCGCCGCCGCCGTGCTTGGGGTTGCAGTCCCTGAAATGCTGCTGGCTGCTGCCGTTCAGCTGGTGGCTGCCGGGGTGCAAGTCCGGCATGTAGTGGCTGTGGGGGTAAGGATGGTGGCTGAAGTACTGGTTGTTCAGCTTCTGGAGCTGCATGCTGGCACTCAGCTGCCCTCCCGGGCTGGCGACGGGGGGGGCCAGGAACTGGGAGCCGCCGAAGCGGGCGGCGGGAGCCAGGGTGCCGGCCGGGTGCCCTCCGCTCACGCTGCCCGGCCCCACGGCGTGCCTCCCCGCGCCGCTCGCGTTCAGGCTCCCAGCACCGTAGTGGAGGTGCTCGCCCATTAGGGCGCTGAAGGCGTGCTGCTGCTGCGGTGGCGGCGGCGCCTGGTGCTGGTGGTGGTGGGGGGTGGGAAACTGCCCCATGCTCATCCGGTGCGCGGGGTGGTGGTGCAGCCCTCCGGATCCGTCCGGGAATCGCCCGTGGTTCATGGCCATCATGTGGTCTGCCATCGCCCACCTGGAAAGTTAGCGTGTGAATACATTAAGAAAATACACCCTCGGACATCCATCTAGCCATTCAGCCATGCAGTCAACTGCCCTCTCCCGGCCCGGCTGCATCTGCCTGGCTCTGGGAGCAGTTACTTCTCCGGTCTCGCCGTCCTCTCTTTCTCGGTGGGACAGAGGGAGAAAAAAAAAAAAAAAAAAAGGAAAAAAAAAATCTCCTACCGCGGCTCTACCGTACAGTACAAAGGGAAAAATAAACGGGAGCAGATGCCGGTCCCCTCCGCTAATCCGGCGAGCAACACACGGCTTCCCACTCGCTCCAAGTTGTCCAGCACCCACCGGCGCGGAGCGGTGCCGTTCCGTATCGTGCTATACCGTACCCTAGCACGGGCCGCCACCACCGCCACCCCGCGAGGGCAGGAGCCGGCCGAGACCCCTCTCCGGCGGGGAAGGCGGTAGGTTTCCGCGGCACGCTCGCCAACTTGCAGGGAACAAGGCGAAGAATTGGCAAGTCCCACCTAGCCGCTGCCGGCAACTTTTGGAATGGAGTCCAAATTATTTTGGTAAAAAAACCGGTTATGCACAGATAAGGAGGCAGAGCCGGGCAGCCGGGAAACACCTTTCCTCGCGTGTTTAAACAGTCACATTTTTCCTGTTGCACACAAAAGGGACACCCAGCATCAGCTACGAGAACGCCGCACTCACCTCCCGGCTTCTTCCTCCTCTTGCTTCGAAGGTGGCGGTGAAATCGGTTAGCAGAAGTCACCCAGCATAGAGAGGGCGGCCCCGGCTCCCTCCCCGGAGCGGTGGTCGCTGCCGCAGCCCCGGCGCTGCGCTGCGCTTCACTCCTCTGCGAGGCTCATCGGCACTTGCCAACAATGAGCTGTGTTTCTTACACGGCTTTGGCCACGGCTAATATAGGATTTCAGAAGGGAGGAGCAAAACCCTTACAGGCAACCAGAAGTAAAACCTGGAGCAAGCGAGGGGGAAAAAAAAGGAAAGGAAAAAAACCCCACCAAACCCAGCCCCAAGCCCAGCACCCGGCGCGCACACGCACACAGGCACAGGCAGGGGCACACGCGTGCAAAGTGACACGCGAGAAGGGGCACGGCGGCTCAGGGAGGCACCCAGCACGCCGCTCCTCTCAGCTGGGCCACACATGTGTTCGTAGGTTGCTCCCCCGAGAACAAAGCGGGGCTCTTCAGCGGGCAGCACCCCCACAGCCCCTCACCCACCTCTGGTCCGTTCTCGTCAGGCACCGCCGGGCTTCCTCACGCCCCGACCGCTCGTGGCGCTGTGGACACGCGTGGGGCTGGGCGCTCCGGGACGCTGCCTGGGCAGGGCGAGGTCCGTCCCGTCTCCCCGTAGCCTGGCTCTGCCGTCGTGCAGGTGTCCGGCCCTGCCGGCGGGAGCCCCCGGACACGCGTGGGTGGCCCTCGGGGCCCTGCCCGTCTCCCGGAGGCGAGATCCGAGATCCACCTTTTTCCGCAGACACGGGCGCTGCATGCAGGAGGGGAAGTTGGGGGTGCTGCCCCCCCCCCCCCCCCTTCTTTCCATCTCTGGTATTTGCCCCATGGGCTGTGCACGGTGAATGCCCACCCGCTCTTGCCCTTGGCCTGGTTGGTGGGTTTATTTGAGTTATTTATGATTGTTTTTCGTGGAATGGCAAAGGAAACCTGAACACACTGGGCACGGTGGGTACATGCTTTGCAAAGACTGTCAGCCTGGCTGAGCACATCCCCTGTCAGTGGCCCCTGCCCAGCCCCGCAGTACCGACCCGGCACGGGCACACGCGTGTGCCGAGCCACCATTGCCACCATCGCCCCGAGACTAGTGCTCCTGCCTCTTACTCCACATCCACCAGCACCCTGCGGACGGATGGCCAGGTTGAAGCAGCGGGGAAGTGCAGAGGGCCTGGGAGGCCTGGCCTGCAGCAGGGAAGTTCTGGATGGTGGCCCATTTTCAGCAGAGCCTTTGCCTGGCTTTTTGCTCCCTCTCTCCACTTTCCTCCTTTCAGCTGCCCACGGGCGCACCAAAGGGGGCAGCAGTAGGCAAGACACAATTCCTGGACACAAGGAACCGTGTTGGTCCGCTTTTGAGGTCAAAGCTGCCATCACATAAGTTGAGATGCAGGATGGCTTCCCCCGACACAAGGAATTGTGTGCGCCTTGAGGTCAACACAGCCATCATGTAGGCTGAGATGGGGTTTCTGCTCCTACGCACACTCCACAAGGATGCAGGAGGTCCCTGGGGAGGCAGAGGAGAGGGCAAGTGGGATGCTTCAAGATGCTGTCCATGTGGCAACCCTCTTGGCCCCTTTTGGGTGGCTAGGAACTCACCTGGCTGCAGTGTGCTACGAAGGGAGGGTTAGCCCCAGCTCATCTGGGGCTTCCATCATCCCTCCAGATGGAAGCAGAGTTAGGTTCCTGGGCACAGTGAAGTGTGCCGTGATGGATTAGACAAGGGTAATTCCCTGTGTGGCTGCTGTAGTCCTCAGCAAAGCCATACGAGCAGGCAGCAGTTGGCGGGCATATACAAGACACCAGAAAAATACCAGGCTGACACCTCAGCTATGAGGGACAGGAGGGATGGAATCAAAGCCCTGGGGGACAGGAAGTGTTACAAGTGTCAGAGTTACCTTGAGGAAGTGACCTTATCCTGCAGCTCCCTTTCCAGCAGTGATTAAGTATGGTGCCCACCAGGATTTCACCTTTTAGTCTTCAAATGTGTGCAAGTAGGTGGACATCTGGGAGTTGCTGTTGAACCAGAAGCCCCATTATGGGCTGGGATGGTGAGGAAGGTAACAGTACATTTCTGGAGATTTTTCTTTCTTGTGACTGTGCAGGTTTTACAGGACAAAACAATGAATAATAAGAAGATCCTGTTCCATTTGGCAAGTAGTCAGCTGTGTATCATGACAAGTGGTTTGTTTAATGTCACATATCCATGGTGATACTGGTATGCCTTTTTGCTCTCCACTGCCTTAAGTTTGTGATCCTTTTTAAAGCCAAGCACACACCATATCTCCACCCTGCAAATGCCCTTTCCTATTTTTGGCTTTCAGATGCTGGAAGTTCCCTGCTTGCCAAAGTGAATGATGGAGAGTTGGCATGAGACTGCCAGAAACAACAGTAGGGAAGTTGCAGCCTCCATGACACCTCACTTACACAAAGCGTGTCTTCAGATATTTACAGCACAAACACAAAGAATTAGGCAGGATGGAGCTTCCTTCATCAGTGGTTGCAAAGAGGTGCCAGATGAGCCAAGTTTGTTGTTGTTTATGGCCATAGCAAAGTGGGAACACAATCAGTTGGTTCCTTTCCAGGAAATGGCTGGAAGACTGGTGACAGGCAGCTAGGGGAATGCAGGACAAAGCATGAGCCCATCACCACTGAGCTAGCAGGAAGCCCTGAATCTCATCTGTTTGCCTCTTCTGATCTAAATAATCTACGGCTATTTAAAGAATCTTTTCACACATATTCTTCGAAGTCTTCAACATACCTGAGCTGGTTCTTCTGTCAAAGCAGGGCACTGAGAATCGGGAGAATGCTGGAGATGGCCAGGGGTGAGAATGAAAGCAGCACGGTTTTCAGTGCAGAATCTGAGTGGAGTTGAAAGCAGGTTGTGACTGCTGTGCCCATCTAGGAAGAATCACTGAGAAAGAGCAAACATGACAACAGAAAAGGAGGGAAAAGATGGATCCTAAGTTAGTTGTTAATATTTGGGATCAGAAGTTCAGGCAGGCACTGAGGCTGGGTTGCAGATGCAGCCTTGCTCACTCCTTCCAGACTGGAATGCCTGCAGAGTGTGGTGAAAGGAAGAAAAGGAAAATCAAAAAGGAGAATCCCAGATGTGTTTTTCCAGGTATGTACTGGAAGTGTTCAAGCCAGATGAATACTTATAGATCAAGGGATATATCACTGGAGCAAAAAACACAGGGAAGGGATTTGAGGGGGACTTGGACGTCTAAGTCCATTTTTGCAGTTCGGAAAATACAGTCCCTAACTCTGAGACTTGTCTGTCCCAGATCTCCATGGATGTGAATTTCTATGTGTTCCCTCCAATGCTGACACAAAGCAGTCAGTCAGGAAAACCCAGTTCAGGACATCTGTTAGGGTTATCTGGTAGGAAATTTTATATTAGAATGATATCCTGGAATAAATGCCCTTGCTGTAGAAATGATTAAGCTCTGCTATTGAGAAGACAAGCTGTGATTTTCTGGCTGCTCTTGCTTTTAACCTCCTCACAGCTTCCTTTAATCCCACCCTTCCCTGGGGCACCTGGCTTCTGGGAGGGAACTGCGGTGCAGGAGGTCCCCAGCTCTTTGCTTTACTAGTGCTGAGCTGGATGGCTGCCACTGGTTTCACTGCCCACCCTGAGGAAAAACAATAAATATGACAAGTTTGTTCCAGATGGGCACCCAGGAAGCAGAGAAATCTGTTTTGGTCTCTCAACATGCCTTTTTTACCCTGGAATTCCCTTTGTGAGAAGAACAGTGTGGGTTTTTTTTGCCTGTGGGGTGAAAAAACAGGGGTTTGACTGGAAAAAGTTCCATTGTTTGACATGCTTCAGTGAGAGACGTATTAGTCTTGTTTGACTAGGGAATAAGAGTGGACACAAGATTACCTATGGGCCTGGGTGTGAGATCCTCAAGAATCCAGGCAGGAAGGAATTACTTTGGCAAATTTGGCTGTTTGAACAGCAGGAAAGTCCAGACAATGGCAAAACATTGCATTAACTCAGTTCACTTAGTTCAATACCAGGCACAAGCTTCCTAAAGCCAGTGCAGCTCCCCTCTGCTAATTCAGACACCAGCCACGGCAGGACTGAACACCTGCCCTCCCATTCCAACCACATACTGTCCTGGGGAAGGCTGCTCTTCAGTGAGGTACTGCCCCTAATGCACAGGTAGGCAGCCCAAGTGTGGAAGAGACAATACACTGGGGATTTCGTCCAGTGGTGGTTCACGTTACAAGGAGTTACTGAAGTGATGTCAAAGCAAATCTGTACTGCGTTCCTCACAGCTGGCTAGTGTAGGAGAGTTGGTGGAAACACAGAGAGGGACGGAGCATGCGCTACCTCCATTAGTCAGCGCAGGACTTGATTTTCCTTTGCCAGGTTTCACAAGGCAATCCATCACTGCCCTGATTGGAAGTGATTACTCTGCTGAGAATGGGGGTTACCAGTGTATTTGTTGGCAACCAATCTTTATGAAAAGCAAAGAGTTATCCAGAGCAAGGAACTTCCTGAAGCATTTGGAGGTATGTTAGAGTGCTTTGTATGCTTGCATCCCTTGTTGGTGTGCCAGAAACCAAAGATGTACATATCAAAGTGCTGTTCTAAATTAAGGAGCACAGCTATGCAAATTGTGCTCCTCTCTGCCCACCCACCTTTTCCTGTTTGTTTAGATGGCTCAAGATAGTAACGTGTTGGTATATTATATTTTGGTAATAATGAATGTGGCTTTGCACCCTTCATCTGCGTTGTCTTAGTGTGTGAGAATATCTTGGGAAGGGTGACAAGCTCCATTGTTTTACTGTTACAGCCCTCTCTGCATGCTCCTTCAAGCTTGTGTGATTGCAGCCAATGTTCTTCCTTAAGCGTGATTTCACTGCAAGGTAATTTCTTTGAAAAAGTAACTCTATAAAAATGGGAAAACTTATTAAGAACATTATTTCTTAAAGAGGCTCAAGAGGTTGTAAATATGCAAAATAAGCAGACATGTAAGTAGATCATTAATCAAGCATCATTCTGTTTGTATCCTGTCATGCAGAACCCCAGCATGGACAATTTTGCTACTCTTCCCTTTTGGGTATCAGTGGGAACCAGAAATAACAAAAGGAAAATGTTCAGGTGCCTTTGAGAAAATGCTAGCAGTTTCTGTAGTAAACCAAATGACACCAGGTTCAATTAGAGCAGAGAGATGGAAAGCAGTCACCAGCTAGGCTGCAGGAACTGAATTTTGTTCTGTTTGGAGACTGAGCCATGTAATAACGCTACTGTTTTGGGTCAACAAGGACTTTAAAACAATTTCAGGTAGAACAAAATGTTTTATTTAATTAAAAAATATTAGAAAGCAGAGTACCTAGTTCTAAGCACATATTAGACCTGGATGATTACACCTGAAGTGTTCATTGCATACGTTCTGTAATTAATTGAGCTGGTAGTTGACAAGTAATTTATTTGAAGTCCACCAAATAATTGAAGCTTATTATTAGAATGAATTGGAATGTTCCAAACCCAGAAAGAGTTATGATTATATATATAGGACTTAATCCAGGATATGTTTATACACACAATTAACAGTCACATATTTTAGGCGAATAATTTCATGCAGTGCCCTACTCTCTCATGTCTGCATACAAATATCCTATTTTAAATCAGTGGGGCTGTGCAGGAAGTAAGATACTTCTCAGTATGAGTAAGGCTGACAAAATTTAACTTCTCAAACCACCAACCAATCAAATTGACAGTTTAAATCCAACAGTGGTCGGCACTTGGGACTGGATTGCCAGGTGATTGCATCTTTACAGCCCAACAGTCCTCTTGAGACACTGATCTGTGTGAGCGTCTGGCCTGGAGTTTAATAATACCCAATCTAAAATGTAATTATATTATTCCATTGTTTAAGTCCACATTTTGCCTTTGCAGTCCCAATATTTCTGTCATGAAGAAAACGTTAGTAAAATTAATGTAATGGTTACATAAGAGAAATATTCTGTTGCTGTACTGAATGTTAATGTAGATTTTGATAAGCACATATTTTGGGCATGATTATTGGACCTGACAGCATCATATGCAGCAGAATCCTTGTAAGTCACATGAGAAATACTGACTTTCCTGGCACTCTACAAGGGTTCAGTGTAGAGCAAACAAGTGTGTGTCAAAAGAGTGGTGTAGCATGGAGGAAAATAGTTCTTCAGTACATACATATCACCATGGTCATTAATGCTTCTCCAGCATCCTTGCTACTTTGAATTTTATTTAAATAAATAGGGAAGTAGTTTAATCCTCTTGATGATGATAAAGGGTTACAAGCAGCTGTGGTGTTGGTCACGTGTCACACATTGTCAGCAGACAGTTGCAGTTTCAGTTACATTTTCTCCTTTGATTTGATTATATTTTTCTCCTAAATTAAATAATGTGTGTACTGTGTGGTAATGGCAGCATCATTCATTCCAGGCCTTTACGAATATGCTGTGGGTTCAGGAGAATTTGTAAGCAATAAACCTTTTCATCTCATTCAGCATTTTAGGCAACTTATTTCACATACACCTTCTCCAGTGTGGTTTCCTTTTATAAGTAAGAAGGATCTTGGAATTATTCCAGTCTGACCCATCTTTTCAGGGGATTTTCGCTGTGTTTCTCTAGTTGATAGCCTGTAACTCTTTTTACTGCAAGCCTCTCTTTTGAGGCTTTACATTTCAAGTTGGATCTCATCTCAATCCAGTACTTCACATTGTTTTTCTCTGGAACAGTGATAAGTTATCTTAGCTTTCTGTGGCAAGGGTTAATCTTGCTCAGACAGGCCATTCTCAGTGAAGAAGATGCCTATCTGTGCTTCTCCCTTCCTGAAGCTTGCTGCAGAGGAGGCTTGCTGCCATCCCTCACAAGATTAGTTACACGCTTTCTGTGTGGATTACTTCCTGTTTTCCATCAGCCTTTCGTTTTGGTTGGCACCAGGAAGTGTTGTTTCCACTTGTGTAAGTAACTGTTTCGTGAGCCATAGGATTCAGAAGCAATGGACTTGATTTCAGTACATTTCAAGTTTTGCTCTGAAATATGTACACTAAGTCGGTCGGACTCCTGAAAAATAATGCAAACAAAATAAATGTAAAAAGTTCAAAATCGTTTCTATTTTCTAAACCTAGTTAAACCTCAAGTTTTGTGGCCTCTTATTTCGCAACATAGAGATAAACTCAGTTTTCTTATCAGACATGTCTTTGTGAAAGCTGCAAAATTATGATACACTGATTTTTCAATTGATTAATTTCACTTTAAGTTTGTTTTAGGAAAGCAAAGCAGATGTATGTGATTTTTCATACTTTGCTATTCTTATGCATCAGCCTGATGATATCATACTTGAGCACTAGTAATACTACTACTTGCCTTTTACATAAATTAACACTCTACAGCTTCAGAGCATAATACCAACATTACCTAATTACTCTAGAATTGAGCATGCACTCTTCTCCTTTTAAAGTAGAAGCTGATGGATTTAAATAGTGATATGTAATCAGAAAGGAAAACAAGTCCTTTAACAGCCTGTGTAGTGGTCTCATCAGCAGGCCAGGAGCCAGGGTATTTTTTCTCCCCCTTCTCCCAATTCCAGCAATGCAAGAAAATCAGACTTAAGCACCCAAATTCCTTTCCCTTTGTGAAACTCTCACACAGACCTCAGTTTCTCTTTCTATAAAATGGAAAACTCCTAGAAAGTGTCTAAGAGGTCTTTTTCCTTTTGGGTGAATGCCTAAGTGTCACTACTGTGGCCACAGATATTTGATGTCAAAAAAATTTCAAAGCTATCCTAGTTTTCTGCTTTTATTTCAGAGCATGAGTGGGACCCTGGCCATCTTAACGTCAGTCATTATCATCACTGACTTCAGTGGAGGCAAAGTCCACCCTGGTACTTTTAGTCTCACATAAAAGGTAAACCTTCCAACAACCTCTTGGCAGCAGCTCCTTGCAGAGCTTGCCCCCACCCAAGCCACAGGACAAAATGCTCCTCTCTCTTCTGTTCCTTGTCTGTGTCCTTGTCTGTGTCCACTGCAAACTTTCAATCCTCATAGTTCTTGTCCAGGAAGATCACTACATTTTTCCTTCCAAACAGCTCATTTCCTGCAGCTACATGCAACACTGCCCACCAAATCTCTCACACTGGGAATGGCAGCAGTCCAGCAACATATTGTCCATCACAGAAGTTATGGTCTTCAACAACAACTTCTTTGCATAACCACATCCACAGCTTCTTTCTTCCCTCCAGACTCTGATACCCCAATAGCCACTTTCCATTCATGTAGAAAATGTTTAATAATTTTCCTCACTATAATAATGCCCATGCTCAATAAAACCAACACCCTGTAGTTCACTCTTGTATGGAAGGTGTTCAGCGACAGGAAGAATGTGTGTTAGGGATTTTACATGCATCTGAAGATGTCTACAAGATCTTTAGTAAAATATGGCCTTCAAGTGTGAGGCTAGTTTACCATTCTACCTCCTGAGGCTGCTTGATATTCCAGTCCTCTCCCACCAGTCCTGTGTCAAGTTAGGAAGGTGGTTGTTAGTACTAATAAACATGTACATATAGCTTTTACTCCTCCAACAGTATGAGAAATATCCACTGCTCTGTATTTTTATTTACAGATTTTCTAAAAGTCTTCACATTTAAGGGCAAAAGTCCTGTTAGTTTGGAACATTTTATGAACATTTCATTCATTGTCTATATATTGTGTATAAATTTTCAAGGCTAGTTGATTGCTCAAGAATATTTATGTTGCTTGTGGAATAAAACAAACAGCTCTTTGACTAATACTGGCTTAAATCCATTGTATAGTTCTGATTAATGCTATTTTTAACTGTAATATAAGGTTCATTGCTGCTCATGTATTATGACTGGCTATCCCTGGCTCTATTTTTTTTAGCACAACACAAGGGAACATGATTTCAGAAAGAACAAATAGCTAAAAGGGTATCTGAAATTCAGTCACATGTATTTTGCTTGAAGATAGGCATTCATAGCACCGAAAAAGCTGCTGGTACACTGAGTTCAGTATCTGCCTACTACTAGCAGTAGTCTTCTAAAGAACTCATAATGCATCAGGCATTCAACAACACTATACCTGGGGAAGGATTCCCTTGTGGCCATACAACTGAGAAGACAAACCTCTAATATAAAGTAATTCACCAGTTATATCATCACTGATGGAGACATAAATCTGAGGGATTTCTATCTTAACCCTGACGGGTCTTCAACATTTGAAGTTGAAGGCTCTTGTCATTTTTATTTTCTGTACAACAACAGATGAAATGGCATCTCCTTGGTTTATATCATCAGATCTACTGATTACAGCAGTTAATGGACTGACTGTATTTTAATGTATATTTAAGACTCCTTATTTTGGTGGTAAACAAAACTGTTTACCATAGGAATAGTTTATGACCAGCTTTCTAGAGATTAGTTAGCTATACACTGCATTGATAAGATTTGTCTTTTTGAGTGTTTTGTTATTATTGAACAAGGTACACAAGCATGCCATGTACCATGTCAAGGTTATCGTTCATTGTACAGTTGTACAAACAGTCCTGTATTCTTTCTGTAAAAGCCGTCATTCTGCTCAGTTAAGGTGCTGAGAGCCTAGGATGCACTGTAGTCAGTGACAGGCGAGATGACCCTGGCACTTAGCAGGACCGACCACTACAAGGTCATTCAGTTTATTCTGTAGGCAGATTTCTCTTCCACATCCCTCTAAGGTTGGCTAACTGAAACTTTCTATCAATATTTAATATAATCATATTACAATATTTTCTGTCATCCACTTTTTTATTACAGCTTCTTTTCTGAGTTTGACCACTGCAGCACACTGAGAAGATGTCTTCATTAAGCTGTCCACACTGATGCCTCAATCTTTCTGTTGAAAGGTTACAATTAATTCAGAACCCATCTGTATATATGAGTAGTTTAAATCATGCCTTCCAAGGCGAATTGCTCTGCACTTATCTACACCACGTTCCCTCTGCTGACGCATGACTCTGTTACTTAGTGTTGTTGAGGGTTACTGAGGTGCCTCATGATCCGCTGGCCTTGTCTTGTGTGTTGCTCTGATGTATACAGCCTTTATAGTAAGTCCTCAGAAAGTTTGTTACACAGTGCTGCTGTTTGTCTTGATCCTTGAGGCACCCCACTACCTAAATGCTGTGAAGAAAGCTGGGCAATTGTTCCTGCTCTGCCCCTGCGTGCTATTCCCTAACAGGATTCGGATCCACAACTGGCGCGGTGTTACCTGCTCTTCTCCTCCTGGCTACTGACTTTCCTTAGTAGCCCTTTGTGAATGGTCTTTATTCAAAGCCTTTTAACTGCTTAAATAACTTCCTCTGGTTCCCCATTATCCTGCATTTTGCTATTGCTTCACAAAATAGCTCAAAATCTGAAGATCTGGCATCAAAGCTTTCTTTCTTTTCACAAACTTTTGTCTGTTGACCCAGAAGTTTTTGTTGCTATGAGTGTTGTTATTTCACTCTTCTGTACACGCACGTGAGTTTCAGACCTGTTTTGCTGTGACAGGGAGCTAGTCTATAAACTAAATCCATCCAGCGGGCTGATGACTGTGGTACAAGCCACTTTCTCTTCAGAAGCAGTTCTCCCAACCACCTGAGAGCTTCAAAACTAAATAACATTGAGAAATCACGCTCTCTCAGCAAGGACACATCCAAGTACTCACATTCCAGTTTGGGGCTGATGGAGATTTCAGTTTTAACTTTTTGGTTTGGTGCTTGTGTGACTAGATTTGATACAAGCTGGTCAGCAGCTATCACCTCCCTCAGGAGTTTTTGTTTTGCCTGCAGGAGATGCTTCTTTCTGAAACCAGGCTGAGCAAGCCAGTGCTTACCATCCCCTTGAAGCGCCTTCCTCCCTGCCACCCCACAGGCCCTTTGCCCTGGCTCCACTCATCCTTGGCACCTCTTCTCCTCAGGCTTCATGTCACATCTTCTACCCCTCCTTGGCCCTCTGGGTCAACATGGTGGATACTCTTGCCTCTTGCTCTGGCCATGGCACGGTGGGGCCAACACATTGGGAGCACCAGAGGCCAGTGGGTGCCCCCCTGTGCTGGGAGGAGGGCATGGGCACGGTGGGATTTCTTCTAGTTTTGGGGATTTGGGGCAGGCTCCACTTTCACAGCAATTTCTTGCTGTCCGTGTGAGCTGGGACCTCCTGACTTTAAGGAGAGTTGTGGTCTCTAGTGTCAGTCCCCTCGCTGGCCCAGGGGACCCTCCAAAACTGTGTGCAGAAATCACCCGGCTTGTGGTTTGGCTTTGCATGGGTCACCTTTTTCAAACTCTTCTTCATAGGTGTAAGGAATGGAAAATTACTTAGAAAAAAGAAAGGAAGAGTTCAGGTCACCCAGTGCCAAAGCATAAGTACTAGACAGCATGTGGGAGGGAAGTGGCGCAGCACCGGAGAGCAAAGCTGCTCCAAAACTGGGGCCTTCCACCGGAGGGGGCACACTTTCTTCTGTAATGGGATTTTGAGGTGTTTTTTTACTTACTCCCCGCCCCCAGCTGTCAAACACTAATGGGTGAGGCACAGCTCCTGTTAAAACTTGGGGATAAAACAGTCACTGGCGTAGGCAGCGATGGGGAGCTGCATCTGCATCTGTGCACGGAGCATCACTGGTACTGCTGGGGTTAGGCTGGCCTTGTCAGTCCTGAGACACTCCAGAAAAAACACTGGTGCAGACAAGGCCACTGTGCCCCAGTGCAGACACTGCTGGTTTTGAAGGCTGGCTTGTTTATTACTTGTAGGCTTTTGCTGGAAAAAAAAACAACAACCAACCCCCATTTAAATGTGCAAGACCAGCTGTGATTCTGGATGAGACACGACCATCATGCCAGCACAGGGCAGGAGGCAAAGATGGGAGTCTGGTGGCATGGGGGGAAGGCTGGACTGCCTATTTTGCTGCTTTATATAGTGTGGAGCTACTGCATATGAGCACTGCAGATCCCTTAAATGATGTGCAGCTGGACACCGTTTTCATTATTCCAAGCAGCAGAAGGAGAAACAACAACAGCCTGTACCCTGAGCAGCTTCTATGCTGACTGTTCCCTCAGTAGGATATACTTTAGGGCACTATGCGTACTCTGTGGATGGTACTGTTGATACCACCTTGGTTTCTGAAAGCTTTCAGTTAATGGTACTCCAGTTTGGCAGAGAAAAAGCTTAAAATATTTTTACATTCATTTTCACATTAACCTCAGAGTAGACCTGCCAAATCTGACATGCTGAAAATAAGTGATACTCATTTTGGATTAATTTTAAGGCACTCTTAAAAAAGCATTACCCTTCCCCCCTTCTGATAAAGGAATTTTGCAGTTGGTTTCAATTATCCATTTAAAATCTTACTCTGCTTTTGAGGTTCCTTTTGCAACCTAATTTAAATTTCTACAGCTTGGTAGACCTGCTAAGAATTCTTAATTGGCATGTGGAACAGTAAATATAAAAATAAATGGCAAAGAATAGTGGAAGAGAGCAAAACACTTTGAATAAAATAGAAACAAGGGGTGACTTTGTTGCCATTGTTCCAGCAATGCAAACTTTTTCCTTTAACAGCATACTGAATGTCAGTTCTCCGCCATAACATTTTATCCCCTTCTTATACATACAGGATTTTCCTTTTCTGAATTATTTTTGGAATCATAGTTCTGCAAAATTCAATTTCCTCTTTTCACCCCTCTATTCCTCTCTCAACTTCCTTGAAACCAAGAAATTAATTTCGTTCTCTAATAATTGCAGTATGGAATGGAGATTATATCATAGAAATTAGAGATGCAAATATGCAAGTTAGGTCATTCAGCAGTGCATCTGCACTGCGATGTGTGATGACTCCGCACACTGTAACATGCTCTCTAGTGTTTTGTCCAATCCAATTTTGTAAATTGGGTTGACTTCTATTTAAATTGGGAGGCTGTTCCATAAAACAGAGAGATTACCAAGAGGAATGTCCTACATATGGCCCAGTTTAGGGATTTTTTTTTTTTTCTTTAATCAGGCTTTTGCCATATGAGTTTTAAAAACTTCTTGCTAACAACATATTGGGAAACGTACAGAAACATGAGAACTCTGGAATGGTGATGCAGCTTGTAATCACTTTGAAGAAAACCTGAGTATTAATCTTGTCAATAAGTGCATTATGGAGACTGCTTCCACAGCAGTTCTTCCCACACAAGTGCCCATTGCCCCAAATAGGAGCTGCTCAAGTACAATAGCTGCAAAATAAATCCCACTTTATGTAGCATCCATTGAATAACAAACTAAAAGTGCAACATATCATTACTTTATCTACGGTCTGAAAGGCTCTCAGCTGTTTTGGTATTTGAAGTGCAAAATTATTATATAACTGCCTGAGCAGAAGTCCATTATTCTAACCCCAGAAATTTTAAAACTATTTGCCTTACTTTATTTGGTGGAGAAGGAGGCAGGAGGCACGATGTTGTTTAGGCACCTCACTGGGCTTGAGTGATTTCAGCATGAGCTGGCTATCTACACAGCTGCTTGGTGCCTTAGACCTTAGTAGCTTTTGGCCTTCAATTCCCTTCCCTAAACACTGTTTAGGACTTCTAATTCAGTAATTTTTCATATGAGGCATTAAAAAGAATAGAAGAAGCTTCAATATTTCTTTTTGTGTGTGGGTTTTTGTTTTGTTTTGTTTTTGTTTTTTTTTTTTTGTTTTTTTTGTTTTTTTTTTTTTTTTTTTTTCTTAATGAATTAGCCATTGTTGTGTAGCTTAATGTTGTGTTTTTGTTTCTGAAGATAAACAGTCAGTGGGTATTGTTGGCACTTGGCTGCTTTGGAAATCCACATTCCTTTTTCAGGTGCCTGAGGCTGTACTTGGTGTTCCAGACTGGAGCAGCAATGCAGTTCTGAAGTTAATTCCCCAATTGTCTCCACTTACCGAGCTCTGGTTTAGTTTGCAAAGTTTTTTTGGTATGTGCTAACTAAATTCTGTTTCCTTTCAGAGGAGCTTCCCTCTGCTTGTACACCGAAAACACTTTGAGAGCTGGTGATGGTCCAAGCCTGTAATGGGTTCCTTCAACAGCTTTGAATCGGCTGGGTGAAAACACACTCCGTTAAGGGGATTGGTCTAAAACTAGTCTGAAGTGAGCTCCCCAGGCTGCTTGAACTGCAGATAGGAGCCTCAGTACTAACAATTTTGATTGACTTATCTGTGCCTATAATGTCAAATTGTTGGCTAATGATAAACTTAGCCGGAGATTTTAGAAATATAATTTTTGGCCCCTCTGGCAGTTTGGACTCCTGTGTGCATTAGGGACTCCCTGCGTGCCTCTTCCAATTCCACTGGAAGAATAAGTCATCTTTCTCTCTGGCTTAATCACTTGGAAACTACATAATCTTGAATTGTAATTGCTTTTTCCTATTTACAAAACCAGGAATGGCTTCTAAGAGCTCTGCTCCTCCCACATTGCTTGCTTTGCCACTTTTCCAGCAGGGTCCAGCATGATTCCAGTGCTCAGATAACAAAGCACCAGGGTGATGTGGGTGGAGGCACATTGAGAGGGTGTAACTGCCCACCACACATTTAGATGTCTTTTCACTGAATCAGGTGAAAAAGATAGTACTTAATGCCTTTAAGAAAGGGCTGCCTGCCTGACAAGTACAAATTATACTTCATGTTCCTGTAATTTGACCAGTCAACACCTGGTCTAAAACAAGTGATATACTGTTAAAAGAGAATTCCAAAGCCACATCTAACACACAGAGGTATCATTTTGCTTATGAAATAAACAGGCAGTTAAACCCCCATCTGCACCCAACCCTCCCCAGAAACCAGAAAACCCAAACATTAAAAACTTACAAATAAGATTTTTTAAAAAGAAGAAAATGTTGGTAATAGTACACCAGTTTATACTTACAGATGTGCTCCTTTTTGTTTGCCTTTTTTTCCCCCCACTTAGTGGCTGTAAAAATAAATTTTCAGTTTTGAATCATTATAAAAATAGAAACATTTTAAGATAAAACCTAGAAAATAAAAGTTCACCATATAGGGTCTCTAGGAGACTAACTATTCTATCTTGTCTAGTAAATTTAAGTACTACTTTAGTTTTGTGTATATAAATAAAAAAATTGGAGTGCTCAGGTGACACTGGCATAATAACTTCTGCTGAGAATTATTCTTTAAATTCTATTCACTGCCAGAACTGAGTGTAGGTGCCCAAACCTACAAACCAAAAACAAAACAGTAAATAACTATTCAAGAAAGTACTTTTGAATTGTGGCATTTGGAGTAATAATTGTTTGGCTCTCTGTAATACAGTATATAATTGAACCAGCTTGGGGAAAATGAAAAACAAAACCAAACAAACCAACTCGTTGAGACAGAAGGGTGTCTCTGTGCATCAGAAATATGTGGACAGAAAGGAACTCAAGCGAGAGCAAGAGCTTAAAATGAGGGCAAGGAAGGAATGAGTCTGCAAGACGCGGTGGCTACGAAAGCAGAAAGGGGTATGGGGGCTGGTAGTGAGGATAATGCACCCTCATCTGCTTAAGGCAGAATCAGCTGAACGAGCTCAAAGGCCCTTTCTTTGCTGCTTGACCAAAATCAACAAAGCTTGAACAAGTTTGGACTGACTCCTATGAGCTCTGTGGTTTCATGAGGGCAGGGTTGTCTATCAGAAGAGAGCAATTAGTAGGGAACATTTGCACACTTGTCTCCAAATTGGGCATCTCTCCACAGCACTGGCTTTAAGAAAAGTACTTCAGACTGTGCTTTATATGTGACTAAGTATATATTCTGAGGATGTCCTGTAGCTGAAGCCATGACCGAGGTATATCTTACACTGTGTTGTGTGAGGAGTATCTGTCCTAAGATGTACTAGGCATGGGCCAGTCATTCCTCCTGATCTTGTTAGAGCTCCTACTGTGAATGAGGGCTTGTCTACACATAAAGCTATTTCTGATTAGTGCCACATGTGGATGCTCTGGCCACACATGACATTAATCAAGAACAATTAATCAGGAATAACTCCATGTGTAGACAAGCCCAAATTTAATGTGAGGGTGGTCACAGAATAGTGCTCTGCACAAGAGAGACCTCAGAACAGATGAGTAATTGCCTGTCATTTCCATGTGGATAATAATGTTTTTGGCAGGGAACAAATAGATGTTTGAGAATGATTTAATTTTTCATTACCAGGTACACACACACATACACCATTGTCAACAATAACCAGTTCGGTGAACACCGGAGTGTGGATCACTAAAATGAGCTCTAGTGCTGTTGCTGCCTGGTGTGTGTAGTATTTGGCTTTGTATGCATTTCTAGACACTTGCAAGAATAACTGTGTTGGCCAAAGGTGTGAAGAAATGCATTTATTCCTTTATTTTAGGAAAGGATAAACATACAGAATCTAAGCCTTCATCGCTAAATGGCTTGTTTTCCTCAGGACAAAATTAGTTTAAATTTTCTTGTTTACAAGAAAATTATTGCTAGTGCAAGGCTGCTGACAAGTATTTCTTGTGTGGACAGCATTTCAGACTGGGATGGTTCAATGTACCACAGGATAACCTCTTCCTGTTACCATTATAGGAGTTTCCTCAGCTGGGGATGATAGGAAGCAATATTATTCTGGAGGTGGGATGGTGTGCTTAGGGAATATTTATCCATACCTGAGCTGGCTCCCAAACTGGCTGTTACACTATTTAAGCTCTTTTGTGTGCCATTTTGTGAGGAGCCAATTGCTGATTGCCCATGCTGAGCTTGCTCTGGGTGTAACCAATACTTATTCTTTTCTTATCACTGTCCTTTGGTGCTCAGGGCAAGAAGTTGCTGCCCTGGCTCAGTGCCTGGTTGGGTTGGTAGGACCCCAGTTCCACACTGCTAGGATGATGTGCTTTTTCTACTCAATATTTAGTGGAGTTCACTCCAGTATATAATTTCCCAAGAAGCAATATGAAATCCCTTGAAAGCCAGTGTATCACAGGTTAGGAAAGGGAAATTTGTTTTATTTTATTTTATTTTATTTTATTTTATTTTATTTTATTTTATTTTATTTTATTTTATTTTATTTTATTTTATTTTATTTTATTTTATTTTATTTTCTTGTCTGGTTTGGAGCCTCGTGTGAACACAGGTTTCCAATATCCAAGTCCATAACATATTTTTTGGCAAGTATCTCCTGCTGAAGCTCTTGTACTTCCCTGGGAATAGCAGCCTGTAAGATTAACCTGCTAGTTAAAGTGATCATTCAGAAGACCCAGATTCACATGTGTGTTCCAAGAAATGTACAAATGTTTATACGAAGTGGAGTAGCTATAGCAGGACAGATTGAGACAGATTTTTTTCAAAACACTGAATGGCTTTGACATTTGGCCACTTCCCAGAGAAACAGGAGAATGGGTTCAAGTTCATTCAATGAATCATACAGAGAGGAGACTTCAGAACACATTTCCCAATACACATGCATGTGCCCTAATCCTGACAGATGTGTGCCCTGACCTTGCTGCTCCCTCTTTCCTCCCCCCTAAATGCTGAATGTGAGATTTCCAGCAGGGATTAAGCATGAGGTAGGGCTGTGAGCAGCTTCAGAGTCTTGTATGTGCCTACCTGTTGATCCCCTGCTCTGCCCTCAAACTTAAGCGGTGATTGAAAAGGATCTGTGGGTTGTGGTAATGCTGAAATGTTATCCTGAGGTACCTAAAGGTGGAGTTGGGCAGCCAAGTCTTTTCTAGGTTTAGTTCATAAAATCTGAAGTGTGGTATAACTTAATAATTGGTTTCTATAATAAGCACTTAATTTTAGCAATAGAAATACGTTTCATGTATGTATAAATTGGCATTTTTAATTACCCATTTTTCTGATACTCTTGTGAGGATATAATTTATATTGTAATAGCATGGCACTCAAATGTAATTCTAGGAATAGCCGCTTTGGTATGAACACGTTTTTTCCTTGTTACATTTTACTGAACCGTTTGAAATTACAGTCAGCTGAGAGAGCGTGTGCAGCTTTTATTACAGATCCCTTCTTATGCTACATGTGATTGTAGATGTCCAAAAGCTGAAAAATAGTGGCTTGGCATTTGTAATCTTTCATTTTAGGAGATTCATGCTTTTAAAACCTCATGATTAGCTCATGGCAAAATGCTCTTCATGGTGCAACACTTTAGAGGCCACCTAAAGCTCTGGCAGGAGCAGAACATGTCTGTTCTATTGCATCCCCTGCGCGAGCGTGCTATGATCCCATTTTCTGATCTGTGCTGCCTTTTGATGTGCTTAGGGTTGTGCTATAAAGAGCTTTAAATCTCAAAGTCATAAATATGTTTTTCTTGGTTAACAAAGAACATCTCCTTTGCATCTATGATAATATGGAATTGGAGACATCTGCAAAACTTGGGCTAAGAGTTGGGTTTGGGTTGGATACAGGGCACATCTGAGTCAGGAATCTATTATCATGGAGTTTGTTTCCTCCATTTATTGTCAGAGCATGAATCTGCTGACCTTTAGGTTGTGCTGTGCCTTCTACTACATCTTCTCTGGGGAGGACAAATGAGAGGATCAAAGGCACGTTTCTTGGAAGACATTTTTTTTCTTTTTTTGAGGGTTGGAGTAGGAAGTTCTAAATGTTTGGACTTGAGTGTTGTTCATTAGGACTTAAACAGATGGAATACAGATAGTTTGACTATGCTTAAATAAATAAACAATATCATAAAGGGACACAGCCTTTAAAAATGTCAGCTGTTGAAAGTTACTGCAATTTGGGTCACTTTAATTCATGGAACTGGCATTCAGATGACAGATACCCAAGGTTTTGCTGACCTTGGGAACATTACTGAGTAATCAGTCATTAAGTAAGCATGAAGTGTTCTTGAACAGTGTAGTGAATGTCTTCAGCAGTTAACATACTTTCCCTTGAAAACACTCATCCTCTTGCTCCATCTTCTATTCCTGGACACAAATTTGTTCTAATTTAAAGGGAACACCATTCTTCATTTTCCTTGTTTGCTTTTTCCTGTCACATCTCTTCTTAATGGAAGTAACAGCCTTCTGTTCAACTTTTGATTTTGCATATGTCTCTTAATAAAAGTATAATAAAACGTAAGGTTTATGTCTTCAGAGAGCAACATAATCTTGACTGTAGAAGGGCTGAGTTCTGCCTTCAGATGCAAAAGCATAATTCCCATTGAAATAAATGAAACTGAAGCATGTATACAGAGGAGTGAAATTTTGATGTCAGACTGTTTCTTGCAAAATCCTGTGAGGAAGGTAAGCAAAGTGTTATTATACCAATCTTTGCAGATAATCTGAGACAAAGAGGATTAATGAATTGTCAGGATCCATTCAAAGAATCATTATTTAAAGCTATTACTAGCACTCAGCAGTTTCTGGCTTCCCAGTTGTATGTGCAATCCACTCGGCCAGATTGCTGAAACTAAGGCACCCTAAAACGGTGAATAACTCAGTCCACCAAGAGGTTACATGGAAGGTTATTTACATTCTCCAACTTAGGATGCAGACAACCAGATTGGAACTTCAACCTCCACTTTTTTTTGTGGCTTATGGAAACAAATCAGCAGTGAATAAAAGGCTCTGGATGAAGGCTGAAGGATGAGTTGTACTGTTCGGTGCACTGGGGTGGCACTGTTGATGCTCAGCAAGTGGGAGGCAGGACAGGGAGGAGAGGAGATATGGAAAAGGGAATGTCATGGTAACAGAGAATAGGGTGAGATGGGAGGAAAAGGAAATGGGAGGGGAATAAAAGAAAAAAGAATGTAGTGGAAATGGATCTTAGAGCTAAATAAATAAAAAAAAAATGCCCTGTATTAATTGGCATTATATCTCATAGTTTAAACAGTGCCCATTATATATATCTGTTTATTTTCTATGCATTATGACAATGCGACTTTTGAATATGTATTCCAGGAATTATTGATTGCTTCTGCAACACAAAAAAATATGTGTTTTAGCCATTCTTAATTTGATTTTCTGGGTTTAACATAGTTAGTGTTGTAGCTTGTAATAGATTGGAGTCAGAGTTGCTAGCTGAAGCACAAAGAATTAAACTGATTCCTGAAAAAATAAAGGTTTGCACTTACTCCGACTGATACTACTATCATATTTCAAATTGACTTTAATTAAAGCGGAATTGTGACCTTACATGAAAGCCATGATTTCCTAAACATTGCATTTCCTATTAGATGCAATGAGCATCTCATTCATGGCTGGGAATGGAATATATATGCCCACATTTTATCACTAAAACTCCAGTGTAAAATTTACCCAGGGCCACTTGACGTAAAGATTTTTAGTCTGAGCTACTTAAATGGACCCTCCTTATAAAACTTCCTGGTTAGAAATGCGCACTTTCTGGTGAACTGCACTTAACTGATATTCTCTGAATTATTTAGAAAAAAGAGGAAGTTTTTAATTCCGTGATGAAATGCATGAGATCATTGAGAAAGGGAGAAATGAGAGCTTGAACATGCAAAACATGCTTAACCCAGCTTATATAGGTTGGGCACATAATCGAATGTCAGGGATACAGATTATATTTCTCTGTTGTTTTCTGCAGTTGCAGTTGCCGTGAGTGTTATTTTTACTATTGTGGATACCACATTTGATAGGCGTAACAAAAATGTGGTTTTCAAGCTGACCCTTTTAAGGCAGAATAGCCTGAAGGAAATGCACCCATTCTGCTTCAAAGAAGATCTGTCAGTAGGAAGGAGGAATAATATGCATGCATAAGTAATTAATAATGATCTGAAGCTTTGATATTTTGTAAGGCCCAGAAAATTACATTTTTACAGGATATAAAATATTGTTGGGTTAAAACCCCATGGCTTAATTCCATATCCTGCAACAAAATTTATGTTGAGATAAATAGGAACTGAGCTTGAATAAGGACAGAAGTATCAAAAGCACTGGTTTGAGTGCTGTGTGTGTCCTTTTATTACACCAGTGAATACAGTTGTGGGTATCACTGCAACCCTTAATAGGATAATATGGATGAGAAAGATCTTCAATAAAGGGTATAATGAGGTGCTCAAATAGCCTGACTTTTCACTTAATTTAAAGAATTCATTCCCCTGAAAAGCTCAATTTCTACATACCTAATAGTACAACATGAAATTCAGAGGCTAAATCTCATTGACTAGATTTTGTTTGAATATGTTTTAAAACAGCTGCTTTGACTTCATTACATGTCTTTAATGTAGCCATTTGTAAAGTCCTTTTCTTGTATAATAGATTAACTTGCAGAGAGGAACCGGCTGATACAGCGATGCCTTTTGACAGTCCTATTTTTAGAAACAGAGGGAGGTACAGTCCAATAAAACATGCTGCAATTAATAAGCTAGATATCAAGCATGGCTCATTATGGGGAAACTCCCTTTGTATTTTAACAGTCTTCTGGGGCTTCCTGCCCCTCTTAAAACCACACAGAATTCTACAGGCATTTTCTACCTGGTGAGAAAGTACCTGTGCATTACCTCTTAATCTCTAATAGGTATATATGTTTTTGTTTTCAGGGACAAAAGATGTTAACCTGTCAACTTCCACTATTCTTTTGTCTCTCCTCTTGTGTTGTTTCATCTGGACCTAAGGACACTGAACTAACAGATAACTAGCCTAATTATCTGCCGTGGCTCCAGCAACACCACTCTGGTACTTTATACAGCAGTGACTGACCATTGTTTGAAAGCCTGGGGAATATGTTGTTATGACGTGTTTTGGAGGGGTCAAACTACTCAGGACCCAAATAGTCAGTTATACAGAAACATGGAAAAATCCAGGAGGTTTAATACTAAACCTGACAGGTTTTAGTAAAAGGAAAATTGCAATTATGGGATCTAAAGAAATGGACTAATTACCATTTAGCTTTTGCTGCACTAATAGTGCATAGGACTATTAGCATAAGACCCTTGTGCAAGGAAAATATCTTCCTGATGTCAGACTTGTGTGCTAGTTTAATTCTGTGCCTGAGACAGAGTTTAGATGCTATCTTAATTGAAACATTACACATTTAGAAACTGGAGTATCAAGCTGATGGAGTTCACAATTGAAAAACCTATGTATTTCTCTATGGATAAATTGCCTTTTGTATGCAAATTGGGCACTGGTTGATTTGATATTACCAGATTATGGTTATTGCCATAGAAGAACTTTTCACCGAACATCTCTGCCCATTAAGGCTATCAGAAAAGAAAACGTTCAAACCTAGGCTTCCTTGACTGGAAGCTTGGGTTTGCAAGGTGAGGCTAATTAACCTAATTAAGGAATCCATCCCTTTTGGTACATTGGCAGGTGTCTGGTGAGAAAGGCTGAAGATCTGATCTATAAATGCACCTTCCCTGCAGGTCATCGACACTCGCATGCCTCTGTTCTTTCAGTGTCTTGTACACAGGTGATCTCCAGAGGTTCCTTCCAACCCTAACAATTCTGTGATTCTGTGATTCCCCTTAACTTTTCCCACAGATGCCTATGAAAATTGGCTGTGCATTCCCACTGAGCTCTGGAGAAGAATGTGCAAAGCAGGTCAGATTAATAGAGACTAATGGTGCAGGGGATGTGCTCCCAGAAGGTATATAATGCCCTGGATGATGGTATTACCTTTGTCAGTTTTGGCATTTGAATGCTATGGCATATTCTCTAACTATATGAAGCATTCCTGATATTTCCAGTTGCGACATATTTTGATCACATTCACACAGCACCTTTCAAGGTCATTAATAAACAACAGAGATCTAGACAGGCATCCCCAAAAGGAAGGAAACTTGTTACTTCTGTGTTCTGCAATCCACTGTCAGCGCATTGACTTTTTGTTTACACCTACCAGAACAGTTTTTTATCTAATTCTGTATACTTACATCCTAAAAACAAGTTATCTATTCAAATGTTCTGTCTAGACAAAAGTGTGAGGTTAGCATGTACAACCAGCTTTAACCCATGCTAACTCAGTGGAGCCTATGGTCCCCATGAGGCTTTAAGACAGACTATTTAGTGTGTGTTAAAGGCAATGTGTCTTGTCTGAAGCTTAAGAAAAATATAGTTTGACAAAAGCTTTAGGAAGACAGCAGGGTACATTGCTAGTCTCTTTGTATAGCGGTTTGATTCCACAACCTCCCACTTCAAGTTGGCATCATATATTTTTGTAAAACAATGTGTCTTTGTTTTATTTATAAACCTGCCTATCACTTTCTCTTTTGTGGAAGACTCCAGAGTTTTATCTTGGGCTGACTGAGGCTCTGTTCTCAATGAGTTTTGAACTGATGTATTTGTAGTTGCACCTAACCTGCAGTGTGGACTTCTAGCTCTGCACTGAGCTAGACAGTTAACCCTCGGCGGGTTAACTGTACTAACAATACTTGCTTCTTCACCAAGGTAGTATGTCTGCTTTAGGTAGTGTTGCCACAGTTGTCCTGTATAATACAAGTTATGCTGAATTTTGTGGTCAAAATCAAGTTTCCTGTGAAACATATGTTGAATTCAGTTTTTCTCAGGGCAGCATTCACAATAGGTATCCAGAAAAGCAGACTTTCTGAATATCAAAATTACTTGTATATAGTTTGTCTGATTTCTCATTTATTAGAAGAGTTGATTGATGTGCAGAGTACTTCATTCTGAATCAGATAAAATGTGCATAATTTTTCTCTCTAGGGCTGTCTTGGATTTCCATATTTAAAATCTGACAGCTGAAACATGAGGTGTAACCACTGTACAAGTAGAGTAATGAAAAATAAAACCAAAAAGAGACAACTCCTCCCCCCCCCCCCAATGTCTATTGACAGCAGCCAAAGATTGGTCTCCCCTGTATTATTCTGATGTTTCTCATTTTCACAGTTTCATCATTTTTTTGGTTTGGTTTTGTTTGTTTTTTTTTTTTCAGGTAAGGCAAAAAATATAGGAGTCTTTATCTAATATATTGATAGAACTAGATGATTTTAAGGTCCTTTCCAACCCTAACTATTCTATGATAGCATGGGTTTCTAATTTGTGCCAGCTTGTTTTCTTCATCACTGAATATTGCTAGGTGTCAACCATTTAGGACCAACAGTATTCTGAGTTCTTATTCATTTAGATTCACATATGTCTTTATTGTTCAAGCCTAATGGTGGCAGATGTTATACCACTATCTTTATCTCTTATTCTCCAATACACTTAAACTATATTTTAGGATATTCATTATCTACTTATTTTAATGCTGGCCTTTGTAAAAACCCATTACAGATCCTCAGACATACTTCTGTCCCTGTCAAGGTCTTTGCTAGTTCAGTTTTCAGTATTCCTACATCATAATTTTTGCACTGCCATGCCCTTTACACATTGTCTCAGTGATTCTTCTTATACATGCCCTACATAACTCACAGAGACGAGTCTCCATTTCATCCTCTTGCCTCTTTCACTACCTTTCCACTTTTTATAGTGAATTTTTCTTTTTTGATAACATAATTTTAATCTCTTCAGTAAGCTGGATTGTGTTCCTTCTTTCATTCTTATAAACCAGGATAAACCTGCTTGGAGTGATATGTAGAACCAGATTTAGTATATCCCCTCTTATCTTTATTCCCTTACTATTAAAATGCTGCACTGTAGTTCCAGTTAGGCATTTTGAGTGTACAGAGTAAGATCTTTGCTTTTACTTCACATTTGAGGAGTTCTGTCTGACCTCTCCAGGGGCCAGAGAGCCACATTGTCATGAACAGAGCTGGTGTTGTCAGCAGGTCCCCTAAGTTCATCATCCACAGAAGTTCTGCATGATCAGTTAAGCAGCCCCATGACACTTGCAAACCTGCAACGTGGTTCTTTTTTCACAACTTGGTCAACTGGAAGAACTGTCTTTTTATAATCCATACTCTGATTATAGTAATCTTCATTAGCATTGGATTTATTCACATATTTGATTTTATTAGGCAGCAGGATGATGAACACTCATCCTGCCTCATAAATGTAACTTGCACTAGACTGGTGTCATTATCTGGTGTGAGTTGCACGATCTTCGTTCACACATACGTTCTTGTGGGAGGAAGTTGTATTTCAAATGCAGACAAGAGAAATTTGATACTATTTTGACTTGATGGGAGAAGAATGTGAGTGTTCTGTCACAGGCTGTTTGCTGTACTTTGTCTATTAGCAAAGAGATTTCATTTCATCCATAATGCACGCAAGCTGTTTCAAATGATAAGGCAGAACAAGAGACTTGTTAAAGGTGGTTTGCTTTTGCTGAGGTGGGCATGAAACTCCAGTATTATTTGTCATTACCCTGCCAACATAATATGAATGAAGTATGGAAAACACTCTAGATCTTCATGTCATAAAATGAAGGAGTTAAGTCATAATTATTTGAAAGTTCAGAAACTGGGCACTGTCTTTTGTGGCAGAAGTGTTCTCTTAGGTGGAAGGTGAGTGTAAGCCCACGTACTGGCTTTTTAGGTTTTTTCTCATACCCATAGGTCCCTAGTATTCTTATGGAACAGTGGGAGTACAGAATGATCTTAATTTTCCCTTGTGCTGCTCCCCTGAGCAATATAATGACAACAAACCATTTTCTTTTAGAAAGAATAGATCCATAAAAAAAATATTCCCCTTTCTGCATAAAGTGGTAGTGTGATCAGCCCAAGGTTATAGGTGCCAATAGTGCCTATTTACTTGATTGAGCTTTCTGTAAAGTTCTAAGAACAACTTCACATTCTTTCATTATCTTGAGGCAGGTGGAACACTGCTTATTAAAAAGTTAGTGCTCTTCTCATTTATTCAGAATATATTAGTATACTGGTGCATTCTGAGAGGTAGTTGCAATGAAACCAGCGATGCTGTTACCCTTGTTCCAGACATGCGGCTCTTTCTTGAAAGGATGCTGTATATGCATACGGTTTGCTATCATTCATGGTAAAGTCACAGGATTTTCCAGAAGTATCTATTAGTTTCAGATGCGTCACTTCTGTGGTGCTTGTCTTCATACAACTTAAGAGGAGCCTGACTTTCAAAGAGCAGGTGTCCATCATTTTGTAAAAATCCAGCTATATTAAAGTGTCACTCAACTTGAGGTATCCAGATGTACTAAACCATTTTTTGAAGTCTTGCTCAAACCAACATCTTCTGCAAGACTTTGTAGTCTAATTCAGCCAAATACAATGTATAGAATAAAAACAAGATGAGGCTTGAGAAGAGAGAGAGAAACATCAAAGGGAACAGAATGAAAACATAGAATTTGTCATATCAGAGCAGACCATTGATCTCAGGAGGACTGTGTTCTGCTTCCAGCTGTGGTCAGTACCCTGCAATGTAAAAGAAGGGCCAAAAAATGTGATTCATAATCTGTCATACAAAACCCCCCCAAAGGTTTTTCTTGTGTTGTTCACTGTAAATACATTGGTTAAGTAAGAATGAGGCGGAACTAGAAGCCATGCATGCCACTTGATAGTTGAAGGAAGCATATCTGTGTCTAACATACAGGCAAAATGCTACAAAACTGGTTCATCCTTAGAAAAATATGATCCCTGAAATGCTGCCAAATTCAGTGCCTACATGGGTTATGTCTGCCTTTTTTGTTTGCAAGGTGAATTTATTTGTAATGATAAATCTTATTTTTTTCTGATTGCTCAGAAAACTTTTATGATATGTCATTCATTTCTCCTTTGTGCAGGAACTGTTGCTGAAGTTGGAAAACGCAGCTCACCAGTTAAAGCATTACTTCCTCAAAATGTGAATAAGACGTTAGGCACTGGAGGTTAACCTGTGTGTCATATTCTTTTTACTCTTGCAGCAGTTCCAACTTGCTTCTTCCTAATTATCATGTTACAAGAAGGTCTAGGAAGAATCATAGGATGGGCTAGGTTAGAGGGGATCTTTGGAGGTCACCTAGTCAAAGCTGTGCTAACATTTGGTCAAGTTGCCCAGGGTTTTGCCCAGGAAAACTTTGAATATTACTAAGAATGGAAGTTTCATGATCTCTTTGTGAGCCTGTTGCCTGTTCCTTGTTCCTTTTCCTGACCACACTTCTTACGATTTCTCTTTCCCTTGATATATAACTGGGGATGAGGATTTGAGCCACCTGGTCTAGTGGAAAGTGTCCCTGCCCATGGTAGGGGGGTTGGAACCAGATGATCTTTAAGGTCCCTTCCAACCCAAACTATCCTGTGATTCTATGATAATTGGAGTCTCTCATGCTGTAAGTTTTGAGGATTGCCTCTTGTCCTTCTGCTGTGCAATGCTGAGAAGAAGCTCAGCAGTCTTATCTCTGGCTCTTCTCCCTGCTTTAGGAAGTTGAAAACAGAAACTACACTCTCCTTTAGCCTTTTCTCTGGGTTGAATGAATCCAGCTTCCACACCTCCTTGTCATATGTCATGTGCTCCACTAACTTTATTGGACTTCTCAGTTTGTAAACGTCTGTTTTGTCCTGGGGAGCCCCAGACTACACACAGTACTCCAGGTGGGGTCTCTCAAGTGCTAAATTGCTGAGAATAATTGCTTATTTATAAAATGGCTCAGGATTGTTTTCCCCCTCATTCCTCTATATTAATACATAATTGAAAACAAAGTAAGAAAACAAGATTCTAGGACTACAAAAAGAGAAAAAGACAAGCTATAACGCTATAATTCTATGCTTAATTTTTCCTTCTGGTTCTTTCAGTTTTGCTTTTCTTTCTGCATAGCAACCCAACTTCATAAAAAGGGGCCAGTGGTGCTGCTACTGATCTCAGCTAACAAACACCCTTTTGGGATGGTGGTGAGGGTTAGAGGCTTCAGCCAGTTCCAGTTTGGTCCTGTTAGTTTTTTGGGAGTGATATACCATCCATTCAGGGATGATTGAGCATCAAGTTCAATATTCCCACAGATGTCTTCTTCCATGCAAAAATGTTACTGTTTTGCATTTTGAGGCTTTTCTGTATTTGTTCATACTGCAGACACTGCCGGCCCTATAACAAGTAGAATGTGTGTGCAATATCTTAGGCTGGATTTTTGTGCTTTTGGAAATGCTGCATGCATTAATTTGTTTGGGGAATGAAATGCTTACATGATTTAGATATAGGAATTGCTTTTCTAGTTTCTAAGTTTCATTGCAGCTTAGACTGGGGGAAACCTTTGTGCTGGGGAAGCAAGGCACTTTCAAGACAAAATGACAGTTGAGTCTGGCTGCTTTCAGGTGGGCTGTCTAGGCATATAAAGTCCCATTTAATTGTCTCTGCGGGGGGAATCTAACCTTAAGAGTAAAATTTTAAAAGTATTGTCAAATTTTAGAAGTATTTAAGCAGCTAAGTGAACAGATAAGAACATAAGACTACTTAAGAAATTTTCAGTCCTGCCATGCCTTGGTTTCCTGTTTGTGATATGGATGTATTGTCTTCTTGCAAGGGTGTTATTGGAGATGAAATTGCATATTAAGTCTGCAGAGTTCTCAGACACCATGTTGAGTGTGGGCCATAAAGTTATTTCACCAGGTGTTATGATAGAGGGGTTTAATGCTCCTATCTCAGTTCAGTCAATCTTCTGTTTTCCTTCTGCTTGTTTGCCTTTTCCCTCCTGTTTTATTGTGATATACTTCTGTTCTTAGAGAAGCATACATTGATGAATATTGATGTGTGAGTGAGTGTTGTGGAAGAGGTACGTACTCGTGGATTTCTTTCTTCTGTGACACCTCTACAAAAAATTACTGCAAAGCCATTCATGAATAAAACCCAGGCACTCAGTATCACTGTGCAGACTATAAATCAACAAAGAGGCAGCCTTATGTTTGACTTTATAATATGGAGCAGAAGTGCCATCACATCATCAGATGTTGGTGCTATGTCTTCCATTCCTAACTTGTTCCCCCCCCCCCCCCGCTGCTAATAAATTACAAACACATTTGCTCTCATTAATCATTCTTTGAAATGGCAGAATAGTCTTTGCTGATTGAAAATAATTATTAGCTTCTCAAAAGGATTAAACCGCCTGTTTAGATTTTCATTTATATCACCATTTTGATGGAGTGATGTAGGGGTATGTACACACCCTTTGTCTTAAAAGTAATAATAATAATTAATGCTCTGTAACAAAGACTTTCAGAAGGACTTCAGACAAAGAGAGAAAGAAAAGGCAGGCAAGGTGAGCTGTGGAATAATGTAGGACACAGAACTGAATATAAGCTTGTGTTAGGCAGGAAGCCTCCTACTGTAGCAGAGCAGTGATAAACACAAAGGAAAATACAGCATTCTCAACATAGCAGTGGAGAGACTTGAAATTTCTGGCTAACGTTACAATCTGAGTGGTGTAATTAATCTGGAATTGAAAGAATACCACAGATGTTTAAAATTATTTTTTCTACTGAGTCAGTATCCTGCACATTCACAAATTGTAGGTTGTGGATTAATAGCCCCTGAGGTTCATTACCCAGTGGGCCTTGCTCCAGGCTTTGAATTTGCACTCAGCAAAGTGTATTTGGATTGAGACAATTTCCTAAAGTCAGGCCCCAAGGTTTTAAAATACAGTGTGTTTGCTCTTCAAGTGTTCTGCAGACACTGGGATGGGAGTGCTCGCTGGAGAGCCAGAGGTATTAAAACAAACCAAAAAAGGGTGAAAAAAAGATGTAATATAGGAGTTAGCACATTATATTTCAGAATGGGATGTGATGTGGAGATGCCCAGATAGTATAACCCTATTAACGTCTTATACCCAAAGTGTAACACTGCTAATATGGTATTATATTTGCCTGCTGAAGGGCAGGACTTACTAACTAGATTCATATTCTATACTAATTTGATTGCACTGTCTTGGGACCTGATCTGATGTATTCATGTCATGCGGTACAGCTCTCTGTGTAAGTACTAGCTAGTTTGGGTTCATTACATAATACATGTACACCTTCTAAGTAGCTGGATGTTACAGAAAGACAGATGATATGGGTCATATTCAGGTAGCGTGAAGTCCACCGAAATGCCTGTGCTTGATATTTCTGGTAGGTTTTCTGTAGGCACCTTTCTGCCTTGAGCCTCATTTCATTCTAAATCATTCCTTAGAGACTGTCAGATGACCAATTTTCTAAACACGGCACTTAGATGTGGATGGAGCTGTAAAAAGGAATCCTTCTGTGACTGTCCTGTTTTGTTCATCCTCTGTGGTGTGCTTTGAAGTGAGAGCCCAAACACTGGGAGCTCAGTAACGGATTTTCTTCACCTGTGGAGACGGGACATGTGGCATTCCAGTTTGTGCTCAGAAATATTTACATATTTTTTACAAAATGGAAAAGCCCCAACAAAAAGGTTGGAGATTTGATGTGATCTTTGTGTTTGTAAATCATGATGGTCATATAGCAGTTAAATCTCTGCAGGAGAGCTTCCATAGCTGTTAATGAGAGGAACATCCAGAATTGTTCTTTATGTGTTGCTGTTTATTCATGTGGCTCCTGAGAGGGTGACTGAAGTACAGCTCCTTTGTGATTTTTTTTTTGGACTGATTGGTCACAGTTTAGATGGTTGTTCATCCACTCAACAGCACCTTGTTGACTTTAGCAGTGGAAGAAGTAGATGTTTTAAGCACTGAATGTTCAAATGGCACCTTAAATCTTAGGCTCAGAAACCTAAAGAGGTACATAAGCATCTTGTGAACCTAACTCTGGCCAGCCCCAGCATTAATTTCCTTGTGGTAAGCATTGAATATTGCTTTTTTCAACTAAGATAAATTGTATGCAGATGCACTGAAGTAGTGTATCTTTTGTTCCCCATCACAATTGGTACTGAAAATCACAATAAAAGCTTATTTGGATTTCTGGTTGTAGAAACAGTTTTGCGACTTGGGTCGAGGAACCGTTGACTTAATTATATAACTAGCCTCTGGAGCATTAGTTCTATGACTGTAGAATGGGAATCTTAATTTCTCTTTCACTCTGCAATATTTAATTAGTGTGCAAGGTCTTCTGGCAGGTTTAATTCCTTAAAATGTGTGGAAGCATTTTAAGGACCTAGGCACTGGGATCCCCATTTCCACTGAGTGCTGCAGTGAAACAGATAACAAGATGTGCCATGTGACAGGGTGCATGGCACAGGGTGCTCTGCAACTATAAAGTTAAAGTCAGTGTCTACTCCAGACAGCTTGCAATCTAAATACCAGTGATTTATTTTAGCAGATGTTTACATAATTCTTATATCAGTGTGAAAATTATCTGTGAAAATATTTAAAACTAAATGTAATTTATTCTTTCAAAGTTCAGTATCTAGTTCCTAAACCTGGAGCTCCAGATGGAGGATTATTTACTAGAAGTGTGTCTGCTACATTATGTGTAGCAGTATATGCTCTTCCTTCCCTTTTAACAGTGCAGGTTACATTCTGAGCATACTTAGTACCAAACATTTTATTTTTCAGTCACCTTGGAAGTCATTTCAAAGAAATGTGTACACTGAAACAAGGTCATGAATTTCCTGTTTTTCTCACAGACCACCTTAATAAATATTTGAATTGATTCTTTATCGTATTAGTTGCTACTGTTGTGTCCTTAATTCAGACTTTTCCATGCACAGCTGTTGTTTAAAAGTACAGAGATCAACAGGATCGAATAGATCAGATCTGTCTGTATTTTGCATGCATAGACCATTTGATTTTATGAGGGGAAGGAACTGATCTAACCTTGTAACTAATAGTTACAGGTTAATTTGCATAATGAGCTGATGGCAAAGCTTTCCTTGTCAACAAGGAAAAGCAATATTGGATTCAAATTAACAAAGTTGTAGAGAAGGATAAATTATAATATACTGATCCTGGGAATTAAGGCAACAAAATATATGTCTGTCTTCCACATGTTGATGTAATTGCTACTGTCTCTGGATTCAGACCTCCTTTGCAAGTCACTTCATGCAGCCAGATGGGAAAGAATTTTCCCCAACTCCCAACATGTGTTCAGGGAAGACCCTCACTCCAGTGAAAACCATGATAACTTCATGGCACAGCCATCTGATATGCTGGTGGAAGGACCCGTGGCTGGGTCACTTCTGACACCAACAGCATCACATGGAATGGGAAGGAAAGTGTAGGAGGTATAGAGTTGCTGCTACATCTTCCAAGATGGGTCAAGAACTTCCTGAGATTTATACCACAAAACTTTTTGCAAGTCAAATTTGTTTGCATGTTACCTACCCTGGGTATACCTCTGCATGTTAGCACCCAGTTATGTATTTCTACCCAAAGATCTTAAAATTACATGGTATATAATTTTAACCATTGAGATCTTTGGTTATGAATAATTCTACAATTACAAAGCAGAAACACAAAGGATGACGAAAATAAGGGATTGAAAAACAGTAACTTTGGAGGGTCATTTTTAATAAGAACATTGGCATGATTTATTAAAAGATGAGGTTTTATAGAGCAAAATACATTTACTTCTAGAGACATTGAGAAAGTGGGGATAGACAAGGTAGCACTGAACATTTATTCTCTTTTTATGCACTTTTCCTTTATTAACTTGGTTATCATATCTTTTTTATTACCAGCTCTGGATTTATTTTTATACTGTTTGGGCCTGATCCAGTATCTTCTTACCAGGAAAGAATATTCTTTGAATAAGGAAAACAGGTTTTTGTACTATTGTTTGTTGATTTTGTCTGCTCATTAGAGTTCACTTTTGTTTGAGCTGTTAACAATCTGTCACTATATCTTCAGAGTCTCCCTGGATTATTCCTTGATAATTGGGAGTCTGTATAATACAACAAATTATAAAAAAAAAGGCATAGGGTATAGCAGAAGGTTGCTCTATAATTTGTTGTAATTGTTACTTTGACTCACATTGTCTATTCTAAACAAATATTATTGCAATTACTGTAAGTCAAGAAATGATAAAAGAAAAAAAAAAGACCCCAAAACATATAGGCTTCAATTTCAAGAGAGTTATTAATAGGAGAACCAGAATTTAACTGCAGCATTAATAAACAGTATCTGGTTCCACGTTTTTAAATCCAGCAAAACTAAAATATATTGTGTGGATGAAACTGAAGTGTATTTAGACTGTTTTATTTTGCTTGGTGCTAGGATAGAACGTGAAACTAAATATATTCATCCATAGATAACTTAAGTTCCTGCTTCTGCTTATATTTCATCATCTGTGAGAAATCTCCTAGGTGATTAAACTAATGCACTGTAAAAGAATGAATCAGTCCTGCAGAGCTCTTCTCTGTACAGAGAATAACTTGCTCAGTTAGGTACTGTTGGGGTTTTACTAAATTAAAATCCTAGGATTTTTTGTACATAATACATTTTATCTGTGAAAACTGAGCAAAATTTTACATGTGACTCTCAAACTAAATTCCTATGGTAATTAATAAAGAAGATTTGAATACCTTTCTGGTAGAGTCATCTTTGATCAATTTAATAACTTGATTTTCTTAACAGAGGAAAACCCTTATCTCTCAAGGCTTGTGGTAACATTGGGATACACCATGAAATTTTTAGAAGAATCAGAGAGTCTGTTCTTTGTCAGGAAAAGATGAATTCAGACTGGAAACTTATCTTTTACTGATTCAGGTGTAACATAGGCTTAGTAATTACTTAATATTTGTATTTCAGTTCCTGTGTGGGCTCCAGTAGATCCCTGAAACTCTTATCTGAAGCATCAAGTCTCCATTGTGTACCAACACATGAAAATATGACCTTCCCTAGAAGCTGAACTCACTGGACCTAGATAAGGCTGCTTACATATCCAGAGCTGGCTGATTTTAACTATTCACTTGTTTACAGATAAACATGAATATTGTTCTTTGTGTGTCTGGCAAAGGTAGGCAAAAATTGTAGTTGGAGGTATTCTCTTTTAACAAATATATGCATGCACTTGCCTTTTTTTTTAGTAGATTTATTTTACTTATGTTACTTATCCCCACTCCTTCTTGGCCTATTTTCTTGTGACTGGTATGGTAAAGGGGAATGACAAGAGCTAAAAAAGAGATAAAGAAATGATCTTATTAGTCAGCACAGAGATGGCATTTCATGAGTGGCATTTTGTGATTGTTGCATGGAATAGAAGTACATAAATATAAATAATAAGATATATATAATAAATTTATGTTTTTCAGAGCGTTCCTTCTGGAACTCCTGGTCTTGAGCTGCAACTTACACTTGTCCACTTCACTCAGTGTAGTTGTGCATAAAGACTATATGAAATTCACTGTAATCTAACAAAAGCATCCTTTTATTATATGGCATAGCATTTATGTGTGCATTCATTGTCATTCTAATACAGTGTTTGATTTTTGACTGTAGTGAACAGAAATAGTTCAGCTTTAATATGGTATATGCTTTTCCAGTTTGTAAAGTTTTCTTTCCAAATTCCATGTAAACATCTTACTGTACTGCACCCACAGTATCTGCACAATATACACACTTCTGTAGATTGCTAAATCATTGTTAAATCTGATTGGAATTAACTGAATTGTGAAAAAAAAATAAAAACTGTATGCACTTATTTGCATTTATAGAATCACAGGATCACATGAATGTTTTGGGTTGGAAGGAACCTGCAACACCACCCAGTTCTAACCCCCTGCCACGGCTGGGGACAGCTTCCACTGACCAGGTTTCTCAAAGCCCTGTCCAACCTGGTCTTGAATACTGCCAGGGATGGAGCAGCTACAGCTTCTCTGGGCAACCTGTGGCAGTGTTTCACCAACCTCACAGTAAGATTTTTTTCCTAATACCAGTAAGAATTTTTTCCTAATACCTCATCTTAATATACCTTTTTTAGTTCAAAGCCATTGCTCCTTGTCCTGGCACTACATGCCCTTGTAAAAAGTCCCTCCACAGATTTCTTGTAGGTCCCTTTTAGATACTGGAAGGCTGCTGTAAGGTCTTCAGAGCCTTCTCTTCTATGGAGTGAACAACCCAAACTCTCTCAGCCTGTCTTCACAGGAGAGGTAGTTCAACCCTCTGATCACCTTTATGGGCCTCCTCTGGACTTGCTTCAACAGGTCCGTGTTCTTACGTTGGGGGCCCTAGAACTGAACACAGTACTCCACATGGGGTCTCATGAGAGCAGAGTAGAGGGGCAGGATCACCTCCCTCGACCTGCTGGTCACGCTCCTTTTGATGCGGCCCAGGATATGGTTGGCTTTCTGGGCTGCAAGCGCACAATGCCAGCTTGCGTTGAGCTTCTTTGTCAACCGACACCCTAAGTCACTCTCCTCAGGGCTGCTCTGAATCTCTTCTCTATCCAGCCTGTAGCTGTGCCTGGGATTGCCCCGACCCAAGTGTAGGACCTTGTACTTGGCTTGGTTGAACTTCATGAGGTTGCTATTGACCCACCTCTCAAGCTTGTCAAGGTCCCTCTGGATGGCATCCCTTCCCTCCAGCGTATCAACTGAACCACACAGCTTTGTGTCATTGGCAAATTTGACGAGGGTGCACTTGATCCCGCTGTCCATGTCACCAACAAAGATGTTGAACAGTGCTGGTCTTAATGCTGATCCCTGAGGAATACCAGTCATCATTTGTCTCCACTTGGAGCTGTTGACTGTAGCTCTCTGAGTGCAACCATCCAGCCAATTCCTTGTCCACCGGGTGGTCCATCCATTAAATCCATGCTGCTCCAATTTAGAGACAAGGATGTCATGCAGAACAGTGTCAGATGCTTTGCATGAGTCCAGAAGATGATGTCGGTTGCTTTTCCCTTACTCTCCAGTGCTGTCACCCTATTATAGAAGGCTACCAAATTTGTCAGGCACGATTGCGCCGACAATTCACTGCCTAAGTGAAGCCATGTTGGTCATCACCAATCACCTCCTTATTCTCTACACACTTTTCCAGGAGGATCTGCTCCATGATCTTGCTGGGCACCAATGTGAGACTTATTGGCTTGTTCCCTGGGTCTCCCTTTTTTCCCTTTTAAAAATTGGGTTATGTTTTCTGTTTTTCAGCCAGTGGGAACTTCACCAGACTCCCATGACTTCTCAAATATGTGGCTGAGCCACTTCATCTGCCAGTTCCTCAGGACTTGAAGATGCATCCCATTTGGTTGCATGGACTTGTGCACCTTATGGAATTCAAGAGGTAAACTTAATTCAGTCATGTCTGTGCCTTTTTATGCTTTCTGTTTGTGAACACTTAAGAACTTGATGCTGAGAATATTCTAGGAATATTGAAGGCTGAAGACTTTATGAAAATGTTTAATATAGTAATAACACAGTACTTTTGTACTGTGGGCCTTTTGTAATAAGGTTTGTGATGGCACTGGGGGATAATGCTTGTCTTTATAAAGAGCTGGTGGATGTTGAACTTGATTTGGAATAGGGCCTTTCTTGCTCAAATTCAGTGTTACACCAGCTGGGGAAGGCTACCATGCTTAGGAAGTAAAGCTGAGAGTTTTCCAAAGGAAAATTACAAAGTGATGTAGATCTATTGTAAATCTACTTGAAATGACCAGTATATTCAGGGAAGGGTTTCTTGTGCAATAGCACTTGGCAGAATAGAAAAGAGGATTGCAGTCTAGAGAAAGGAGTTTATAGCAGCTCAGCATAAAATGCTTTTCTTAGTTATTTTGGAACAGTACATTTAGTCGGCTTTTGACCTGGTGTTCTCCTAAATCAACAGTAAAGGTCAGACATAAACAAGATAATTTTGATGCACTGGTAATTAAGAAGGTATTTTAATTCAGGGCAGTAACTTATCGGAAATGAAGAATGCAAACAGACAGATACAAATAGAGGGGAGAGCCTTTTCTAGGCTACTGCCTAGGAACAACCTTTGAGCTCTGCTCCTGCATAGTACAGTACTTTGTCCACTGTGGAGAGAGGGCTGATTTAGTTTTCTCTTCTGCTTTATTTTCAGTGTAAAGTCACTGCAGAGGTCTCTACTCAAAGAATGTTAGGGACATGGCAGAAGTTGCTGTAAGTGAGAAGGATTACCAACACGATTTCTATGTATGTTTTCTATTTCCATGACAAACATTGCCCCAAACAAGAGAGCAGTGGTAGCTGACAGATTAAGTCAAGGCAGATCCTGAAGGAAAGATCTCTTTTTAGGGAAGAGGTGGCATTTTAACAACTGTCAGGTCAAGGAATTTCATTGGGAAGGTGACAATCTAAATTGCTGAAGAGTCCAAAGGTAGCAAGGTAGTGAGCTAAGGGGAGCAACAAGATGGCTGGAGCATGAATAGGCATGTTAATGAAGTTAAGAGTAAAATGGCTGCTAAATAAAATAATAAAGTACACATTCTCTTATTTAAGTCAGCAATTGTATTGGAAGATAGCAAATATTATACTTCTACTTATAAAAAGCCTCAATAATAACCTGGAGAATTACAGACCAGTAAGGCTTACTTCAGCTCTTGGCAACTTTACTGATAGGATGATTAAAAATACAGTTATAAAAAAATTCCAGAAACACAGTTTGATGATATGGTAGGGAAAAATTGCACAAATTTTGTAAAGGAATATTGTACCTTACTAATTCTTTGAATGTATAAATGGTACATTAGATGAATGAAAGACAGTTGATAAAGTACATTTGTGTATGTAATCACTGCTACATCTGAAAGTGACAGTTTAGGAAACAAAACCACATAGATTCCCTAAAAAGGTGGCAAGAGGAGGTAGAAGACTAAAATTCATGTCTTCCTTCTGAGTCAGTGCAGAAGACAGGTTTGATCTTACATTCTCTGTATTCAAAATAGCTGTTCAAATTGGTGAATTTCGGAGATCCCAAGAAGTGAATTTTTTCTTCCCTTTGTTCTGATAGGATTTATAATCCCTGGCAGAATGCCTGTCTCAGCTGAATTGATGCCTAAACCCCACCCATTTCCTCTGTTTCACTGCTGACTTGCTTAGTGGTGTCACATTCAGCCAGCTTTGGGAATCTCTTTAGCTGCATATTAATTGCATGCAAGTGTGCCATTAAGCATCAAGGTATGTCTGAGGTAGGCATAGTAATGCTTTAGCATTTTTGATGTTCTGAGCAATGTAGTACTCTGAGAAAGTAATATTCTGTGTGGATAAAAGAGTACAAAGCAGAAAAAAAAATAGTTCCTCAGGGTAAAAAGTAACCTTTGAAGTACCTCAGGTTCCCATATATGGGTAGAATTTGGTCTATTTATTAATAATTTGGAAAATGGAAGACCAGTGAGGATTAAATTCTACATATGCTCCCAAATAATTTAATTAAGGTCGAAGAAATATGAACAAACTTCAGGAGGAGCTAACAAAGCTGTCTGCAATGTTGCCACAATGGTGGGATAAAATCAGAGTTGCTTTAAAGTGGCAATCCTTAAATGCCAAAAGAATACTATCACACTTTCAATGGCTTTTAAAAATGGGTGTGCAATGACAGAACATCTCAAATGAGTGTGCAGATGATATAATCAGAAGAATTCAGAATAAATTTATGAATGAAATGACTAGTAGTGAAAGCATGCACTTTCTTCTCATCAGGCTTTTAATGTATGAATTATAGTACTATTTGATATGCTCCTGTGTGCTGTCCACAATCTCCTTTTCACGGCTTAGCAGAACTCCATGGAAACCACAAGAATTTGGTTTGGGATCTCTTGGCCTAAGAAAAGCACTACATATTGAAGGGCACAATTTTAACTATTTTTACTTCTTAATGGTTTTTAAAACCTGAGTATCACTGCTCTTTGCTCAGTGAAGTGCCTCAGTTACTAGTGCCTGGAGCTGAACTCAGGCTGCCTGTCTGCCTACCCACGGGCTTCAGCAGTTCTCTGCCAAAGGTCTGCCTGCCTAATGGTTTCAACCTTTTTTGATTTGTAGTACCTTGAGAAATTCCTTGTAGAGTTGCAGGCTCTGAGTAATAAGTGCAAGTGTTCTGATATTAGGCTTGCTTTCCTTTTTTGTTGTTTTTAAATGACCACTTGCAGATCCCAGGAGTAGTCCATAGGGATCCAGGAATCCTTCAGTGATAAGTACCAAAAAAAAAGCCCTCCAGTTCAATAATGGTTTTTAAAGGAGCCTTTAGTTGAAAACTCTGATGATTAAGATTAGAACAATTGTACCTAAGCACATGCTGAAGTGTATTTTGCATTTCATGCTGTACCTATTTTCAGCATCCCTACTTTATGTTTTCCAATTTAAATGCAGGCCCTTTGTTTTCGCTGCAGTTGAAAGGGAAGACATTCTGAAGTAATTAGAACATTACTGCTCTTTTCAGCATTAGTGTTCCCTTTATTCTTACAGTTAAAAAATATAAAAAAAATCAAATTAATGGACTTCAGAGACTTGGTTGGTGCATGGGCCTGGAGAAGCAGCAGGGAAGCAATATACTTAATGTGGCGAAAGGTGAGATAGCAAACTTTTGTGTACCCTATGTACCATGTATTAATCTCCTCATAACTGCTTTCACATTTGAACCTTCTGTCTCTTATGTGAGATCCAGCAATCTTTGCTTTTTCTGTTCTGGGAGCAATTTTCCAAATCATTAATTTTCAGTGGCCAGGCTTCAATTAGCTTAATCAGGCATTGATTAGATTTCTCAGGTCCCTGGCATTTATTTTCCACCTTGCCTATATGGTTCCTTGACTCCATTACCTGATTGTTCACTTATTGCTTATAAGGTTGATTCCTCTCCATTAACATTCCCTGATGAGAGGTCTCTTTAGCCTTCCAGCTAGCCACTTTCATTAGTGATGGTGGCAATTCATGGTAAGGGCCAGTTTCTACTGCCCTTTCAAAGCAAGATATTTTCTTCTAAGTAGTGTTAATTCTTCAGCAATCTATTCTTAGATGAGATGAAGGTGATGCTTATAAACAATTCTGACTCAAAGAGAAAACACTTTATTTGGAATATACTTCATACTTTGTTTAAAAAGTTGTGAAATCGTAGGAAATGAATGAAGTGATGGTTTTTCAAAGCATACTTCATGGAAGTTTAGCTTTTTTTTAACCTCTGCTTTTCTCGGTGTCTAGCTTGATGTATTAAAATGCATTTTCATAGCCAGCACTCGTGATGTGAGGGAGTTTGATGTGGTTTTATAATCAAGGGTGATGTGAGGCACATGTAGACTCCATGTCTCCTTAGACTGCATTCCCTGTAGACTCCATGCCCTGTTCCTAGATACCAGTTGCTCAGCAGTAAAAACTTGGGTGCAGACTCATGCCTCATGATGCATGTTTTTGAGGAGGTGTGAGCAGCAAGAGAGGTGAAGGATGAAGTTGAAAGTGAGGGACTGGACGGAGCTGGAAATTGGGACTTCAGGTGGATTTTTCTAGGTTGAAAAGCACTTTCTTCTCTCTAAATCCAGTAGGGTCTAACACTGTTTGTGGTCAGATCTGTTCATTATGCTTTGTTTTTGCAGACAATGCGTTCTGAAGGCACAGACCTCTTTTTTAAATTCTTTTTTTAAATCATGTTTGCACTAGCTTGGATGAGGTAGACCTGAATGTAAATGTGCCAAAACTGATAGCGGGGAAATTCTGATAGCACAGAGTTTCATTTTCCAGGACTTTGTTTACTATCTATGAATTAAAAACTCTAATAAAAAGTTATCTTAATAACAAAATATAGTTTCTGATTAAAAAATATGGAATCAGATCTTCAAACATATTTTTTTCTATGGCTTCTTGGAGTTGGGAGAGTTGCCAACATTTCCAAGTTTTTTTTTTGTAATTAAACCAAAGTTGCTTAACTTCTGTTTTGATCAGTCAACATTTCTGAAAAAACGATGTTTTGCCAGGAAGCTCCTAACCCACTCTAATTTTCACACACATATAATTAAATATATGACTTGTCTTCTCTGAATCCTAGGACATATACATGCCTTCTAATTTAAATAATAATGGATAAAAAAGTATCATCTCAAGATTTAGTATTTGGTGGTTTGTTTTATTTTTTCAGATTGTTCTGAGAAATACTTTGAGCACTAGTTTCAGGTTTTGTTCAAAAATGCTAGTACAAGAAATGTGTAAAAAACACTTTTCATGATCACTTTTTTTCTTACTAGTTAGGTGGAACAGTGATTAGGTTCAATGTGAGACTGTTCTGAAGCTCATTTTCTCTTTTTTGTACTCATTGTTTTAAAGATCTATTGTAAATTGCTGGATTCTTTATTCATTTTGTTGTTTATGCTTTGTGACGTTATGATGTTCCCCCTAACTGTAGTCACTCATGTGAGATGTGTAAAATATGGCTTTTGAAAATAAGTTTTCTGTCTTGAAATTATTCTAAATTGATCTTTTAGGGGACTGCAATTTCAAATATACGAGAAACGTTCTTTGGCTTTCTTAACTCCCCCCCACTGCTATTTTGAATCTTCCCCTCCCGTTTGAATCAGAGGTCCCCTTCAGCAAAGAAATTTTTATGTCTAAAGCTATCTTTCTGTAGAAACCATGGTCTTCTGTGATGAAAAAAAAACCTTTGAAAACATCTGATGGTTCATCTCTGCAATTAGTGATTTTCAATTACTATATACAGAATGGCAAGGAGCATTAACATATAACTAGCTCAGAAGTCCCATACAGTGTCATCACTCTTTCGGTTTTGGTCATTAGCTGTCACAGGTTTCTGGACTTATTGGAGACATTTGGGAGCACCATGAGTTTGGACTGTTGTCTTTTCTGACTAGTGAAGGCCATTGCCGACTCATTGTATTGCTTAGGCAGTTAATAACGCTCTATGAAGAACTACTAGGAAGTGGTATTTTGTTACGCACAGAGGCAATAATGTGGGGCTCATGTTGCTCCAGAATCAATGGCACAACTCTAACAAACTTGCCAGCTGTCCCATTTTCAGTTTTGCAGCTAGAGGTTATTGATAGAGTATGGGTAAATGGCCTGTTCAACAGTGATTCTTTTAGGCCTAACTTTACCTTGTTCACTCAGCTGAACCATCTTAGTGTATAGCAGATGTGAAAATGGTTGCCCTGAGATGCTTTTCCTTCCTTCTTGGATGGTCCCAAAGGGCACTCTTAGGTGCTATACTTCAGTATTCTTCTATAGGGGTATTTTAAGAATTTATTTAGAAATCCCTCAACTCCAACATATGCATAAAATAAGATGCTGGATTTAGGGGAGAAGTTATAGGTCTTGGTGGAAGGTACTTGTTAAGACACTTTTCCTAGCTCTGACTAGTCAGAAAGCTGGTGTGGCACATGTTCCCACATTTTTGTTTTTCCTGCTAATAAAACAAATATGCCCATGTATTTCAGATCCCCACCTTGCAAAAAGCTGTGTGTCCTTTTTACCTTCTGCGTGGTCCATGGAAATATTCCTCTATGAAGCATTATCTTGAGATCTCAAAATTGAACTTAGAAATGTGGCTTGAATTTATTTAAGTGGGTTCTTAAGGAAGTCCTGTGATATCCTTATGCTGACAGCTCAAAGCTTCTGACTAAAGGTGAAGTTATTGGTTTTAATTAGAGCTGATCTGGATAAAAGGAACAAGATCACAATAAAATTCTCATAAAAGTTAATTTCCATTTTTCATCAAAGCTTTCTTTCCACTGAAATTTCCTTAGAGGCAGAGATTAGATCTATCTAAATTTAGGCGCTTAACTAAGTTGCCACAAACCAGAGCTTAGTTTTCCTAGATTTTCTCTGCACTCAAGGGAGAAAGAGAGACAGGAAAATCCAGAAGGATTTTAAGTCTGGTTTATGTAGGCTGGGTTGGACATAGAAGCAATGTGTTTTCCTCCATTGACTATACAGGACAGATAACAACAGCTGTGTAATTTTGCAGCTTGAGAAAATAAGCTTAGATGAATTGCAGACATGTAGAAGGAGGAATCTGGAACTAAGCATCTTCACTGCAATGTGAATGATGTGGCTCAATGTCCAGTTGTCCCGTATGGTCTGCCTCAGGGAATGTACTGGTGTAGGGTAGGGAGGTAGTGATTGAGGATCAAAGTGAGCCATTGTCCCCCCAAAGCTGTATACTGCATAAATGAACCAGGAAATATTTATGACTGTTTAGCAAACCTGCTTCTGCTAGAGAGTCTTAGCTGTTGCTGAAAGGCTTAATCTAAACTTCAAAGAGTTAGCTGTGGAGAATTTTATTCCTTAATAGATTATTCTTTCAAGAAAGTAAGACTAAAAGCCAAGAACTGGTCAAAACCCTAGTACCTCTTTCCTCCTAAACATTCTGAAGTAGCTTGAACACAAGACTTACAGCTGAAATTCAGCTTTGTATAAAACAAGATGTTTACAGTATTAGTTCTTTGTGTATGTTTGTTCTTATTTTGTCTTTCTAAAAAATAACACATGAGCATTGTAACTTTGGGGATTAATGCTCTGAATTAAAATTATTGCATACCTTATTAACTGCTCAGCTTATGTGATGATTAGAAGTAAACCATATATTCTTGCTAAAAGTGAAAATAAATATCGTACATTTTGTTCAGGATCTAAATGGAAATAAATTATTGGTTTTAAATGGTGAAGAGTAGTGTTATATATTTATTTTATATTTATATATACACACACATAGAGAAAATACATTATGATAGGATTTTTTTCAGTATGAATTGGGGTCAGCAACACTATTAATGATTAAAATACAGTGGGTCATCTCACACTGGTATGAATAGTACTATTATATCACAGCACTTTCTTAATGAAATAAGATCCATGTATTGTGCCAACAGAAAAATTATTTTCAAAGTAGTTACATTATAAAAATTGAAAAAAAAAATAATTCTGCTTGTAAACTCTGTTAGTTTCCACCTGTATATTTATCCAAGGCCTTGGAGGCAGACACAAAAAAAAATCCTGAAAATAAATTTAAAATATAGAGAGTTTGAAATTTGATATTTCAAGAAGTTTTAAGAGCTAGATGTAAGAACAAAGACCTGTTGGGAAAGGAGTGGTTTTTCCTCTTAGTTACCTTTTCTGATTTACAATGCTGGAAATATTTCAGGCTTTAAGTTATGATTTTTATTAATACAAAAATCTCTCTGGGATAGATTTTGTCTGCCTTTGTCTTTAGGAGTAATCTGGGGAGGAAGATAAGCAAAGATTTCTGGAACATCTTACGACCCTGAAATATTAAACTAAGTCCCAGAGAGCAGGATTAATATGCAGAGGTCAAAGATGCTTGATAAAGTTATTTTTTATACAGTTAATTTCTCACATGGCTCATACTGAATGTGCTGTTTTGCCATGTCACTCCACAATGACAGCTGGGTAAATTTATTGGATGGCAAGCACAGGAATTTCTGCAGATGGACGAAATCTTTTTCCTGGCCAATTGATTTAAAAAGAAAATGGTTTGTCAATGTGCAAATGCTTCTGAAGGAAAAAGGGTAAAGGAATGAATTAGAGGTCAGTAGTATAGTCGTAAGTGAATCACATAAACCTATATGTGTGCTTAGGCTGTGCAGACCTGACTGAGTATTCATTGTTCTCATGAATATTATGCTGGACTGTGATTTTCTGAGGATTATTGGAAAATGTTGATTCAGTGAAACTGAACCTTTTTATAGACATATTTAGTTTCACCTGTATTTGGCTGGGAATGTTTTCAGGTATTAGGAGAGAATTTGGATGGCAGGAGAATACCAACCTTTCCCCTGGAATAATGCACTGGCTGAGGCACCCAGTGTGACATGAGAAAGTGCAGAGCCACCTGCCCTGGTGGGTATCCTTGAATCCCCACGTTTGCTTTTGGTCCTATATTTAAGGTCCTTCACTTAAGAGAGTATTATTTAAGAAATAAGTGTCTACATACATTCTCTGAGTGTGTTGCTTCTTCCTTTTGACTTCTCATTTTGTTTTCTTCTCATACTTTTGGCTTCTGCCATAAAGCCTCTGGAGCTGAGGCACCCTCCTTTTCCAGTATCCCTATTTTCCCTAAAACTTCTGATTCAAATCACTCCTAAACTCAGCCTTTCCTTCTTTTTTCTCTCACCTTACTTGCAGTTATCTATCTCCTCACACTGCTCTCCTATGTTGTAGAGATGAGAGTTCCAGTTTTGTAGCTGGGTCTTAGCCCTTGCATTATTCTTCCAGAGGTGCTCTTTTAAAACATCCGTAAAGTTTTAAAGGTTTAAAGACCAAACTTGAGAGGAAGATCTCATAAGGGTGCAAGAGATTTTCCTGTTCTCTACTTTACTCCATTTTTATTTCTTGAAATGTTTTTTCTGTTTGCAGCTTTGCTCCATGAACAGCAGCCAGCAGCTCCTGGGGCCTGTTTATCCAGTCGCCCCTATTCTTACACATTTTGGGTGGAATAAAACAGACTCCAGATACCATCAGCTCCTGCTGTTGGGCAAAAGCCTGACTAATGTTATTTTGATAAAAAATAAAAGCCACTTCCCCCCCCCCCCCCCCCCCCCCCCCAAGGGATTCTGTATTTATTTTATGCTTTTAAATTGAATAGAAAGAATTCATCATTTCATTTAGCATCTCCTCCTCCTAGCTGGTCTTTGGAAGACTGGAAAAGGTGGGGTGTACTGGAGAACCCCTTTATTTACATTGCCAATTCCCCATGCTTGTCTTCCCCCCTAAGCACACAGAGGCAAGCAACAGTCTATCTGCAGCCCTGTTACCACCGCGAGCAAATACAGCTTTTTGTTTAACTGTATAATTGCTCTCTTGGTGGGTTTATTTCTCCCCCTGTCTCAATTTGTTTTCTTAATAACTAAATGGTTCTTTTCTTTTGTCTTTTCATATTTTTTGTTTTTTAATTTTTAAAAAGCACACTGGGTGTAACAAGATACTCGGCTACAAACATTAATCATATTAAAACTAATTAAAAACTGAAAAGTTTCTGTGCATTCCAAGCACTGGGGGTAGGAGGGGGCGGGGAGGGCTTTGGTTTGAGCACTCGTTTCCTGAGCGCAAGTAAATGCCTGACACATGGACTTCGCTGAATTCCAAAATGTAACAAAACAGTGCCTGCATATTTGGCAGGAACCACCACCAGTTCAGGTCAGTGTCTGTTTCAGCAAAAGATGAAGGCCTGCATGTTAACAGAGGAAAACGGGAGGAACAACATGTGACATTTTGTAATTGCAGCACTTCTGTTACCCAAGGAGCACCACTCTGCTCCCGCTCTGTAAACACTTCCTCCTATGCAACTGCCTTTGAACACATTTTTTAAGGGGGGAGGCAGAGGGAGGGGTGAGGAGGAGGTCAGGGCTTTCAAGCTGTTTGGATATGAATGAGCTATCTCGTATTCTCCCCCCCCCTCCCCTTTTATTTTCTTACTTCTTCTTTTTAACTGTTGGCTGCAATAAATGTTTTAAGGAGACACCAGTGAATCTGTGGCCAGAAGGACGTGCAAGCAGTGCTACAGGACACTGAACCCCAAAGCAGTGGGAACCCAGAAAGGCAAAGGGGCAAGACTGCGGGAAAAAGGGCAAGAGATGGGGCTCTGCCCAATGCAAGGGGGACCAGCTGGGAAGGATGTGCAACCCCCTGAAGCCCCAGCACCTCATCTTGCTTCCACTTTGCTGCTCCATTAGCCTGCGCTGTGACTCTTGGCCACTGGTCCCAAGTATCAGGGTGGGAGAACCCTCATCCATTCAGGGGCACAGCCTGACCCCAGTTAATGTAGGACCAAACCCATCTTTTAAGCCTTTCCCTGTAAAAGCAAGAGTAGGTCATTATGATTTAAAATACTGTTTTGGGCATTGTCTTACTTCTTTCCTGAATTTTGTCACCTTAAGCTGCCTTTGTTGTTGAGAATTTCTTCAGAGATGGGGCTGGATCACTTGTTATTGTAACACTTATTGGTGATAAAGTTCAGTCTAAAAATTAAGCAGCTGCAATGTTGCAGCACAAATTAGTTTAATGTAAGCAGTCAGGAGCAGCTGTTTGGCTCGGGACTCTGGTTCCGCGGTGGGGGAAGGGCCCTGTGATGCTGACAGTGTTTTTTTCTCTACATAAACATTTTCGGCTGTTGCAGCTTTTGTGCCGATCATGTGACAGTGTCCCTAGGCAGATAATTTATTTCTGTAGCTTTCATGAGCAATCATTAACCTTCAGACACTGAGCTTGCTTTCTGCTTTGTGGCATTTGTTGGTTTTTTTTTGTATCCTAACTAGTTTAATTCACAGAGTGTCAGGAGAAAATTACAACCAATTTATAATAGACTGTAATGCATAATACTTATGTTTCTATTAAAACAGACCTTGCTTACAAGACCATTCTTATGGCTTAGCTTGTGTTCATGGATCAGAATAATTATTTTCAGTGATGTAAGTGCAGCTGTCATCATGATACTCCCATAGTGTCTTATTCTGAATGCAGAGCCCTTCAGAGTCCTGATTTGGGACCACCCTTTTGAATTCCCCCTTTGCCAGAGACACTGCAGAGTTTATTGAGATGCAACAGGCTTGGGAGAAAGGGCATAGCATTTATTCTGGCAATTGCTATTCTCCCACCATGACCAGCTGCTGAACAGGTATTGACCGCTGCAGAAAGTGCGTCTAGAAGAGAGGCGAAGCATTACTGATCACAATTACAGCTCAAATCTGCACTAACTTAGTCTGGGGTTTCAAAGCCGACTTAGCAGATAGGACTGGATCACAAAGCAGTTATGAATGTTAGAAAAAGACTTTATTTTCATTCCTGTCCATTTTGTTACAGCAAGGGAAACAATAAATTAAGTGACTTTGTCAAGGTCACTGAAGAAATAAATGTCAGGATAGGAATTTCCCCTTCCCCGATCCTTTTCCCCAAGTCCTGTGCTCTTGTATAGGGGAGGTGACAAAGGAGTGAAAAATACAGAGTCTTGGGCAAAAGAACTAAAAAATACGCAATAAAAAGAGGGAAGGAGAAATCATAAAAAGAGCTGAAAGCCTGGATGACTGCCGGCTTACTGTGAATATAATTTTCCTTCAGATCTGAATGTGATTTTTGCTTTTGTTCACTGCCTTCCTGCCCTATCTTAATTCCTTTTCCTAACTGGTCATTCACTAGCACTAGGAAGTTCATCTTTTTTGTATCAGAGAGCAAGATATTACATTCATATATGCTTGTGAATAGGTGTAATCTAGATATACATATTCCTTACTTTATTTTTCATACCTTGTGTCACAGTGGAATCAGACATTTATGATAGAAGTGCTACCAATGTAATGTTGCAGATACAATGGACATGCCAGACACAGGGTGGATGGGAAGAGAGATGGAGAAATAAAAAGATTTTTCCAATGCCCCAAGGAGGAAAAGGGGTATTATCATAATCTGGGCAATGGAAGAGTGGTAACATACAGATATCTCAACAACTGCTCTACCCGCTTAGGACTCAAACAATACTTTGGCTATCCTGTAGTTGCTCATTAACTTATGAAAAAGGCATGTAACTGAAAGAAGACCAAAACACACAATCTGATATGCGACAACAGTGCTACACACTGTACAATCTTGTAAAGTAGAAAAATGGGTGGACAGATTTTGCTGTCATTGTCAGGAAAAACATTTCCTTTCTGATTAGTTAAAAATAATAGTCTGAAATTGGTAGTTTAGTGATGCTAGGTTTCTGTGTGGAAAGATGAATGAAAGAGTAGCTCACTGTTTGAAACCTTCATCTTTCAAAATGTTTAATGAAAATGAAAGCACAACATATGGTAAATGTGGACTGAAATCGGGGATGAAAAACCAGAAGCCTGGGATGCTCACTGAAGGGCAAATGGGACTACAGAGGGACTTGGTGTTGGGTTACATATAGAAGTGAGTAACATTTTTGGAGGCATTAGAGTGATTTAGGAGCCATCATCCCATTGACTTTTGACTAGAGTCAGGATGTAACTGCCTAAGTCAATTCTAAAAATGGGAATTAGATTTCTAAGTCATTTTAAGGTGCTTTTGAAATTTTTACCCCTAATCTCAGGGTGATTAATTTGTAACAAGGTGATTAATTCGTATCTTTCTTGTCTTCAGAAGCCTGAATGACACATTTGAGATGCACTCTAAAAGCACAGGTAATAGTCGGAGCCCTACCTCAGCTACTTTAAAAGACAATTGATTAATTTGAATTCATGCTTTTCCTCACACATTTAAAGGATTCTGAAAGTAGTAATAGCGCTTTGGAGCTGCTTGGTTTGAAATGTCACTTCCATGCCCTTGCCTTCATTAGGATTTTCCTTTCCTCTACCTTCCCTGGCAAAAATTGTCCCTATCCCTCCCCATTGCTAACAGCAATGCAGCCCCTCTGGTCACAGCAAAATCAGGAGGTCTAAGGTATTATCTACTTTGCTGCACAGAATGGCTGAGTAGCTTTAAACAAAACAGTGTCCAGGAACCTCCTGTGAGCTTGTCTCTACTAGGCTGCGCTGGCAGCTACAGGTACTTTTGCTGGAGCTGGCCCACAGTTAGCAATGCTGGGAGAAAGGGCTGCTCAGCCAGTTAATAAACCAAGCCTTTCTTATAGTAAATTCAAGCACCTAACCTGCTAGTTTGTCTGAAGATAAAGTAAGACTGATCACTTTGGTATTTCACCAGATTTTGTTAGAATCTCGCTAAGAACTTACTGTAGTGTTTTACGAACTTATTTTTTTTTTGTTATTACTGTCTTGAAGTTGATCTACTGCTGAAAAGCTGGAACTGTAGTAGGACTTGTATAGATTTGGTCAAGACATTATATATATCTATATATACTACTGTCTTACGTCAGCAACGTTATTACAAAGATCAGTTTCCATTGCTCTTGTGAGCCTCTGTGTTTTAGGGTGTAACTGATGATACAAAATCCTTTCTGGAGTAAAATGAAGACTGCCAAGCCTATCTATGGGACTTCTCGAAAACATTAGCTCTTACCAAAAATAGCACACATCAGAAACTCATCTAAATATTTGACTTGACTGTACTTTCAGAATTGAAGGATCACAACAACTTTACTCTTTCTTGCCCCCTGATACAGCCACAACCAAACAGGCTTCTTAAATTAACTTAGAAGGCAACGGTTGGTATTAACTTTACTGTTTGGAGCAAGGAAGCCTGTTTTGCTTGAATGTCTTCAAGGAGAAAAATAGAGTACAGGGACTAAATGCAATACAGGTTTGATTTATGGACTAATATCTCCAACTTTTGACTGTGGAAATTATTTTGTGGAATGATTTGTTTCATGCAGTTTCAAAATAGTCTCCCTGAAGGCTACAGAGTCACCTAAGTTTTCTGTGTTGCAGGCTGGAGAGAATCATAGTCCCAGGGAGCCCTCACACACCTTCTGGTGTGTCAGCAGTCTTGACCACTACACATCTTTTGGTGTAAAGACCCCCAAAAATTCCTAAGGAAAAGAGGGGACATCTGAGTAATAGGGGAAACATGCTTCTAAGAACATCTTCTAAAGTTCCCTACCCTGATTCGCAGAAGAATAAGAGAAGGGTAAAGCTTCATCTCAGTCTGGGCTGTAGATCTGGGCTTTTCTTTCCTGGGTTCCTTGGCTGGAAAAAGTGCTGCAAATCATTTAGTCTTTGAGGAATGGAGTGTCTTGCATTGAGAGCAACCCTTGCAGGCACCTCTGGCTCAGGTTGTTGTTTGGGACATTCAGCACTAAGTTAATGAGTGACAGCTTTCCTGCTCAGCAGCCTGGAAATGTTGAGGGTATATCCAGAAGAACTAAAGGCTACCGTAAATTTTATCACTATCAGTTCTTTGAGCTTACCTTTTTAAATATAAACTGATACAACATGAATGTGTCTGTAACACTTAAATAGATTCTAAAGCAGAACCCAGACTGCCCACAGTGCTCTCAGGAGAGAATGATAAACAGATTGCTTCATGCAGTAACAGGCAGAGCTCAGAAATGGTGACAAACGCAAGGTAAGAACATATATGGAGGATAGTAAACCTGCTCTTAGAGGGACTTGAACTGGTGAATTTTTCTCTTGCATTTTCAATTAACAAACAATACCCCCAAAAAGCAAAACCACAAAACAAAACCCTAACCCAAAACCCTGCAGAGGAACTGAAACCACAAGAACATTTTTCACACTAGCTAATTTCAAGGGCCTGGCATATGCACAACAAGCCTAGAAAGTTCACAGGTGCCATTGATACCATTGGTATCAATGAATCAATACAGGTGAATGATACCATTCTCCAGAATGCAGATGCATTGGACTTTCTTGTGAAGTACAACACACATGTTTTAACATAGTTTTAAACATTTCTTTATTTTCAATTTGATTTTTTACCTCCTGTAATTCACTTATTCTTTCTGCCATGCAGCTGACTAGATCCAGAGACTTCACTCTGTAATCTCTCATCCCAGAATGTGTATGATGTAGGGAAAGCCAAGCAGATGGAAATTATTTTCACAAGAGCAAGGGACACTTGGATAGAACAAGCTTGCTGTTTGCAAATCATAAAATATTTCACTTGTCTGAGAAAAGAAGGGAGGAGTTGCACAGAAACAGGAAGCAAAGATCTAGAATCATAGAATCAACTAAGTTGGAAAAGACCTTTAGGATCATCAAGTCCAAACTTTACCCTGGCACTGCCAAGTCCACTACTAAACAGTGACACTTTAGGGCCTCATCTACATCTATGAATGCATTTTTGACACATTTATTCTCCCCTGAAAATTAGCAAAATGGAAAAAGCAATGGCTTGCTAAAAAGAAGCATTAGATCTTCTGTGTGAGTTTTAGTTTCTCTGTAGGGTACCTGGCCACAGGTTTAGGAGTCTGGCTACAGGTCAGTATATTTTGTCCTTTTACTTTCCCTCTTGAGAAAAGTTGTCAATTTGAAAAAAGGTGGTATGTTGAGACCAATGTCATTTTATGGAGAATGTGTTTCAAACAAAAGGATAACTATCTTGGAGAACCAACAGGAAATATATGATTATAATTTGATTAGTTCAATTTAAGGTTAATATTAAGCTTCTGAAATGCGTTTATTCATTTGTTTGCTGGCAGTTTGGTTCCATTTTCTCCCTGTTTGACGTTGGCTGGAAGATTGTTGTGCTTTTCTTCATGGGTTTTCTTCCCTGTTTTCTGGGGAAAAAAAAAAAAAAATCAATAAAGGTTTCACTTTCTTTACAGGGGATTAAATGTTAAAGTTGCTTAGAAACTTCAGAATGGGTGAAAAGAAAGAGGAGCAATATGTATAATACTAGTTAACAATATTACTTACACATCTTTCACTGTTTTACTATACAGTAGGAGTTCTACCTCCCACCATTATTGATAGTGTTTAATTGTCTCTTCTTACAACTGACTTTTCCAGGAGACAGTGAAATGCCCAAAGTATGGATAAATGGAGAAAAATTCCCAGAATCTCCCAATTAGAGAAAGTTTCAGAGGGAGGTATACATAGAGCATGATTTAGACTTAAGTGATACACACTCTGCTGTGACCTTCTGCATAGAGGACATATTCACCCTTAGCTATCTTAACCATCTGAGCAAACTTATGTCTGGTACTGGTCCTGTAGTAAACAAAAAGACATGCCTTTCCTTTAAACATGAACTACTATGTGATCTGCAGCTCCAGCATGTCAGTTCAGTTTTCTTGGAAGGGAAGAATCTGGTGTCTGTAAACTGCTTTCTGACTGCTTTTTAAGTGGATTTGAGAAGCAGCCATATACTTGGGGGAAAAAAAAAATTGTTTGGAGACAAAAATTGATCTTCAGATTTCCCATTCAGAATTTAAATAGCAATTCTCTTTGTATGCTCAATATGTAGTAAAAATAGGACCTATTATAACCAATCTCTACTCTGAATTTCTTCACTGAAGCTCAGATTTAGCCCAGTATCGGGGCTGAAAGAAATACGTACATGAGAAAAAATGATGGAATGATGTGATATAGAAATGATATAACCAGGTATAACTAGAAGTAACAGAATGAAAGTGAACAAAGAAAAATCCGTGCTGATAATGAGAAAAAATTTTCTAGCAGTGAGATCTGTTAATCTGCTGAATGCTCTCCCAAGGGAATGAGTTGAACCCTCATTGCTTTAGCTATTTTTAAAATGAACAAAACAGTCAAGATCCTTGTAGGAAGACACTCTTAATTAACAAGAAGATGGAAAAAATGACCTAATGGGTCTTTTTTTCCCCATCTCCACTATTCATGACTATTATTGTAGGCAAAACCAGGTTTAGCAATAAAATTATGGATTTCCAATTTTCACAGCAATTTTGTAGTACTTCTATTTCAAATAATAGCAGTACTTTCCCACTCTTCATTTTCTTCTATAAACTTTTGTACCTCACTTTTCTTTCAAAGAAAGAGGGCCATTTTGTAGGCCTCTGCTGAGGAGAGCTGTCAGGTAGCACAATTTACTACAAGTAATACTACTTGTAAGTATAAGGTAAATATTTGGACCTTTTGTGTCCTGATTTTCATCAAAAACTCTTCAGTCAGACCTAAGGGCCAGGGCAATAATACTGGACAAAATGTCATTGCCTGTATCTGTGGGTCATCTTGCAAAAATAAGGAGCTGTGACATAATACAGTGAAGTCTTGTGCTCATGTTGATTTCCACAAACATAAACTATGAAGGCATGAGATGCAGTGCATCTTCGTGGTCAGTATTTAGGACTCTTTGTACGATTTCAATGCTTTTCTTTTTTCCACAGAAACTAGTCTTTGACATGGAGTGTATTCACAGTAGTAAGAGGTCTGGGCAAAAGTGACTCTGCTCCTCTGGCCAGGCATCTTCGATATCTGCCATCCACATCTGCTACTGTCCTGCATCCACTCCTTTCTTCCCAGAAAGCCCCCACTGACTTGGATGGTGAACTGGCTCCGGCAACTGAGAACTGATCAAAAATAACAGATATGAAATAGTGCAAGAAGAGCAGCAATGGCACATGGCCCTTTATGGGCCTAATTCTCATCAGCTGCTTTTTAGAGAAGATAGTGACATGAGTTTACATGGTTAATACTGATGTAAAACTGAAGTAATGCTGTGATGAGACAAGTCCTATTTCTTTGAAGTGCTGTGCAAATATTTATCAATCACTCTTCCCCATAGCCAGCAAGCTATGCAACCTCATTTCTGCTTTCTTTATCAGAAAACAGATTGGTTGACGTAAAATGCAGGAAGTTCTGATTATTTTGTTACAGTTATACAGCAAGTATAGACGAAGGGTGTTGAAGCCTGTACTACAAAAACAGCCCCAGCTAAACTTGTGAGTGGTACAAGAAAGATAACTAGAGTATAAAATGGAGAGAGACATGATGCTAATGTATATTTATTAATGATTTATTGAGATGAATGTTCATCCCAAGAGTTAATCCAGAAATATCCAAACCACTATAATTATCCTTGCACAAAGGCTCTCTATTATTTTCCTGTTAAATAACAAAGCCTTTTCATTACCTAGGACTGACATAAATTCAGCTGTAGTGTTAGGTAGGCAGCGAACAAGCTTCTCCTGTTTGTGGGGGATGGAATAACATGGGATGAAGCCCTCCTCAAAGCCATAGCAGAATAGAAACGGGATAGCCAAACTTTTCTTTGAATAAAAATTACTATCATTGCTAACATGCCAAGTTTCCTGTATCACAAATAGCTGAAATCTTATGGACACTACAAAAAGCACAAACTCCTATCACACAGAGAAAGGAAAACGTAGAAGTACCAGCCACAGGAATGTAATGTATTAAAATTGGGAAAGACTCCAAAATCTGTAGTAGCTCTCTAATCTGTGACACAAGAACAAGGATTTTCATTGTGCTTTGCATTCCACATATGCCTTTGCCTTTGAGCTCTTATGCATTTGGTGATGCAGTAAAACCACTGTATTCATAATGATTTCAAAGACATGGATGCTTCCAGGGTTTGACCTATTTTACCACTCATGCATTATACACTGGTAAAGTTACTCTTCTAAGGCAGAGTCATTAGTACTTAAAATGTATCCATCTACTGCTGCCCATTTTTTCTGCAAGACTGCTGATTTTTTACAATTCTAAATCAATTATGCTTTATTCAATCATTTATGTTTACATGCATCAAAAAACTGCCCATACATATTTTACAACAGAGCTTAGCCTATAAAGGTAATGTAAGGGGTTACAACTGTTATTATCCCATAAGAAATACTTCCTCTGCTAAGGGTTTCTTAACTAAAGTTTAGATATTCCTTTTCATTATATGCTGTTTTTTTACTTTAAAGATATAAAAACATACCTGTGGTCATTACCTCCAGACCAACAATACAACTCAGTTTTTTTGGAGGCCCAGATTCAGCAAAATAATACTATGCTTTGTGGGATGAAGTCTTTTCTAGTTAAGTAAGCTTGAGACCTACAGACTGATGTGCTACAGTAAGGTACAAAAATCTTCTTGAACATCAGTGTAATGCTTCAGGACCTTTCCATGAGCCAGGCTGGAAATTTTGTGTGCTGTGGTCATCATTGCAAGGACAAACCATCCTGCTTATTTTTGAAATCTGCTAAACTGCATTAAATCCTTTAAAGAATTAATATCTGATCCCCAAACAGAGTACTTCAGAGCTCATTTTCTTTAGATCCCCATAGCCATCCTGCCTGGAACTGCCAGCAAACTTGAATCGTGAAGAGAGAACATGGGTTAACATAGTAAGAACAGGACAGGACAAATGCATTCTGCTCACTGCTGAAGTGTTACCATCGGTTAGACATACAGCATGTATGGAAGATGCTGAGAGTAGGCTCACACCAAACGTTTGCTTGCAGTGGTGTGGGAAGCTAGTGAATACCACCCTTTCCCTCTCCCTCCTCCAGAGAGATCTTGTTTTCTGTGGGTCAGTCTTTCCCTTACTCCACAAAACTGGATTGATCTCTGAAGCAGTTGCAGAAGAAAAGCTTGGGCATATGCCCACAAAATCTTCCCTCTGCACCAGCTGCACCAGTAGTACTGGGGCACAGATCTTTCCTTTACCTACTGGGGAGAGAGAGGTTCTTCACCATCATGTTACCCCTCTTGTCTCATCTGAATTTTTTGACACCATTAAGAGGACATGCCAGTGCACTGCTGAAGTAGACCATACACTGATCACTTCAGCATTAGGTGACCCAGGGCAAAGACCAGACCTGCTCCTGGGGGTGAATTCAGGGCGGAACTGAGGATTTCCCCACTTCCCTGTTCTGGTCTTACACCCTGGCTCTGGGCTGATGTGGATGATGTTTCTCTGGCTGTCTCTGTGCTCTTGAGTGCTTTGGGGCCAACGTGTGGTCTCTAATGAGAAGTTAAATGAAACCTTTGCTGTTTCTGTGACCTCCACAAATAGTAGGAAGGTGAAAACAGAGGCAAGAGTCAATCAGTCAGTGATTACATTAAAGAAAATGGTTCTCTGCAGAAAGCATGAAAGAGGAAACAGGCTGGGCGCTGGGACTGAAGAAAGGAAAACAAGGCTGGTGGGGTTTGGAGGTCTTTTACTTTATTTTGATCCTTTCATAGCGTATTTTAAATTCATAAATAATGGAATAAAAAAGACCCCAACAAAACTCAGCTAAATGATCTTGAGCCCTCAAGCTTCAATCAAAAAATAAATACTATAATACTTTCAAAAGGAATTAGTAATGCACAGTTATAGCATTCCATGTTTAAAAATAAAGCTGTTGAATAAATGAACAATACCATGGCTGAAAAGTATTTCAGCTGAAGAGTGAAATCCCTGCAGAGAGTGATCTGTGAGATTCTGCAGGAAATCTGCATTACAATGCACCATTTCCATTTCCAGGGAGGGACTCACAGAAGGACACATGGAGGAGAAAAAAGAAATGAAAAAGCCCCAGTCCTTTATGCCTAGGTGGTAGGGGGCCTTGGCCCATCATTTTTATGCTAAACAGTTACTTTTTCTACAGGTACCCAACTGAAATGAATATTTTTGAAGGAGTAGTGAATGTGAAAAAGGCTAACTGAATTGGCTCTTTGGTTAAAGAAAACTGTCTCCATAGCTCGCCTTTAGGCAGCAGACACACATTTACCTCTCTGCCTTGCTGCAAATGAAGTAAGGAGTGTGGCTGAATGAGGTAAGCACTGGACTACTGTGCTGCTCCTTGTCTTTTGCTTCTCCACCTCTTGTTACTAATTAAATGTCTTTGCATTGGAGGAAAAGTTCCTAGATAGATTGTCAGCCCACCAGGCAACCAGCTCAGGCAGGGTGTGGGAGGCCAGGGTCCTAAGGCTGCTCCAGTGACAATCTGGTGTAGCTGTTCTTCAGTGCAGGGGCTATGATTAGCCTCGCCTAGGCTTGAGTCTTCTGGCAGTAGTTTAGCAGCTGGACAATGGCCATCCAGGGACTTGGCTACACAAAGTAGTATGTCCTGGCTGACTGCCCCCTATCTGAAGGCTAGTGTGTAATGGGCCAGCCTTGCTTGTGTATGGAAAAACTTACACAGGCCTGGTTTCCTTTTGCTTCAGAGTGGGAAAATTTGTGGAATCTTAGTTAAATTTGTGGGATAGGAAAAAGGGAAAGCCAGAAAGTGGAAGAAAAAGGAATAAAATTATAAAATTCCTTGCTTCTAGTCCCCAGGTTATTAAGCCAGCCATAGCAGAATGTGACTAGGTCACCGGCATTAGGATGTTCATGTGGTTGCATTACTGAAGAGTACCACTAAACATAAAGTGCTGTGTGCACTATGCACAGCATGCATAGAAAATGTTTTGGCACACGGAATGAATGGGTTCATAAGCTGCAAAAATCTATTTGTTGCAGTCTTTATCATAACTAATACACTGGGCTGCCACTCTCTTATAGCAGTTGAAGACAATCCTGAAGACAGGTAGATGCTATGTTTCTGCTTCCTTACCATATCATTACACAGAGGATGTCTTCTGCTATTTAAAGGAATAAAACCACAAAGCAATGAGCATCTGGTTATTTCTGCTAATCAGAAGTTTATGGTGATCCCAAATAGACACAAAATTTACCCATAATCTCTACTGGAAAGTACTGGAAGGAAAATACTGGAAGGTCAGTCAAAAGCGTTCCCTATATTTTCCTCTTACAGTGCCATCTTTTATGGCAAATATATACATATATATGCTTATAATTCATTGTGGCTGTGCATAATTCCAAATCAGCGATAATTTGAAATTTCTGCATTTGCACAAACACCAATACCTGCCTTCATACATGGATTTATTCACATATACATGTGGAGCCTGTTGCATGTTCTTATGTATGTGTATGTCTATGAATCTGTGTATGTTTACGTAAGCATGTGTATGGCAAACTTTTCAAATACGTGCGTATGTGAGGAGGCAGATTTAAAAGCATACCTTACATGGTATAAAATATACTGCTACATAAATCACAGAAAGAATTCCATCTCTAAATTTAAGTACACTCCAGAGAGAGCAATTATTGCCTCTAAGATGTTTCTGTTAAATTCATGAGACACCATACAATTTTATTCATGTTATCATCTACGGTTGCCTGAAAGTGTAAAAAAAATCTTAGCCACTAGCCGACAAACGTGCAAAATACTGTCAAAGGAGTGACAAAGGTCACTTCTATTGCCTGCCTTTTTATGAGTTTCATTTTTGTCTTCTTTTTTCTCATTGCAGTTTGTTTGTGTACATTGCTAAACTTTAATGGAAGAAAATATGAGGGGGCAAAATAAATATAAAGAAACAGACTGCTGTTCAACAGTGCTGAGCTGGTATTTCCATGAATGATGTTAGACTCGTGTATAGAATAAAAATTCAGAAGGTATACAAACAGAAGGTTGCAGCAGTGCTTTTCTCCTTTTCTCTCTCTTTTACATTTCATGCATTTTAAAATTAACATTTATTTCTGTGTAGTTAGATAAATGTGTTATCGCAAAGCACAGCAGTACTGATTCTGTGAGCCACAGAAAGGAGAGGCCATGAAACAGTGCATTTTCTTTGGTACTGTAGACAGCCCATTGCTCTGCGCATGGGATTTTGTTTGTGCAAGTTCAGATTCCAAACTTGCTTGCTTAACCCCTTTAAAAATAGGAACCGATTAGGGTTTGAACCAGCAATAACATTTCCATATGCACATGCCTACCATCAGGCATTGAAGCCCCAGTTGAGGTCCTTAGGAAAAAGGCGTCATTTTCTAGAGGTTGCAGGAAGCATTTGCAGTTCTTAATGAATTCAGTTTTATCAGCATGTCTTTTGTATTGCTGAGAAGGAGAAGCCCTTAACTCTGGCTAATCAGTTGAAATATTATCTTGATCTTCTCAGTAAAGTGCCTTAAATTCAGATGAGCTTTTCTTGCCCAGTATCAGCCTTAGCAAAGTGTATAAATAAATGCTTTTGTAAAAGCCAAGACTGAAGATAATTTGATACTTAAGTGCTTTGCTGTATAAGAGCACATCTTAAGCATTTCCTCGAGTCAGTCCCTAATTATCTGTTATACATGTCTTGAAATGAGATTCATAGATGCTTTGACAATGTTGAAAAGCTATTTCATAACCATTTCTACAGATACTTCTTTAACTTTTTGTTGTAAGTTTGCTTCTTAATGCATCACTCTTTCAAGGAGTGAAAAAACCTCCAAGTGAAGTATGAGCACTGTCCCCAAAGGGACAGTTTATTCTTTGAGATAAGAAAAAACATTATAAGTAAATGTGATGCATAAGTTGATCTCTATTAAAAAAAGTGTTCCTGTTTCTGCACAAAATAGTAGGTGATGGCGCAGGTTTTTCAATCCTCACAAGAGCTTGCACAGTTGCAAACCTATAAAAGTGAAAAATGGTGGAGAAACTGACATTACAGTTAGCGACTGCACCTCCTGTGCAGATGCAGAGATAACAGCTAGCAAAGCTAGTGCAAAAACTGGGCAAGACTTTCCCACCTGCATACATGGCACTGCTGATAGAAGTACTCTTAGAGGTTACTGCAAACGAGGGGTGAAACAGTAGCTGAAACAAAGGTGTCCATGTTACTGGACAGTGCTTGAGTGCCAGGCAGTCTCAGCTGTACTGCCAGGAGCAGAGTAAAGCCACAAACCAAGGTGTTGTATGTAAATATTTCCATTGAGAAGATAGAAATTCCTGAAATCTCCTTATGTTGAACAGTCTGAAGAGGCTTCCAGCACAATTTTTCAGATTAAAAAGTTTAAACTTCCTGAGTTTTTAGATGCTTAAAACATCTGAAAACTGTTAGTCCAGTTTTTAGATGGACTGACACATGCTAGGGTCATGTTACAGACAAGAACACACTGAAAACTCCAATCTAGAAATGTAAATAGTTTGTCTAGTAGCAACAGTTTATTTCAAGATGTTTTAATATTTATTCCACCTATGGAAAAGGTTAGATCTAGGCAAGAAACATTTTCCCTTCCTTATGAAACTGTTTATGGTTGCAACTCTTTTTCCCATTGGAATGAACCCAGCATTCTTTTAAAGTTTTTCAGAGAGAAAACGCATCACTGAATGGTTAAGGTCCTGCTTATAGTGAATTAAGCCAGGGACCTTACACATCTCAAAGTACGGATTATTGGGGCTGGAATTTGTATATTCAAATTCTTGACAATCTATTTACAAACCTGCAGAACTGATGTTTTCTGTTGACAGGGATTTTATGATTAAAAAGACAGGGAGAAAATTATACCTCACTGAAAATCACTGTTTGCAAATAAGATCCCAAAATGGGTTGAATCCTTTTAGCAGAGACTACCTTATGACTTTACTACCCACTTACCTAGCCAGTAAATATGCCTGACACATTTCACCACTAATGTAGAATTAAGGTATCAGAAAAGCCATGTTTGATTTCATCTGGTCCTGGACTGAGATTAGCCCGGATTTTGGGCATGAACTGAGCCCCAAATTCCTTAAATTAGCATTGGCTTCTGACTCAGACACTTGTACCTTCTCCCTGATCCACAAACACTGGACTAGGCCAGATAGCTCCCCTTCCTACCAATATATCTATAAGCATGCATTTAAAAATATAATTTCCCCGTTTGCCCCCCCCCAGTGAAATAGTTTTATCAGTCTAAATTTCTCAGGCCTTTTTGAAAGGGATTTTCCTTTAACTGTGACTTGTGCAAGCAACTACATGCATCATTTCTGTTTGGTAAACAGTAAAAATAATGTTAAAATTAAAACATTCTTTTTGTCAACATATGTAGCTGGAATGCTGAAGGCTGTTCTGCTAGTAGGGAGAGATCTTGCACACATTTATTTATCTGGTTAAACTTTGCGGCTCATCTTTAAAGCCAGCAACTTCTCAACCCCAAGCAGCAGAGCACAAGTAAAGGCAGATGGTCGAATGAAGCAGAAAAACTGACTATAAAAAGCTCAGCCTTCCAATAACGCTGCTGCCTCCCAATTTTTTCATACAAATCTCTCCATTTTGCCTTCCAGAAACTCACAATTAAAATTCTGTTCTGCCTGTCTAATCAAGACAGCAAATCTATTGAATTGCATAATGCTGGGGATAATCAAGGAAGGATGTGACATGAATCCATTTTTCTTTACAGGTAGAAAATGAAATATTATCTCTTCTCCCCTGAAAACAGATGGGTGGCTGAGGATATTGTATTTGGCCTATCTTCTCCCTCTTGTTCCTCTCTACCTTTGGCACCAGCTGTTCACTGCTGAGTAGATCTGCTGGCATCAGAGCAAACAGGTTATGACATTTCAGTGGTGACAGTGTCTTACTGGTGTGGGAGAGGCACTGCATGAAGCTCTGGATGCAAGTGGATTTAATTGGCAATGTTAATCTCCTCACTGCCCACCCCTTTACCAAAGGTAATTCTTCCAGTAGCTGGGAGAACTGAGTAAAAAGCGTACGTGCTCCCTAGTTGCTGTAGCTAAGCCCTGTTTACTAACGAATACTGAAATTCCTTCTGCATCTCCTCTGTTTCATGTTTACATCCTTCAGGGCTGGTCTGGGTAGGATTTGATCCTTCAGTCTGTTGGTTCTCAGACTTAACTAAGGGACCAAATGCAACCCTGGAGCAAGGGCATGTTGCTTCTATTCAGCTGTTTTAAGAGCAGCTGCGTGGGCTTACCTCATGATTGAAATGAGCACGTAGCTTCCTATTCACCAATAAATTTCTGTGCATCAAGGTGAACAGGCAGACTACTTTTGTGTAAAGTCAGAGAGAGAATCAAGCTAACTGGGGTGAATCGGTTTGTAACCCAATCACGCTTAATTTGGTTACAGGAAAAATAAGGCCCTTGGAGTTTCAACCTTGTTCCTGAGCAACATCAGGAATCTGATTTGTGCTGATCTCATAATTGGGTGCAGACAACAAGGAAAACAAGTCCTTGCAGTGGTTTCTTTACTGAGCCTAACAAACCACATCTGATAAGCTATATAATTTGCTACAGCAATTTGTGCCAAAAATAAAAGGCACAGTCCTACAGTGCAGCACGTTTCTGAGAAAAACAGAACCCCACCCCTTTGTAGCATCTTTCTCTTGCTTTTGCTTGCGCAGTGAGCCTGAGCTGATGCCTTCCATCCTGGCTGACTGACTCTGTGCTGATGTTGGGGTACATTCCCTGCCCTGCTCCCCAGACTGCGTTTGTGTCCCCTACAGCTGGAGAGGATGATGCAAGGCAATGACACTGGCAGGGTAGGAAATGATGACAGCACCATGATGACTTAGAGTAAAGACTCTTTCTTGGCTGAGTGGCCCTGACTGGAGGGAAGGAGGCTGAAGTTCGAAGTCATCAAGTAATACGCTACATAGCTTTCTTTAAAAAATCTGGGGTTTTATTGTTGTTGTTGATTTGACAGAGTTATTCTAAACTTGTAAGAAATGTGTCTCTTTTTAGTACAGTGACCAGAAAAGGAACTAGCTCTTCATGTGTGTTTTACATATCAGGCCCCCAGTGGAGTAAAAATTCTTGTGCTTTTTTGGGGTTGGTTTTTGGATTTTTTTTATTTTTTTTTTTTTGTCCTGCTGCTTGCAAAGAGAAGGGGGAAGGAATAAAGCAAAGAACACAAAGTTCTGAGGAATGCAGGCTCTCAGTTATGCTGCGAAATGTGAATAACTGCAGCATGTTTTCTAATTTGGATTTTGCCAAGATTACCTTAAAAACCTTAATGCTTTTTGCAGTGTTTACAGCAAAAACTGCAGATGTGCTTCTTGGATATTAAAGGGAAAGCGTACGAAAGGGAGGTGGGCTAAGAGGAAAGGAGAACGAAAGGTCAATGATTTTAATTCTACCTCAATGAATTCCAAAGTTTGAACGGATGTATTTGCTTGAAAGGTCATGCTATGGAAGGTGAGCACCCTGAAAGCAGTGAGTTCGGAGTTGTACAGTGGAATAAACAAAAAGGTAACTTGCTGGGATGTTTGTGTGTCAAAGGTGACAAAACCCTGCCTTTCTTTTCAAAGCCTCTCAGCCCTCTGCAAACTCACTGGGAACAGGGCTGGAGTTTAAAGGCAGCAGAGCGACATTTGCTTTAACTCCTTAGATAAAAGCCTGATCCAGAAGCCAACAAGATTTCACTTTTTACTGAAAGTAACTAAAGGAGACAGCAGCGGGCTTCATATTAGAGAAGTACTTGGAACTTTCAGTGCTTGTGCTTGAGCTCACACTATGTTCCCTTGAACATAAAAGCCCTATGAAAACAAGTGCTGGGCACAAAGATCTGACACAACAGCGGCTTTAGTTTATGCAGCATTATGAAAATCCTACTGATTGTAATTTTGAGGCCAAATATATCATACATTGGTCCTTTGCTTGCACAGCACCTAGTACAATGGTTTCCTAGTCTGTGACTAATGCCTACAAGCACTACTACCAGAAAACAGTGAATACTGGTAATGTTAGCCGTTCTTCAGCTAGTTACCTGGAAGGAAATGAGACGCTTCACAGTTTCAAGAAAGTCTTCTTTAACACCCACCCCTCGCCTCTGCCTCCTGGCCAATTCTTGCTTGGTGCATAAATGCATTTTAATTTTATAGCACTACTAGAAGAAAGGAATGAAAGTTCTTACAGGTGAGGACAACTGAGGTGCACGACAGAATAAGTGACTTATGCAAGGTCATGCAAGAAATCTGACACTGCACCAAGAACAGAGCATAAGTTCCTTGAATTCAGTCAAGCTCTTTCTCCATTTACCTGTCCTCCTGCCTGCTTGCCTAAGCCAAATAAACAACAGCAGCTGCACACATGCACACACACGTGTACATGCATGTGCACACACGTGCACACATTACAAGACACTATAGCCACAAACTCATATGTTTGGAAGCAGAATGCAAAGCATCCTCGTACACTTTCGGTTTTAGCAACCATGTCTGTGTGCATTTTGATGCATGGTGCTTATAAAATTGCAGGCCATTGAACAAATGGAAAGTGCAATCTTGGGAAAGATTTTCATCTGGCAACATTTTGGTATAATATGGCTCATCTCAGCAATAAAACACGCCAGGTTTTAAGTTCCTTCCTCCGAGTGCCTGTGCACAAGGGCTTTCAAAGGAATTGTCACTAGACCTGTTTAACATGAGAAGCAGCTGATTTAGGCCTTGCTGCATTGTCAGAAATCTTACTTGAGGCTGAAAAGTAGCATTGTTAGCCTGAACCATTACAGTCTGGCAGGCACAAGGAATGGCAAACAGGATTGTATAATGGTGTCAGCAGCTTTAGGAATAGCTGGTGCTACCCAGCCTGTATTTAATACTACAGGGAGTTTGTCTCTGTGATTAGGCTCTACTCCTGTATCCCTGCAAACAGTTGAAATTTTGTGTCTGCCTTAAATGAGAACAGGATCAGGCCTTAAAGAAAGGGGCTCTTATTTTTTGCAAAGCTGTATTCAATGAGCATGTTTTGGAAATACATCAGCATGACCTTTCAGCAATGTGCCAAAAAATGGGAAAAAAGGGAAAGACTTTGGGAACTGCCAACCAGGAAGCATTGTTTTGTTTGTTTAAAAAAGAAAACCAGAAACCCGTCCAAGAATTTTTGTGTAAGTTAGAGGCTAAGTCACTCTTCTTTATAATCACTCTTTTTCTGGATACTGTATTTTCAGTGAGGGTAGATAAAATCTGGCAACATGCTCATTGGCTCTGTGCTTGGATTCAGTCCCCTTGACGCTCATCTGCCTCCATAAACTTTCATCTCCTAAATCCAAAGCAAGTTCACCCAGGAAAAGAAAAAGAAAGAGGGAAGGGGGATGGGGAGAAGGCTGGCAAACTACACAATAAAAATCCAAATTGCAGCTTCTGCCATTTCTCAATGAAGAAAGCATTAGCAATGGCCAAGAAGTGCAATAAAATGCCATAAATCACCCAGCTTTTATTTCCTGTATGGGAACCCTCCATACAGATGAAGTTCTGGCAATTTCTAGATACACACAGGTTTTGCAAGTGTGATTATTTCATCAGGTCGTGTTGCGCTGAGTGCTCTCATAACACTCGCAGAAAGTAAACTGAATAGAGACCGAAAGGTGAAAAGCTGTGTATACTATTCCTTCACCCTCTCCCTGCTCCCTTCCCCCCGCACTGGCTGTTTTGCAGCGTCAGCCCTCCATGCATCATCAGCTCCCTACAAGCTATGAAAACCCCTCTCCCCAGAAGTCAGTGGCCTTGCGCAAAGCCTTAGGATTTGGCTATCCCAAATGCACTCCTAGTGCATTTTTTATTCTCCTGCTCCCCCCTGTTTACATTCCAGCTCGTTTCTCATTTACCATGGGAAGGAAAGAGATACTAGCAGGTAACAAGGGGCCCTTTAAATATTTCCTGATTCCTGCTTGCTAGTGTGGCCTGAAGCATACCCTGTTTTACAGGGTTTCTCAACACAATGTGCTTTTAAGTAACTGCATAACTTTTATTGAAGTTTTACGTTAAAGTCTGCATAACTGTTTTATTGAAGTTTTATGTTAAAGTGGGGAAAAAAAGTTCAAAGTAAATTATAAATTCCGTTATTGCTAATTGCTAGTGTAAAGTGGAGTGACTGCCATTTTGTTAAATACAAGTGAGTCTGACAAACCCAGCTTTCCAATTTTACTTACAGCTTGGTAATTTTTCTTATGTGACTGTTCAAAGGGATACTGTCCCCTAACTGAATTAAAGCTTATTCTAATTTCATAGGGAATTATAGATACCTTACTTTATTTTAAATGTACCTGACCTCAGAGAGTAATAAAAAAATGCCCAACAGCCAGTGTTTATATAGGACATATTAAACTCTCCCCAACATTTTATGCCCCCTCTAGCTTTACAGCTGCAATTGGCTAACAAGCACCAAGCCAAATTCTGTCTCAGTGACACATATGCAGTCAGCCTTCCCCTGACCTTAATGAGAGCTCCGTGCCTATGTCTAAGGGCAGAATTTGACCCATTTTTTTCCCTAGGATGGTAAGGGGCTCAGATGCATCTTCTTTCTCCTATTTTGCTTTGCTGATGGATGAGTGCAGTGCAGCAGCACAAACAATCACAGTATAGGTCCTAAACATAAATGCAATGTTAATTTCAAGGTCTATTAGCAACACCGTGAAAAAAAAAGTAAATGTTTGACAGGACAAAATCTGCAGGGGAAAGGAAAACATTATTCTGAAGCTTCAGGGAAGTTATTATTACAAACAATGGAGAACTGATAAATTATATTTAACACTATTAAAGGTAGTTGACAGTGTTCCTTTGAGTGAGGACACCGAGGTCCCGAACACCGTGTGACTGCAGCCTGTGCACCCAGTGCTTGCTTAACTCGCCATCGGGTCACGTTGGGAGCAATCTGCACAGCATTCATGGAAGAGCTGCTGTCAAGCACGCTGTGCAGAACACACATACACATTAATAACTGAAACGCAGCTATTCCTTTTTTTTTTTTTTTAATCTTCCCCTAAGCTTGTTTTGGTTAATTTCTGAGTTGGTGCAGTGGGCTGGTGCTCACTCTCAGGGCTGGGGTGTTTTTTCATTCGAAAGTGAGTGGAAAGACAAAAGCAAACAGGGTTTTGGCTATGAAAGGATGACCTTCCTTGTAAAGAATTTAAGTCTTTTAACTTCAGAGGGGAACGAGGCAGGAATGCTGTTTGTATCAGAAAACTAACACGGGGAATGGAGGGGGGAGGGAAGCAGCATCTTCTTCCCATCACTCTTGTGCTTTCAAAGATCCCCATTTCCCAGAACTACCTCTGGATAGCAGGATAATATAATTATTAGCAGCTGTTAAAACAAACAACAAACAAAAACAAAAAGTGCACACCAGGACTGGCATGTCTGCACATGCCTGAATGCTGAAAACTTAAAAAGAGGCTCCCTTTCCTGCACCGCCACTCAAATTCAGGCCTGGTAGAGCTGGAGTGCGGTACAGTAGGACGAAAATAGCAGCCAGAGGCATTTATTTTCATCCATTCATGTTATGAATGCTGAACACTCCTCCATTTGATGAGCAGACCATTGATTCTTTTGCTTCTCAAACACACTTTCCCGTAAACAAAGGGCAAAAAAGATGACTTATTTCATATTTAGAGAAGCACTGGGGGAACAAATGAGACAACAGAAGGAAGAAATGCAAAAACTTCCATGTTGTGGGGAGAGGGGGAGAAAGAGGTTAAAAGATTGCCTGCTCTGGTGGCTTTAAAAATCTGATAAGTGGTACAACTTCTGATACTTATCTTTTGCTGTCATATGGCTCATTCCTGGGATCGCAGGAGGGGATGCAGATCTTTCTGTCTTTCCCTTACTTTTTAATGGGGCCTTATGTTCTAGCTAAAAGTTTATAAACATGATCTTGGGAATCTATAAAATCCGAAAGCAAGTAAAAAGAATCCCGTGTGAATTGTTTGTTAAAAATCACAGGATTTTTAAGCAGCTCTCGTGATTCCTTAGGCCACTTTCACTGGATTCTCATGACTGGCAGTATAATTTCTACCTGCTTCCTGGGACTACTTTTTCTGATAAGCTGGCTCTAGACAGCTCTTTGGTCTGCAAATTCCTGTTCAGAAACTGCAGTTCATTTATTAACAAGGCAGAGGGGCACAGGTAGAGTGTCAGCCCCATGAATATGAATGCCCTGCTTGACTGATCCGAGTGGCAAGCACCAAAGCAGAGACTTGCAGCAATTTAAAACGTGACTGCCTCCAGCAGTGCTCGCCCTCCCTCCCTGCTCAGAGGTTTCCATGCCTGGAACTGCAATCCGGTGTATTAATGCAGAGCTACCTTTATCAGCCCTTTAAGCTGTGAATTGCAGTGGCTGAGGCACGGGCGTGTTTGCTTTCTGTTGCCGGTGCAACTGGGGGAGGCAACATTTGCCACAGGGGTGGGCAGGAGGCTTTTAAACCACTGTAGCAAAAGGCACCGGCTCTCCTCCCTCAGAGCCGGCTCGCTCTCAGTCTACAGCTAAAATGAAATGCAAAATGGCACATATCGCATGCATGTCCCTTTTGTCTGGAGGGGAGAGACTTCACCCTTTAAAGGGGCAGTGCACAAAAGGAGCAAGGTTTCTGACACTGCTAAGCTTGCCTGTATCTTTCCAGGCTGTATAATAATTGGCAAATGTCAAAGTATTAAACAATATTTAGTGGCAATTAAAAATGTGACTAAACCCTGAAGGCTGGCGTTAAATCCGGGAAAATCCCTTCAATATACTGGGCCATACCCACTTTAACTAGTTCCGAAACTTTGTGGCTTGGACCCCTTTCAACTGATCATGATGGTCAGTCTTGTTATCATGGACCTCTTCATTTGTCCTTTCCCTGCCTGTCAGGCAAAGAAGCTCTGCTGCATACATTTTCTTCTTGACCCTCGTTGTCCTTTTCTCAAGTGCCTCTTATGTTGGTTAGATAAAAGGTAGCAGTGTTCTAAAACGCTGCCTCTGTAGTTTTGCTATGTAAAATGACATTCATTCTGAAGAGTGGTAGGAAAATAATGATCTCATTAGAAGAGAGTTTAGCTGTGTAGTGGTTCTTCTGTGTAGTGGAGATTAAATAGCAGCTAACTACAAACAATAGTCATTTAAACAACGAGCTGGCATCAAAGTTATTATCTCTCTTCTGCCCTTCAAGAACATCATCAGAAATTGATCCTCTCACCACTGTACATTTTCATCAAAGGTCCTGAATTTTAAGCTTGAAACACTAATTGTTTTTTGTGTGTGTGTCTATATGTGTGTTCCTAAGCTGGTTCCTCAGGTTGGCGTTTTTAACTGATTATTGGTGACATTTCATTTTTCTTTATAATGAACTTCCTCAATTGTTTGTGTTTTTTTTTCCTTCCTCAGAAAGAAAGAAAACAAATCCTGACTCAAAACGAGAGGTGAAGTGGCAGAAATAATTAAAGGAAATAATAGTGTAAACAGCTTTCTCTCTTCTATGTCTGGGGAATGCTAGGAGTTCATGGCCACTGCATTTGGGATATGGAAGAAAAGTAACGGTGCAGAGTTGCAGATACTGCCCAAGCTGTACTCAGAATCAGAGAAGAAGGATGGAAATGGTGAGCCGGGGATCTCTAGTTTCCCAGCCCATCTAGGAGATTGTTAAAGAGAGGTAGTGGGACAAGCAGCAAGGAAGCCTTTAAAATCACAGCCTCCTCTCTCTCCTCTGACCTGACCAATACCCCCTGCTTGGGTGGTGGTACATCGTTTGATTCCTTTCTGAAACGAGAGCCTACTTTCCTTGGAAGATGTCTGCTCACAGCAGATCTTCCTCTTCTTACCCTTGTCCAACTTACGAGCTGTGGGTGGGGAGAGGCATGGAAAGCAAACCATGCAGGAAGATGTTACTTGAAACTGAAGGTCTCTTGTTGATGCTTATGCCATTGAAATTGCTGTCACGCAACACCATAGAAGGGCCTGCGTTTCAGGGATGGCAACAAGCAGTGTTGGGTATGATGATGATTGTGATGTGGATGCATATATGTATGCATGAAGGGAATCCAAAGTTGTGTGATTTGTGATTCACTCAAGATCAGGCATATATTCTGTGTCATTCAGGAAGGAAGTTTGTGAGCTCTTTATACTCACTGCAGTTCATGTCAATGCTTCATTAGTCTAAACATTTTTGTTCAGTGTGAAGACCCAGATCAGTGATGACCCAAAATACAGAGCTATCACAGCTTTTTTAAAGGCAAATATATCTATGCAGTCACCTACATTCACTATGACCTCCAAATGGCAATTATATCCCTAGGAAATTTGAAAGAAAAATGTCAGACTTTTTGTTAGAGATTTCCTGTGAAAAGTGAAAACTGAAGCAAGCTTAGTCAAAGCCTCAGTCTAGTTTGGTTTGGTCTGATCTGAACTGATTTCTTGCTGGAACAACTCTCTTTGTCACCTTTGTAATGGAAAACATTGTAAAACCTTGTTTTTTTTCCTAAAGAATATGTTTGTATTGAGACAGATGTTTTTGTCTTTTAAATGAAAAGTTTTGACCAACTCAGCTATGGACATAAAAGTGTCCAAATTCCTGACCTCTGATCTGAAGAAGTTACTGAATGCGTAATGTTGAAGAATGTCAAAGAGAGAACAAAGTGTAATAAAAGATAATAATAGTGACTTCTACTACCCACGTACAGTCAAAAAGGAAGTTATCTAAGGACATTGTAACGCTCACAGAAGCAGCCGAAAGGAAAGCAGGAGGAAAGAGAAAACAAATGATGATTAAATGGCGAAGTTCAAGATGCTGTTTGAGGTGTTCAAGATGCTGTTTGAGGTAAGCAAGATCCTCTGGAAAATGGAGAGAGAGCAGGAATCAAGCCAACAGAAAAGAGTGCAAGGTATGATAAAGAAAAAGGCTATGGAAATTCTGAAGAATAGCAATTACTTGATAATAAAGGTTTATTAAAGCACGTGGGATATTGGAAGCCACTCTGTCCAATGGATTTCAAGGATGCAAAGAAAGCAATTAAGGGGAACAGGGTTCCTCCAGAGAGTTTTGGCAACTTCTTTGGTTGCCAGCAGGGCACATGGTACAGAGGAATTAAGTGAATTCGAGGAAAATTAAATTAGTTTCACATTGGTCCTGTGCAACAGTGAAAAAGAAAGCATTGCCTTGCACAGAATTATGAGGCCCTCTGTGTGAGATATCTGAGGCTGTGGCTGGAAGCCCTTCTACAAAGCTAGTGACAACTTGCAAGACAGGTACTCTTGCAGACTGGCTGAGTCCATGGAGCTGCTTTTGCTATTTCTGAAGGTATTGTTCTTGCTGTTAAGAGCCTCTTGGAGTTCAGTTCTGCTGCTTGCCCTGCCTCTCTGGGGAGCAAAACAGCCAGGACAGCACTGGTTAACAAAAGGTACACAACAGCAGGAGGTCCTCCACCCTCGTTTATTCATTGTGGCCCCAGGTTTTATTTAGCAAAACTCCTTCACTCACAATGCAAGTTTAATGCTGTCTCTGATACAGTGTATGGCTACTGTACCTTGACTTTCAATTACATTAAATCCCATTATAATCACTTTCTTTATAACAAATCCTCTTTAACACCTGAAAAGCTCAGTTCCCATGGGTGCAGTGCTGTGCTCTTGAAATCAAAAACAGAGGAATTCTAATGGAAATACATTAACTGGGAGAATACATTGAAAATGTGCCTGGCATGAAAGGCCTTCAACACGCAGCTTACATTCAAATAGCAGTGGAGGAAAAAAATTCCCCGAGCCAAGCACTTGTACACCAGCTGCCTTAAGATAGAGTGTCTGAATCACTGTGTTATCACAGTAAAACATCTTGTATGGAAAATAATCACTATCCAAAGACAGGTCAAGTACAGGTTATCTAAGTACTATTATTATAGAACTGAATGTTTTCCATCAAAACAGGAGCAAGAATTTGCAGAGATTTACAGTGATGGCCAAAAGGCTCAGCAGTATAGTTGATAAACCATGAAGCTTCTTTGCAACTCTTTTTTTTTGTTGTTTTTGCTTTATTTCTTGCTGGCAGGATGGCACTAAAAATAATATACCACATTTTGCTACAATTCTTTTCATGGTTTTACCCTTTCTGGAAAAATATGAGATTTTGCACATGATTCACATGATGTTTGGTTTTTCTGATATAAAAAGTTATCCTGCTGTTGTCTATCAAAATGAGAAATAATGACTCTATCACATTTCATGGGGGGAGAGAGAGAATATTTGTAATACAAATGCAAGTCCGGTACCTCCATCCAAACTACTGGGATTTTCTCAGTGCATATTACCTATATTTTGAATAAGAAATGCTTACACAGGAGTCCTAGGAGATAGCAAGTAAAATGAATGGCATAATTCATGCATTTAGCACACTGTACTCATCTTGGTTCTGTTTCCCATGCTAGTGGAGTCTGCTGAGGGGACCTGAAACCTATTAGGTTATGACTTGCTTGTGGGGTCCTCTTGCACATGATGCAAACACTGAAGAGGAGATAACACCTTTGCATAGAAAACTTAGCTGTAAAAAAATCCTCAACCCTGTTGTTATCCTATCTGAGTATTGGTTCATCTCTGTGCTTTCAGTACAACACCTAAGTGGAAAACACATGCAGAGACACTTTAGTAAGTGTTTTCTTGCATAAATCTTTCTTGTGAAATAATTAAACACATCCACTGTAACTTACACAACCCCCCGGTACGTACATAGGAGTACACCTTGCATTTTGAGAAGTGCCTCTCTTCTGATTTCTAGAGGTGGTGCTAGTAAATGCTTTGCTGGTTTGGGGGGACTTCTCACATGGTCCTTTCTGGTTTTCCAGCTTAGTCAACTGTCTTCTGGCCTAGTGCTCTGGGCAAGAGAAATACATCTATGAAATTTCTGGAGCCGCTCCATCTTGCATGGACAAGGACTTCTACATTTTCTTCAAGTTTTGAATCTTTTGAGATGCTGTGCTGCAATGTGTACTTGTGCATACTTGTACAGATCATGGGTTGTAAAAAGGGTGGAAAAAAAGGGTCACTGAATCCTCAGGGGCATGATTATACCTACCTTCTTTAAGCAGCTCTCCAACACCTGGCTAACTTTCCTTGTTAGTTTTCATTCTCCTTGTTTGTGTTCCTGTTCCTGCCATCTTCTCAGCTGAAATAGGATCTTGCAGAAACTCCACATACTTTCAGCTAAGTCGTGTTCCTGATTTTGTCTGTCTATGGGGTCACAGAGATGCGCTGGCAAAAAGAGGTTGTGGGAATGCAGGGCAAGGGCTCAGGGGAAGGATGGTAGGGCCTTTTTCAGTAACAGTGTCTCTCTAGATCAGCTTGTGATGACTGTGAACCTGCACTTTAAGGGATTGAAGTCTACCATTAAGTATGTACACACTTTTCTCCTTGATTTTCAAAGTGGAGAGACAGAAGTATATGCTGGCAGGTTCTGCTGTATATTGTTAGAAACAGGGCAAAACGTGATGGCTTTGTTGAATGGTGAATGTACACTGCAACATAAAGCAATACTCTCTTCCAAAGGAAAAAAAAAAACCTCCTTTTTTTTCTGTATAGAGATCTTTTTATAGATCATTGTATGCATAATTTTGCGGAAGTGGCATACTTCTTTTTGCAAAGTGGTGCTAAAAAATTATCTGAATTTTTGTGGAAAGGTTATGTAACTGTACTCTTTCTTTAAATAGTACTTTTTATTCAGACTGCTTACTTCCTCATCAGTAGGGAGAAAAAAAGAAAAAAAAGCATATTTTCCTAGCACAAAAGGTAATTTCCAAAGGACTGTAATTATTTCATGAAAACTCTGCCTTTTGTCATATCTCCTCAGTTGAAATGGAAAAAAGAATGGACCTTTTTCATTGTTAAAACAAAGCCACAGCATATGAAGTAAGGCAGCCTAAAGGAATTATATGACACATTGTGTCTTAGGTCTACAGAAAATGATAGTGCAGCAGTACTGTGGATTCATGACTTCTCATTTTGATTGCCAACTTTTGGAAAACCTAAAAGTAGCAACTGTTATCTATCTTTGTTCATCTTTACTGAGACAGAACTTGTAGGCTTATAAGAAAGAGGTATAGCTCAAGAGCTAATAAGCTAATATGGGCAGATAAGTTATAAAAGCCCTAATCCTGCAAGGTGACTCTAGCAAAGTCATGTATACTTTTGCTACCTCAGGATCAGCTGAGTTCATTATTGTTTTTTGGTCCTAAACAGGAGGAAGGGGTAGTAATATAATAAGGACTGGAAGAGATTTGGGTAAAAGGAAAGAAAAGAGTAAAGAATTAAAAAGAGAAATTAAAGGCAGTGGGTAATAAAGAATGGTGCCTGCTGAAAAAGAATGGTCCAGCAGAAAACATACTTACGAAAGTAATTGCGATAATTTAATTTTGGGTGATGTTTTTGAACACTGTATAAAAATATCATAATTTTTAGCCTCAAGTCTTTTATCCAGTTTGGGAAATACGCAGTGAAGACACGGACTACTTTGTAACTAAACTTAATTCAAAACCTCTTATAATAATTGATTTTAAACAAAGAAAAGAAAGAAATTATGGGGATAAGAGAGTAACTAAAATCTTCTCATTCTGTCATGCTCATCTTTCTTGTATGTTCTTATAATGAAATGCTGCCAATAAGCAATTTATTTATAATAATAAACACATGATGCAACCATTTCTATTGCAACCCTTAGATTATCATCATGGATGAAGAAGGGAGAAATATCCTCTGAATAAAAGTTCCTCTTTACATAAAGATATAACTAATCCTAAAATCCTAAAAAATGATAATGTAAATAGATTTTGGGCATATAAATAGAACTTAATTTTAAAAGGCTTACTTAAATAGGCCCAAGCCACAAAATAGAAGTTTATTGAAATAGGGTTTTAAATAGAAGCTTATTTGAGTAGGCACAAACCATAAATTTCAGATCCAGATTTAGAAACCCAAAGATTTTAGGAGTGTTTGGAGCTATGGTTTTTCTTTCATCCCATACTAGAGGTCATTCAGATTAGGGTTCACATTTCATATGCATCCAAAATCTGGAGTTTGATTATGTGCTCTGGTTAAAGGCTATAACTAGTGAATAAGCAAGAGCCCCTTTACTTTTTGCCAGTTGCATTTTAATCAAATGCCACAATTTTCTTTAGTAGTTCTGTTGTTGTTCTGTACTTAACAACCAGTTTTAATCTGAAGTTTTTCAATAAGTGTAAAGACATTGACCATTAAAGTAATGAAATTAGTGAAGTTAGGAAAACTAGAAGCACCTTACAAGGTATTACTAAACATGCATCTAAAGAGATTGAGAATATGGTATAGTTTATTACTTGAGAACCAATGTGGGATACTGTAACTAAAATCTGTTTCATAATTCATACGCACAAGAGGGTAGACTTACAGTTGCAAATGGTGTAACTCAGCAAAAATTTAATGGAACTATGCCAGTTTATAACAGGAGGCTCTGAGTCTCAGAAGGGTTGACTTTGGCCTCTGAAAGAAATCATGAATGCAGTGACAGTCTCTCCCACTGCACCTGACACTAAGAGGCATTGTGCCAACACGCTGGTGCTGCCCTTGATGGGAGCTGGCTCTGAGAGCAAGCAATGGCCATGCTTTGCCTGAACAGTGGTCTTGGTGAGGCTAGTAAAGCAGAGCTACACTTTGATATTTGCTGAAGTAGGAAAGAAAGGTAAGAGACATGCTGCTAGATAAGCACATCACCAGAGTTTCAGCAGCCCCAGCGCTGGTTTCCCTGGTGTCTCTGAGGGGAAAATGGGCATGGAAAAAAAGGGAGGAATTGATGTAAACAGGACAAGGTAAATAAAGCAGTTAATGATGAAACTATGTGTGACTGGGTATTTTCAGAAGAGCTTCTAGCTGAATCTGGTGAATCATTATGCTTTGGGGAAGCAGAAGAACTTGTCATGTGAAAAGCAGGTTAGTGTTCATAGGGAACTGCAAGTGTCTTTCCTGCTGCACCAGTAGTTGCTACTGTGGCAGGTAATAAATGACTACTAAAAAATTACACAAGCTTGCTTAACATACCTACTCTTTGGGCTCAGTTCTGTTTGTCCACAGCAGAATGTGCTACAGGTTCACTGAATGAAGGCCTGACCCTGGTGAAACCCTTGAGTATTTTGTTACAGCCTGAAGTAAGCAGGGGTTTTAGCCTTAGGTCACATCTGCTCTGAAAAAAATGTAAAAAACCCCAGCCAGTGATCTCTGAGACTGGAAGTGCATAAAATACCCTTTCTAAGACTGTGCTATTCTGCCCTTTGAACACTTGGCTTACACCTTTATAGGTGACGTGACTACACATGAGAGCTGGAAATTTGAGTGGAGGGGCAGGACAGTATTAGCATGTATTTTTTGATTATTAAAAAAATAGATTAAGGGAAATACAGAGGAATTTCTAAATTTTTCTGAAATTACATGGCCATCCTTACTGGATTTCTCCTAGACTCCTTGTCAGTTTACTCATGTGATTCAGTATTTAGTCATATCTGCCTTCAAATCAAGAAGAATAAAAAGGACTTTTGCTCACTGTTTTGTTAATTTCTCTTTTGCACCTGCTCAGAAGCCTGATTCTCCAGGCTGTAGCATGATCAGAGATGAGAACCTGCATGATAAATACTAGCAAATATGCTAGAAATAATGCAGTATCCCTGTAGAAGCAGAGTCAAGAACTTGATTTTGACAGGGTATATGGTGAGGCAGTTAGAAAAAAAAAAGAAAAAGAAAAGGATTGCACAACTATGATGGCATTTTAGAAACTTTATATACATTCTTATGTAGCATCAGTAGGCTGCTGGAGACCTAAAAGGAAGCTCTGCTCAATTAAGAAAAGGCAGCTGAATCTTTTCAAATAGCAGATAGCCTTTGAGTTTCAGGAATGCATCTTATGCTTTTGGCAAAGGTTGATGAGACATATATATTCCTTGTGTGTTCAACATGAGGATCAGGATAAAATTAACCCCATTCTGAGGCAGAAGGTAGCCAACTTGACACTGTGATCCATTATGCTAAAGAGAAATGTTTCTGTCTAAACCCAGAGGTAAACTGCACAGACAAGAAGTCATTGAAGTGAATTATGTGGCCAATCTTGTTAGGCCTAGGTCAGAAGCAGAGATATCTCTCTATTTCTGTCCTTCCACCTCCTAAGTACATTTAACCTTCACACTATTAGACTTCCCTGGGCCCTTTTTTGAAATGTCACCTGCTCTACAAATTCCAGCATTTTGTACTTTTAGATGCTGGGGTCAGGATGAGTGCAAAAATAATGACATTTCTGCCCTTACTAGTAATTCCTTCATTTTATTGCTTGTAGGAATGAGACATAATATGAAGTGAAGGAAAACTGCTTAACGATTTTAACCTCTCACAGTCTGAGAAAGAAATTACAAAGAAAATGAGCTGATAACCCTCCTTGTACGTACCACTTTCATGAAACAAAACCCTTCGTGGCGTGCTTTTGAAGCCACTTGCATGGTGGACAATGGGGGAGTGTATAGTCAGGTATTATGTTCCTCTAACCTTTCTGGAAAGCACCTTCTGTAGAAAACCAGCTGATCTGATACTCTTGTTTCACCAATAACAATTTCTTTTATTTCTTTCAGCACCTACTATACACATTTATTTTTTTTTTCTTCAGAGCAAGGTTAAATGCTTGTTCTAGGCCTCTCCTTCTGTCTTTGAATTACGATCCTTTTCTCCCTCTCCAGCCCCCCATAAAGTGCAAGGCTATGTCACCACTCCTGAACAAGGAAGGGAAGTAGTTTTTTGTGGAATCGATTACTGCTGGCAGACCCCAACATGAGACTGGTGAAGGCAAAGATCTTGCTTAACATTTTTTTTCTTCTAAGTGAAGTCCTGCTGGCTGAGCCCACAGCAATTTCCATTTTAAGTGTGGGGATATTTTCTCTAATTAGAATAAACTTTCAAAACATGAATAAAAAAACCCTTAAAAACACATTTTGCATTTTTAACTAGAAGGTGCATTATATTCCAGACTCGGCAGATAATTGCTTCTTGGTGTTGCTGTAGTTCAGGCTTTGGATCAGTGAGACACTGTTGCTTGCATACTTCAAGGGAAATTATCCATTTTCCTTTCTGTTAATTAGGAAGAATAATTTTGCATGTACAGAAATAATAATAAAAAAGAAAGATACTGAATGCAACATATACGTGCTTCTTGTCTTTAATTTCTAAGTAATTCAGGTCTTTGGTTCTTTATTGTCTCAAAATGGTGTTTTCTGTTTCTGCCTTTCACCAGCCAAGATTGCTTCCAAATATGAAGAGCAAGACTATCAAAGAGAAAAAACACCCTCACAGAGGTATTCTCAGAAACAGCGTATTAAACTGAATCTTCTGGGAATGCATTTTTAAAAACGGATCTGATTTACCGTAAGGCTGCCTTGCCGTGGTTAACCTGGTGTCGTTTTCCACAGGGGAATACATCCAAGTGTGGTGGTGAAGTAAAGAAAAGCATGTGTTTTTTATTAAGGACTTTTAGCCCTTTACCATTTCTGTAAGGAAACACCACTACAGATGATAACTGAGCAAAGGAAAGATCGTATTTTAAGTGAATTCCTGTGCAATCAGTGATGATTTTTCATGCCTTTTCATCACTTTTATTAGTATTTTAAAGGAGCAATAAAGAATATATAGCTATTAAAACCATGAAACCCTCTACAAACCCTTCAATGTAAAAAAAAAAGAAAAAACCCAACAATCTAAACTGTTCATTATCATTTCCACGTTTGTCAAAAACACAATTTAAAAATTGAAAGGAAAGAGAAATTACATGCTGATCTATATTTAGTGTAATCAGGCTTTTGAATGAAGTTTTGAGACCCATATTTTCATAATTGTGTGTGTGCAACTGATTGGAATTTTATGGCAGGCGAATTTTCCTTGAGGGAGGGAGATAGATTACTGAGTCAATATTTGAGGGCTCTTTTGTTTTGCTTTGTTTTAATATTATTGAAAAGTCTGGGTGGCAGCCATGATGGGTGCTTTGTAGCTCACAGATTAGAAAAAAAAGAAATAATTAGGCATAGTCAACAATCAATTGCTTGCATATGGTCAGTGCTGGGGAGCAGGAATTTACAATACCTATCCCATGTGCTTTACATCCATGGAAATGCCATGTAAAGCTGTACTACTGATCAGGATAATGTACTTGAGAGGAAACTTCTTGGTCAAGTTAGTTTGCATTTTTTAGAATTTCAGATCTTTTTTGAATGTTACCTGTGAGGCATTTAGTGGAATGAACGTGCAGGAGGGGAAGAGTGTTGTGCTTTCTGCTAAATATTAAGAAACAACAAAGCAAAAAGTTTTGCTGAACACTTAAAGATTTTAAAGTATATTCCTCAATTGCTCTCAAACATCCTTAATGTCCCAACACTTTTGTGTTATTCTCAAAAATCTATTGAAAAAAAGAAAGGAGTATATTTATATACAGGGCTACCTACTTCTGTCCATGTATAGGTAAGGCTATTCCAGCAGGATGAAAGTGACCCTTAGACCACTACTGCCTACATACAATATTTTAAGAATTCTGGGAAACACGTTAACAAGTTACACTTCTGGAAACAATACTCCTCTGTCAGATCTTGTAAAGCAATACAAACCAGAGAGATTCCATAAACTTGCAAGTTTCATACAGCCATGTTTCTTGAAAAAGGCAACTCCCCTGTTGCCCTTGGCTCTGAGTAAAATTTTTGACTTCTCTTTTACCATGAACAAGGAATAAAATTAACCTCTTGATGAGGTTATCTCTCTTAATGAGATAAGCATCTCTCTTAATGATATATTGTCAATGAAGGAGTTGAGAAAACAGATTTTCTTCTTTTTTATTTTTTCTAAATGCTTTACAGATTCAAACATTAATTAATTAAATTTAATTCAAAATTAAAGTATATAGACACACATGTGCACCTGCACATGCAGACACACATGCACAAGTAGCCCTAAATAAAGCAGTATTTGATCTCCCAAAATGTCAACCAAAGTAATTTTATTTTTTAAAATATAAAATGAAACCACCTATTATTTAAAATACTTGACTTGAAACATGTTGGATTGTGTTTTTCAGTGTTTCCAAACCTCTGTGTTTCCCAAAGTGGAGCCGTGTATTTTCACTGAAGAAAACATAAAAAAAAAAGACATCTAAGCTAAACTTTATAAATCTGAGGTATCCTAAATTAGTGGCTGTAGGAAGAATCCTTACCTTTATACTTGTTATTTCTCTGTCTTCATATACATAACAATTTAGTGCCAGATTGAACACTGGATTTATATTAAATCTGTATTTTAAAAAGTTGCAGAGTTGTCATTTCTGTTTTATTCCCACATTAGCTCAGTGTATTCATAATGATAACACTATCTAGCTCTCTTCTGGATCCTTAACTGAGGGGTCTGAGAGGTCTTAAAAAAGAAGAAAAGGCAAAAAAGAAAAAAGGTAGATGTAAGTTTTCCTGATTTTTAAGCTTTGGAAGTAGTGACAAAGTAAAGTGATTTTCTCTCTGTTACTCAAGAGGCCAGTGGCAGAAATGGGCAAAATCCAGATTTACTAAGAATTGATACAATATGCTATCCACTTTCCAGAGACTAAAAAGCATTCTTCCCTATCATGGGATATTATCACAAACTCTTTTCCTGAGGCTACTTGTCTACAAAGCATGCACAAGAATGACTTTTTCCTTGTTTATTATGATTCAGTTTATTTTTTAACCTGGAACTGAGCATAAGAGACCCATGCTAAATTTCACATCTCAGAATCAGACATTTTTGCAGGACCTGTGTTACCACTTTTTTAATTTTTATTTTTTTACAATGAGACTAGATCCTTTTTTTCTTCCATTCCTCGTAAAACTGATGAAAATATTTCCATCAGAATTTCCTTCTAAAAATCACCTCAGGCATGGTCTAATAATTAAAATTGAAAATAGCCCTAAGGTTGAATGTTTGGAGAAATTACATCTGTGAAACTGTGGTGTCTTAAAAGCAGCATGCCTAGACATGCTTGGTTTTGCAGGCCACTTAGGAAGGCCATCATGTGCATTGCTATGAGCAGTGGCTGCGGCACCCCACAATATTCACAACAGCCTATGCTCTCGGTGAGGCTGACCGAGTTTTTCTGCTGATTACAGAATTGTTTCTTCTGGATTTATTTCTTGGCTGCTGCACTGCATCTCATGGTTGAGTGCTCACATGAATTAAATCCCAGAATACATAGGTGGGCACCACTTTAATTTCAATGAAATGGGTGGCAAATCACTTGAGGACTAGGCTGAGACAGTAACCACTACCATTAAACCAGAATTTTGGAGATAGTGAGAATCCAGCATTAAAATGCTGACCAGAATTAAAAAAACAACCAAACAAACAAAAAGTGAAAAGCCCTGTGACTGTTACATCTTCCAAGGGCCCATGTTGTTTGCTTTGCCAGACATCTGCTGAATAGAGCAGATATGGCATGAACTCTTTGCGGACATCTTTGGTTTGGTCCAGGGGAAAGTGAAATTGGAAATTTGTCATCAGAGAAGCTTCTTCCCTTGTAGTGTAAGAGCTTGCTTTCCCCTCTTCTACTCTTGGAGTTGCATGTGGGAGAAGATGACTGGAAAGGTGAGAAGGTTACAAACACTGCCTGAGTTTCTCTGGCTGTGGAGTAACAACAGTGGGGATCTGGGCTTGGTGTCTTTATTTTTTTCTTATGTTTTCAAAGGAAATTCAGCTTCAGTGGTGTCATCAGCTGCTTATTGATGACATTGCAGACTTGTTATATTATGATAAAATTCACTGCTCTTATGTCTGTATCCTGCCATGGAGCTTTATGCAACTATGACACTGATTTCAATGGGAATTCCATATATGAAACAATGACTGGAAATGCCTATAGTATTGCACATAGTGACACTATATCCCATGAAAGCAGCATAGAACAATAGCCGAAGGTCTCACTGGGCAATAAAATTATGTCTAGCTTCTTTATATATTTTTTTTTTCTTCCCCTGTTTTGAAGCTTCTGTGGTATGAGGTGTAAATTTTGGGGCTGTTAATTTTTGACATCCCTTTTTGCTGAATGAGATCCTAAATATATACCACAACTTAACCACTCTATGGACTAAGTATCCAGTGAAGAAGCTTTTAATACAAAAATGGACATAATTGACATTTGATCTTGTAAAATTTCTTCTTCTAAAAAAGGAAATTAGGCAATTTTCTTTTACTAAAATTAAACAATGAGCCCTAACAACAGGAATGATATTGGGCTTGATCCAAAACCTTCTGAACTTAATGCAGAGACTTGCATTGACTCGAGTGGGCTTTGGATGAGACCAGTTTTGAATTAAAGACAGCATGAGCTCTGTTACAGAACTGTACTTGTCCTCGCTTTCTTGGTATTGCACACCTGCTGTTCATGTAATGCAAACAGTTTTACCTGTTTAATCTTTTCCAGGTGTGACACAATTAGAATGAAAAACCCCAATCCTCCAAATCTATACATGTAGCATAAGTGTGTGACTGTGTTTTCTATGGGTGTCTACATATAAGTGCATACATACATAATTTACAAAGAAATTGCCATTCCAGGACACTGACAGGTGGAATATTATCCAAGAGAACAAAGAATATAAATGTTAATGCTTCCTTAGAGCTTTCTTAGCTATATAAAGCTATTAATTTGCTTGATCTGAGTAGGGGATTTTTCCTTCACTAATTACCTGGGCAGAGATTTCTCTCTCGAAGATCTTGTTGGATAAAGAAGTGTCCCCCTTCAGCTGCCCCCTTTTTCTCCCACATACTCTCAAACCTTAAACCTTATTTGAGGAACAAGATTTTGCTTAGTCATTTAAGCTGCCCACTACAAAAAGGACTCATGAAAATAATTTATTACTCACAAGTGTCTCAGCAAAGTCTTCATTTACAGATACCAGAACTTGTTCATTAAGCCCACTTATTAAGACAGAGTTTTCTAAAATTTTTGTTCCCTTTACAATGAGTATGTTACCCTGACATGACAGTTTCCTCCATGTAAGCTGAGGTCAAGTTACCCCACACAGATAAACCAATAGCAAATGTGACTCGAACAGCCAAAAATGGTTTTCTTTTCCACAGGGGGAAAGCATCCATATTTTAAGTTTGCATTGCATCCTATCAGATAATGTTAGACCTTATCATCTAATGCAGTACTTACAGTACCCATAAATCACTCAATCTGACATAAATGCAAAGAATATTCATTCTTTTCTTTGAGCAGAATGCAATCATCCCTTAATACTGCCTTAAAACCAGTGAGGAGTCATAACCAATAACTATCCCAATTATCTCTCAGTGCAATGTTTTCCACCTGCAAGGAATGATTATGTGTCAGTAACAATGATAAAGTCCTAAAAGAGATGTTGATGCCTCATGGAAAAAATTGAACGACATATTGTTTAGAGAAACTTCTGCTTATAGACTGCATTATATATATCTGAGGTATTTCTTTTCCCTATTCTTTATTACTAAAGACATATGCATAAAGAGATATTGTGTCTCAGGGAGATAATCATTATATAGCTAAAGAAAAAACTAGCAATCATGTGTGCTTTATTCTTGTTTTCGCACAGACTTCAAAATGACCTTGGGGGAAGTTCTGTAAGTGCTGTGTGTCCTACTCCAGTGTGAAGGGAAGATGATGCTTGCATAAGGTTGAGTATTGATTTGTGCAAGGTGTTCCATCCCATTGGATGGCATGTGCCAGGAAAGGCACATTTATACCAGAAGTTGTATTTCTCTTCTTGTTGAGCCTACGTGCAGAAATAAACATCAGTCCATTACTGTGTAAGCTGCTGTAACAAAAGGCACACTGAAAAAATTTCAATCTAAGCAGTAAAAATCAAGAAAAAAAGAGGGACAGAGAAGGCAATGATATTGAAAGGTGATAATATTTTATCAAAGCTACGGAATGTTTTGATATCAAAATATGGAAAGAATCTGTATTTCAAGTATTTCTTGTCTTTATTGTTACCTCTACATAGACAGATGTAAAGGTAGCAGAGCTTAGGACAGCTTGGGCTCTATCCTGCCAAATCTGTTAGATCAGTGCATTAGTTGGAGCCTGGTTGTATATGAATGTGGCTGGGTGGCCTTAGACATAGAGCTATTTGAGGAGCTTTGGTCTGTCTGTGTCCTTTGTGTGCACAACTCTGGGGCTCACAGCATAAGATGTTTACTAGACTATATCCCATCTGACTGCTGGAGGTGGTGAAATGTGCTTGCACTGCAGAATTCAATTCTGATTTGCAGACCTCACCAGTGTTCACTCAAATCTGCTTTACTTGCAGCATCATTTTTAGTGTGTTTTAATGAACTGTTCCTCCTGCAAAACAAGGAAAGTACCAGAAACATATTGCTTACAGTTCCATCCCTCTCTCCAGTCCCTCTTTCCCTCATTCCTTTCCCCCCTCTCTCTCTTCTGGAAATCTTTGAAGAATTCTTTTCGTGTTATTGTAGTGGTTTCCAAAGTATAGCCTCCAAATTTCAGGGTTCTCTTGACCTGTTTACGTCCTTAAAGCATCATGAGCATCACTTTACTAAATATCAGTTGTTTTCACCAAGACCAAATGCTAACATCCATAAAAAAAAAACAACTTTCAGAAGTTAAACTCTTACAGACTTGATGCTTTCACAGAAGTTTTAATCACCTGCAGCTCTCAGTGATTTTAGCAGGATTAGCAGTGACTACTATTTCTATACAGAAAATCATCTTTCTACAGAGGTCTGTGTTTGAGTTTGGAGGACTTGCTGTAGGCAGCCAGGTGGGAGAACTACAGTCCTTTGCAGGGTTCCTTCAGCTTGTTATCATTAGACAGACAGTCTGACAAGTGAACCACAAAGGTTTACATAATCGCTTGAACTTTTGATTGCATCACTGTACTGAATTAGCTCCCATAATTTTTGAATTTATCTATCTTTTGTTTTAATTGATTGTGCTCCTTGATCTGGCTGTCATCATGCAACATGTATTGTTAAATGGTTTTAATAATGTCCTGCATGCACAGCAAGCAGTATCCAGCATACGTTAAGGGATGTCAATGGGATGTTAAGGGATACGTCAATCATAATTGACTTAAATTTTGATGCTTTTGTGGGTTTAAATCAGATCCTTAATGCCACTTGAAATCTTCTTTTGTGGTTACATTTTAAGGCTTTTTTGCTAAACCTTCTAGAACAATGTCCTTTCCTGGTAGCATGGAAACCACGAATGCCAGAGGGAGAAAAACCTGCCATTGAAATGTGCAAAGATACGAATGACAGACTGTTCATTTAACTTATACATTCAAAAATATCTACTTTGTCCTTTCCAGAGTGAAATGGCTGCTTTGACATAATTGTGGTCTTGTGTATGATAATCCATAGCGTCAGAGCCATTATGATTCTGGTTCTGATGTGCATATTTAAAAAAAAGAATTCTAAAACGAAAGCTATTTTACATACTCAGCCACTGACATTTTTATGTTAATAATGTTGGGTTTATTTTCTAAAAAAATTTTAGAAATATGGTACTACAGGGAACTACTGGATTTAGTAAATATTCTGGCTACAAAATTCCTTTTTAAAGAAGTAAACTTCTTTGTAATCCAACTCAAGCAAACTATTTATTTTCCGGAGGATGTTAGCATTCATGAAATGTATTTGATTTACAATTCTAGAACATCTGTTTGCTCAAAAAAAAGCATTAGTGTAAGCAATAAAATGGTCTTCATATTGCTCTGGTAATATCTTGACCTCAGTTTGCAGTAACTGTCTAGTTTCAATTTGCTCTTCATGTCCAGTATCTGCTTAAACTCTCAGATGAAATTGATTGTTCTTTTCATTATTGGTGATCTTTATACTTGTTTGTTAAGAACTGTAGGGAGTCACAATCAAATTCATGGTTTTCAGTCGTTCTTTTTGAGCAACAAAGAACAGCAATCTGTTTTCATCTGCAGCCAAGACATTTCCTGCCTGTTAATCCATATTTCATTATCAATCCCTTTTCACAACATCATGTGTTTATTCTCATAGCTTACTTAGTGCTGTGATAAAACATAAATATCTAGCATCCATTTTCACGTATTGAAAAAATGTTAGGAGGAATATTTAAATTGCTAGGAGGAATATTTGAAGAAATTAATTCTCAGTCTTTTCCAATGTCCATATCCCTGATATTATAGTGCCTAATTTTTTTCTCTCCTCTTAGAAAATATTGGAAATGTATAGTGCATGATGAATGCTATCACCAAGAAAACTGGAAATCTTCACACTTTCACAGGGGAAGTGCAAATCAACACTCTTATCTTTGGTGGGGGTATCATAGTAATGATAAAACTCCACATAGGCTTTGGGCTGAGAAGACTGTTAGAATTGCTCCAGCTTCAATGAAAAGAAAAGCTGAAAGTGTCTTTCCAACATATGTTGAACAAGTGCCAGAAGAAGAAGGTCACGCACCAAGCTGGGAAAGCATTTGAAAGTTTAACTTCAGGATATCAAAACTCCTGGTCTAAGTATTTTCAATTGGAAATTGTAGATAGAGTTTACATTGCTCAGAAAAATATGTTATTGAAGGAACACAGACAAGCTATTAAACCTTAAAAATGGGAAAGCTGTGAGGGAAGGATGGTTTAATTCTATATTATCTTGGTCAGACTTTGAAAGATGTGATACATTAATATCCGACTGTGGAAATAAACAAAAGAGAAGTATGCTCTGTCATACACTTGGATCAGCCTCAGAGATGGAGTGGAAAAGTTGCCAACATCATTTTATGTTATGAGTATTGATGTGTACCATAGGAGTTGCAGGTCAGATCCAGATGCACTAAGCAGTGCATGATCTAAATAAAAACAAGGGCAACAGGCTTATCCAAAAACATGAGGTAAAAGAAAACAAGAAATAAATTGTACTATATTGCTGTGAATTCTAGTTTCAGCATACCAGCAAACTAGCTCCTCAAAATTTTTTTGTAGGATGAAGACATTTTTTAGGATGAGCTGGTATGACAGCAGGCTTTCTGGGTGCTTATGAAGACTCCTTCCAAACTTGAGGGGTACCTTAAGCAAAGCATTCAGAGCCAAGAATGGCTGTGAAGAAATTTTGTAAAGAATATCATGTATTTACAGCTACAGAGAAGCTACTGAAAAGATATAAAAAGGAAGGTAATATCTGTCTGAATTAGTTGATTTGGAGGATGGTCCATGTGTACAGACAAGAGATGATGTGTAAAGACAAGAGATCTCGGAAATACCACTCAGGAGCTATGTAACATAGTATTGGAATGTGTAGAAAAAGATGCATGACATAAATCTTTCTTATAGTACACTATATTAAAAATTGATAATATTTAGGATTAGAAAGAAGAATATATACTGAAGGTTATATAAAGCTAAATAAGGAACACGTTAAAAGAGGCTGTTCTGACTGAAGTCAAGCAGACTGCTGTGCTGGGTAGCTTTGCTCTCTACTTTTGCCATCAGGAGTGATACACTCCTCTCTTCTTCCATGTAAGATAGCAGCCTGGATGCACTTCATGAAAGACTACTAGTCTTTCCTTTTAGCTCATTTCTTAACTTGCTTTTTAGTTAAATGCTTTGCTAGCAACAGGCTGAGCGGGATCTGAGACCTGGATCCAATGTGTGTAATATATCAGGTTAATACCTGTTTTGAGATTTCTACTGCAGCAAAACCTAAAAAAAATCCACACCCAAAGCTCCACAGAAATGGGTGGTATGATAACCTTAGCTCTAAAATACCTTCATATTGTGGCTTTAAGTAAAATGCAGAAATTTTGATTCCTCTGGTTTTTATACGTCATATAAACACATATAAATATGTGTTCTATAATTGCTACTGTACACTTAACGTCACTAATGGATTGAGAACACTGAGTGCTGCATTTCCCGTGCTACATATGGAATCATGTAACTTAGGTTTGGATTGTCATGTGTCCTGAGACAAGGGGTAAGCACAGAATTACAAAATGGAATATATAAACCTTTAGAATCAGTTTTAAGTAATGTTAAGTTTGATGGCTTTGTAACAGTAGCAATGGAAAATTACTGAGGTGCATGGTACACAGAAAAAGAAGTAAAGTACAGCTAGAGAACATACTGAGAATTCTTGCACAAGATAAACCATTATAGTTAACGTAGTTTTAGGCCCTATGACCTTAGTACAAAATGAATGTAAGAAAAACAGGCTAGAAGAACAGGACGCAAGGATAAGGAGTATCTGGGAATGGGAGGTGCCCAGGATGGGCTGCAGTTAAACTAACTGCTAAGTAGAGGGACAGGAGGATTGTTGTGTCTGTGGTGTTAACGAACCAATTAAGCTGGTATAAGCATCTACTGTTGTGCTTCAAAGGCTGCCAGAAGTGATGAAGATTGTTGGAAGAAGTAAACGACCCTCAGAGACCACCACCACAATTCTGTGCGCATACAGGGAACTTTCTGGAAAATAATGTAATCCATACCTAGCCTCATGAATATGTATGTATGCCCAGGGTCTATGTAAGGATTGCTTGTGCAGCAATATGGGGACACACATTAGGAGGAGCTATCTCCCGTGTCTCCTGGCACTGCAATAAAGAATACCTGCTTGTCAACTTGAAACCTTTGTTGGCAAGTTTGTCCCTGGAGTTTTCTCTAAATCAGTCCTCTGAAATCAAAGAAGATGTTGAAAACTAATAAGTTTTTTTAGCATGATCTGAAACAGCATGCTTTGCTATGTAGAGGAAACTGTGTGATTGCTTACAACTGAGTCCTGTTCTTATTTTGTTGAACTAAACTACTAATGCAGTAACACTATTTCCTCATGGAAGCTAGCAATGAACTGTGTTGTAGAAAGAACATCCTAAAGACTAAGATGTTTCTGTCTGATCAGAACTTGTACCTGTACTTCCTTTATGTTACTGCATAAAAGCTTGGATTTACGATAGGTTGAAATGCAAAGAAATTTCCAGTGCCTGAAAGTGCAGCTGTGACTTGGGATCTCTGATTAAATCCATCCCATTGCAAGTATCAACTTCAAAATGTGAAATATATATTAGATTTAGATTCAGTGGGAATTTCTGGAAATCTATCTGAAATCTTAGAGCATTATTCCACTTTTGTATTTCCTAGTTATATAGGCGTTGGTCAATCTTCTGGAAAATATGGCATTGGTTATCATAGGGGACAGAATGTACGGTCACTGGTTCACTCAAAGTTTATAAATGCTTATTTATGTCTTTAAAAGATGTAAATATATTTATTGATTGTTCTTTTACCTGCAACATTTACAGTTCAGAAGAAAGTAGAATGGGTTGGTTATTTTTTTAGGTAGTAAAATAATTCAGTCAGTGCATTTGTAAGAGCAGCATGTTTTTCAATCAATTGATTAGCACTTAATCAGATGTAGGAAAAGATACAAAGGAAATAGAAACGATCAAAGGGAGGAGGGAGGCTAGTATGACAAAAGGGAGTCAATATGGAAAATTCCAAGCTGTAACTAGCAACACTAGGACCACTGGTTCCTGGTTGTTTTATTTATTCGTTGACCACTTCCTTTATCAACATATACAGCAGCTTCATCAGCTTGAAGAAATATTGACCATAATTGTGCCTGTCATGACTGCCTCAGAGCTAGCTCACACCCGTGAGCTCTTCCTGGTTTATGAAGACTGAGTTAAATTACTTTTTTAATTATTTCAATAAGAACTATTTTCTTTCAAGTCAGTGCTCAACAGTGATTGATGGAAGGATGTAGGGAAACACTGGCTTTTCTCAGGCTATACTGTAGATGACCTCACGTCCTATGTCCTTGTTTCATTTGAAAAGAATAATTACTAATCAATAGTGAAGGGTTAGGTGACACAGTAGGTTAATTTACTAGGCTTTTCCCTCTGGAGAGGTGGATTCTGGCTCAGGTCACACATAAAATGGGTTTGGTGGTTTTAGCCTTGTCCCTTGTGGATGTCTGCCTGTATCATAGAAAACAAGCTTGGATTTGAGCGGTTTCTGCTTAGGGAAATCTCAGGGCTTGAACTGCAGAGATTCAAGCATAGGCAAGATGGGCACACACAAGAGGGCACACATCTGCAAGAGGAAATGCGGCACAGCATCACAATCCACCTGACCACAGAGGACCAGACCCTCAAGCAGAGTTAGGGGCATCACTCCTACTAGAGACAGGTGCTGACTTATCTTTGAAGACCTGAACTTCTCTTTGTATCTTTTAGAGTCTTACAGGGACTGCCTTTCAGGACTTGACTTTATAAGCCCATGCTTTCAGTTACCTTTTTGTCAAAATTAACCATACAGCCATCTGCTTCTATTGTGTGCTTCAGATAGGTTTATTATGAAAACCACATGAGTAAAAATATTTTATCTGTTTATAAATTGGGAAAATAATGTGGTTTCAACTATTTTATAAAAGTTCTTACATCTCTTTGCTCAGCACTACCAGGCCCTCTATGCTTTGGATGAGGGTCTTGACATTTTGGGATGCTACCGTGGTGCTAAAGTCAGGTACAAAACTTGTATGATTATTGGTATTAAGAGTGATTTAATCTTGATAGCCTGCTGAAAATTTATTTCATTTTTAAAGTATAACTCTGATCCCAATCTTTAGCATAATTTGGATTTTAATATTCATACTTGGTCCATCTGTAAAGTCTCTGACCTCACTACTGAGAGTGCAGAAGGGGAATGAAGAGTAAGATTCAGCATTTTTTACTGTGCTCGGAGAGCTCCCCTTTTAGTGATCTGTCCCATTGACTGCACAAAGTGGAAGGGGAAGAGTGAATGAGGTTGGGAAATGCAGGCAGAGAAGAGGCCTCTTGCTCAGCTAGTTGCATCTACAGTTAAGTAGAACAATAATTTGACTATATAAAGAACTGTAAAATACATGACGTATTGCTGGTTCATGTTGGGCACAGAAAGCTAATGGACAATTTTGACAATTTTGGCCTTACTCTCTTCCTCTGCTGTTAGATGGACTCTTAATACTCATTCTGCCTTCCATCTGTAAAGATTGGTGCTTGAGAAGCGGTTAGACATGATGATGTAACTAACATAAAGAGGAGTTGGAAGGGATGAATTATTTTATAATCACTGAAGGTTTTGATAGGCATTAAACAAGTTCAAAAAAACAGTGAGGAAGATGAAATGAAACTTTGAATAATCACCCATTTAGAGACGGTGCCAGGGGAAGTCTCTTGGGGAGGAAAATATATGAATATGTGAGTAAAGACAGTCATACTACATATGCAAAGAGGAGAAAAAAGGTTGCATAGGCAATCTTAATTCTGGCATTTCCTAATCCCTGAAAGAATAAAAGTGAAGCCTTAATAAAATCCTTTACATAGCTTTTTTTGTGTGTAATGATGTAGGCATGATGCATAATAGTTCTGACATGGCTGGTGAACTGCTGTTGCGCCTGTGTGTCTAGGCTGAATTGCCAATTGCCATCTCAATTTTCTTGTTGTCTCCTCACAGAAACAGGCGGACTGTAGCACATAATAATGCTACCCCTGCCTATATTTGCCCTGATGGGTACTGCTACTGCAAGCTGCTTGTGTAGGCACAATTCTCTACTGGAAACTGAACACAGAATTAGTCTTTCCATGGGAATGAGGAGGCAACGTGGGAAATAATTTCTTAAAACACTAAATGCTTCAGGCTTGGAGATGTTTCGAAGGGCCTTCCTCATCGATATGACCATACAGTTAATTTTTTTAAGCTATTAAGGCATTTTAAAATATAATTTTTTAACACATATTTCTAATTTGTAATATATACTTATTAGTCTTGCCATGTCATATATTTTAATTGTGAGTTCTAACTGACTGGTTTAATGATACTTCTCAAAGTAAACTCAACATGTAGGTCGTAAGTTCAGAATGAATGAATCCCTGGATGTTTACCAAACACCAAAATTAAATTACATTCTTAATTGTTTTGCAAATACTTTGGCCTAACTAATTAAATAGGAATGACTTTCTGCGTTGCTATAGTGCAAGGAATATTAAAGTCTTTAAGACTCATTTCAAATTAGCAAACTCTACTGCTTTTATTATACACTATGTGGTCAACTAACACTTCAAAAAAAGCAACATCCGTACCCTCCCAAAACAGACAAACCAAATGACTAATAACAGGATACAACTTCAGCTGTACAAAATATCTCTTGAGAACAACTATTAGGCTGAGCAATTTTAGTGCTGCTAAATTTCACCCACTTTCCCTAAGGCTTTTAAGGAGTGTTCTAGATGTCTTAATGCCTTCCTAGACTAGGAAGAATAATATCTTGTTCCCTTATTCTATACAAAATCAGTGGGACATAGACCTTGGTATACACTGATAGGTAATTCAGAAAGTAACTTTTACTGCTTACACTGAAACAGCTGAGGCTTTATTGTATCATGATCTCTTCCAGGCATGAACCTCAGCTTTATATACTTGTTCCCTGTCTTCAAGACGTCTGTTTCTCTCTGAAGGTTAACAGTTACTTTGCACTGGGGTAATAATGGCAGGGCTGTGAGCAGGGAAGGTCATATAGGATGAACCAGACCATTCTGAGAAGGTTTCTGAAACCTTGATTTGACTGTGTTCAGCAGAGTGAGAGCAGCAGGAGCTGTGTATTTGTGGTTTGTGATGCTGAGCAGCAGGACTGCTTCTTCAGAACTGTGGGTAGTGTTTTGGTAGAAGACTTTCATGTTGTGTCATGCTATAAATGATTACAATAATAAGCCAAGGAATCAGGAAGGTTTGGATTACACAGACAGCTGTGGATAGAAGGAAAGTTTTAGAGTCAGTTTTGGATTTACTAACTTTATGTATATCCTTGTACTTCCCATGTATATCCAATGTATTCTTGCAAATGAATCATGTAGACACATCAAGAGTTTTAAGGGTCCTTATGTCTCCTGAACAGAATCATTTGCCCTTTCAGGAGATATCTTCCTCCATTTTCTGTTTTCATCCAAGCCCTCACAATCAGTGCTGTTGGTGCCTAAGAAGACTGTTGTGAGCTCTGCAATGCACTGACAAATTTAGCATCTTTTTGAAATTGGTGGAGAAAACTGTAAGTAAGATTGTTTGCATATAATGTGCTATTAGGATAAATAGCCTCTGTAGAGCAGGATAATATCCTTGAATCATGTCTGGGTCATTTTCAGACTTGTTTTGCAAGGCAAATTAAAAATGCAGAAGATGAATTGAAGGAAAAAAATCTAGTGTTTTTTTTGCATTTCTCTCAGAGATAACCATTACTAAAATGTTAGTCCTGAAAAACCATTGAAAGTGGATAGATTTCAGGAGAAGTGGTGGTGTGGAAAGCAGCTGGTGACGTCAACTGATAAAGCAGAAAATGGTTCTTCTGCAGCTGTCTGAACAAGAAAAAAACCCAGTCTGCTAAATCTCCTCAGAAGTTTAAAGGGATTCTGCACTAGCTAGTTAGCCATATTCCAGCAAATGGCAGGAAGCTGGACAAAAGTGAAGTGTTTTCTAGTTCGTTTATATGTTATTCTCTGTTTATAAGGTATGGTTGAACACCCATTGGAAACTATATAAAATTCTTAGATAGTAGATTATTGCAAAGGCCTAGCTAGTTATATAAGCAGACAAAAAATCCCTCCAAAAAACAAGTGAGGGCATCAAGTGTCTTTCAAAGTAAATTTTTCTAACTCTGTAAAAACAACAGTTTTGCTAAGGAATGAGGTGTTTGTTCAGGCATACATAGATAAGAGGTAATTGTACTTATAAGAATCTTTGTCCATGCTGAAACACTCTGGCAGGTGCATATTCAATATACTAAACTGGGATGAGGTGCAGAAAATTTAAATTCAAAACTAATATTTTTGAAACTCCGTGTAAAATAATGTATTTTGCTGTTATGAAATTCCTTAAAGATCAGTGAAACTAATCTTTCAGAAGAGGAACATAGCAAAAAAACAAACAAAAACTAAGTACACAAAATAATACATTGTCAAACTGGAAGTACACCATTAAAAATATTTTGTATTTTGCAGGAAGAGAACTGCTGCCTCTCAACTGATTTTACTAAGACAATGAAGAAGGCTTTATTTGCTTGGTGGAGTTCTGCTCATTGAAGAGAATGTGTTTTCAGGTTTGTATTAGTGATTTTGAATATTCACTTCCTGTTTCTACAAGCAGTTTTCAAACAAAGAGATTTCTCAAGTGATAGCTAAATAAATTCCATATCCAGTCTTGCTGAGAATCGTCATTGTAAACAAAACTTTGAGGCTTATTGGTGTCAGTTGGGAAAGGAGTTCATTGCTCATTGTGTTGCTCATTGTATTTCTTTCTTTTACCACATCTCTTACTATTGTGCAACTGTAAGTGAAAGCCAATTACTTGATGGAGTGCTGAGAGATTGCATTTTATTTACGTGAGACAACACTTTCAGTGCTTTATATCATATTTTTTATCATATTTATATAATATTTTTATTTTTCACTCACAATAGTATGTATGTCATGAACTTTTCTGTACAAAAGTCCTTTGTAGAGAGGTTGGGATCAAACGCCTTTAAAAATATTTGTTACTTTAAGCAAAAGCACTATTATAAGAAAAGCACATCTGAGTTACATCAGTTTTTGCCAGTGTTTTCAGGCAGTGCTTACTCTATTTCTGTCCAGAATTAAACCTGATATGAACCTGGAGAGTTCATATTTAAAAGTTTATAGCAAAAGATCTAACTTTGTTACTAAAGGCTAAAATAATTATGATAGATTTCCTCAAAGAGATACAAGAGGATAAAAGTTTTCATAATCCATTCATATTAAATGTGAAGTGAAACAGAGTCCTGATTTGGGTCCTTCTGCTCTGTAATGTGCAACACGATACAGACTGACAAAGCTGAGAATTAGAATCACATTTGTAATCTTTTTCTTCTAGGCATTGTTTATCTTTAAATTTGACTTTACTGACAAGGTAAATATATACAGTACTTAGAAGTGAGAAATGTACAGTACTTAGAAATAAAGCATTGATTTCTTTATCTGAGTAAATTCAGAATTCCAAGGCTCTTAGCAGAAGAAACTCAGAGTAATAATATTTTTAGTGCTTTTTTTCTTTTCTTCCAAGGACAGAACATTCTGTGAGGCATACAGTGACAGGAATTACTATGCACAGGTTTGTTTTTTTTTGAGAAGGGTAGTGATTTAAAATACTAAAATAGCCAACCCATTTTAATAGTGTATTCTAATTGCAATAGCCTCTTTCTCTGTAGCAGGCTCTACTAAGAGATAATTGACCTCTGCGTCTGTTAAGCACTCTCACATTTGGCTTGGGAAGCATAATTCACAGCATGGCCAATTACCTTGTGATATAGCCTACAAAACCCCTCAACTATTGTCACAGCTTTGCCGTTTCTTTCCCTTTCTGTCTCCCTTCCTTCTTTCCTTCTTGGCTATAATATTTGGGCTGTTGTATTTGTCAGATGGCCTCTTTGTTCTCTTCCATCCATTCTTTACCATAGGAATCCAAACAGCAGAAAATAAGTGACTAAAAACTACTCTGCTGTTTCAGTACATAAAGCTAAACAATGATTTACAGTGTCATAGAAAATAACTCTCTGTTAAATATTGTTTTTAGTTAGACTTGTATATAAAGCCTTTCAAACTAGATTCTGAACTGTGTATGATAACCAAGTCAGATAAAAGAGATTCTTCATTGTTTACTGCTATAGTATTGTCTGTTACTGTGTCACATACTGTTTTATCATGATTTAGGCAAAGCCATTCAATTACTCATGGTTTCTTAATTGGTTCTTTCAGATCTGCTATACTGCCCATCATGTTGGCACCTGGGCAGCTTACATAAATTAAACCAGTATATTAAGAAAACATGACTCCTTTGGGAATAAAAGTCTCAGTAACCAGACCTCTGCCTCTGTTATTAAAAATGGCCTAGAGGTTAACTAAAAATCAGGGTGATTAATAGATCTTGTAGAGTCTTGCAGCCTGCCAGAGCCGAGTCCTCTTCTGAAAGCATTTGGCTCTTGGACCAGGGTGACCATAACCCAAGGAATGACAGCAAGTCTCATCCTTGGCTGGGATACACCAAGCGATGATCTGACTGGTAAATGGGTCTCAGGCTTACTCCAATAACTCATAATCAAAATCTTAAGCTGCCTTCACAGGCAGAAATGTCATATATTCGTGATGATGACAAGATATGTTTGCAACACACCTGTTCAACTCCTGCTTACAATATCTTATCTCAGCTGACTGTAGTTGCTCCTGTCCTTCCCACTGCGCTTGTCAGAAACTGGGAAACTACAGAAGTGCCAGAACCAGGTAATTCTGGGTACTGAGTTTTCTGGATTCTGAAAGACTTCTGACTCATGATCACAGATTACCAAAGCCATTTTAATGCACATAATCTGATTTGCAAAGATGCATTTGACACTAAAGAACCAGTAATGCATACGAGAAACCTCAGTAACCCCCATCAAAATCTTCAAAACTGAAAAACTTGTTATTTTTCTGGAAAATTGTTTCCTTCTATGAGCCAGGTTTTCCTGTGACTTTACAACTCCTAGAAACTAGGAATTTAATGAATAACTTGGAGAAGGTGATAGGTTTATGAAGCAATCTTTTGTACTCTGGTGTCTTGGGTTACAAGCATAAGATGCAGTGCTGTTTTGTAAAGCAGAATTTCAGCAATATTCTGTGACTGAATATACTTCCTAAATCTTTAATTTGCCTAGTATCTGTGACAAGGTAGTTAATAGAAGCTTGATTTTGAAAGGTGGTATAATACATATTGTATATACTGCATATCATACTAATTCCATGCTTTAGGGTTTCAAGTGATCACTTTTGGGGGCAAGAAAGAATTTTACCTTATTTGATCCATAATGGGAGTTCTTTTTCACCTTTTTTCTGGGCAATGGAGATAGCTAGGCAGAGACATATGCAGTATTTTTTGTGGCGTTAAATTCACACATGTCTGATAGGTTATATTGCTCACACATTCAGGATTAAACCAGTGATCAGATTTGGGGTCATGAAGCAATTTTCCTATACCTGAAACTGGCCACCTAAGTGGTATTTTTTTCTGATCTTTTCCCATACCATGGAACATCACTTGCTTCCTGGCATCTTGTAGAAATTTTACTTCCTCGCTGTCAGATTTCCTTTTTGGCACATTATATTTATCTACCTTACCTTTTTATGAAAGGATTCAAGTTTGTTGCAAGGTGTATGAAAGTTTTGGTAGCTGTCTGTATGTACCATGGGCATGGCCTAGGGCATAAATATTCTATTGAAGCAGTTTATATGATAGACAAAAAGGCATTTGTAATACAGTAGCCCAGGACTACGGTTCTGAACGCATGTGTGTGTGTGGTGGTCTTCAGTTCCTATTTTCTTGTGTTTCAAACATTCACATCAGAGATGGGCTGGAACAGAACTTGTTGTTTGGCACCAGGTTTCCAGCTCAAATCTTTCCTTTAGTTCTGTAGAAAGAAAAACAGTCAAAGAATAGGAAGACAAGGGTAACAGGGATGGAAACCCAGTGGCTGGCTGCCTGTGTGCAGCAGTGTTTGGAACAGATACTGAGTGCAGCCTGTTTTATGGAGAGCAAATTGGCTGGAGAGGTATGGAAGGTTTTGTTTGTTTCCATTTCTATTTTGCATTTTTAAAAAAAAGGCCATGGCTGCTTCTAGGTTACACACAGTGCTCGCAGTCCCAAGCCTGATGCCTCATCTGTTTTTTCCTTTCTTCACCTAAAGCTAATAGTAGTGTAAGTGTGGGAAATTGTAGATATGTTTCTGATTTAAATAAAGAGTACAATGTGAACCTATTAGATTAATAGTTATAATGAAACCTGCATGCATTTTTCTTGGCAGTCATTTCAATCACTTCATTGTAAGCAATCCAACTTTCCTGTGTTTCTTCAGTAAAGCATATTTCCAGAGAATTCAGTCTTTCCAAGTGCATTGTCAAGTGCTGATAAATTTTTATGAGCTTCAGCTAGTGGGTGACAGCCACCATGGATGTCAGAAATTACAAGAGAGCACTTAATGTGTGCTAGTCCTCCTTTAGAGTACACCTGTTTCAAGTGTCAAATCGTGACTGGAATAGTCTTTAATCTTTTTCCTCTGCTGTTGGAGTAATAACTAAAACTCTCCTTCAAAAACCCAAACAGGGTTTCATTAGAATAGCAGACATTTCATCAAAGTTCATGCTAATATCATAAAATCCAACAAAAGCTGGCATGGTCAGGGATGCTAGAACACTGCGTCTTTGCTTACTTGTTCCTTGCTCAGAGCGTAAGGCAGTGAAACTAGCTAGGAGGAGGCTTCAGCTGACCTGAACCATTTATAAGTTTGTGCTGAGCTGGAACTTGTTACAAAGATTACACCAGTCATGATAGGATTGGCCTAGTCACTGAGGCCAAAATTAATTTTACCTCCCTTTAGACAACTGAGATTCTTAATCTGGAAACAGAAAGTCCTTGCTATACATAGCTGAAAAACAAAGGGATTTCAACACCTAAGATATCAGTATTTACTGTAATATGCTTTTAAATGAGGATAAAAGATTCTTCACATTTCTAAGCTAATATAGGTATTGAAAACAAGGGACATGAGAAAAGCTGAATATAATGACAGCCTCTGTTTTACTTACTCTGTTATGCACTTATCTACAAACTGGTAAGCACCCCAAAATAAACTAGCTATCTTGTAATATTTTTCATGCTGAGAAATCAAAACCTGTTGTCAAAATGCTGAAATTAAAGCAGAGATAAGATGGGTTGCCAAAATATCATACAATAGTGTCCAGGCTTGTAGTCTAGTGGACCATCTAATAGGTCATATCATATTAGAAGAAGTCCCTAGAATGCATGAGTAATAACTTTTGGAGCAGAAGCTCCATATTATGGGTACGGACATGCTTTAAGCACTCTTTATGGGTAGTCCGCAGTAATGACTTAATACAGGTAACAGGAGGAGCAGGAGAGGAACAGGAATGCCTAGATTCCATAAGATGGAGCTTGCACTGTGGCTGCCATGGGGCTCAATTGATGGACATCCTTACACTCACAAAACAAAAAAGAAGGAACCTCTTTCAGTAAAGTCTAAAAAAGGGCTACTGAGCTGGAAAGGAGGAATAGATTTTAGTGGAGCATGACAAGAAGGTGTAGAATGGTGTGATAAATAGAGATGGTGAATTGGAGTGTATAACCAGGGATTGAGTGGGGGGGTTGTAATTAGCTAATAGTGACAGAAGCAGTTATGCGTATATGTCTTATTTCTATGGTATAATTCACAGTACAGTTAAAACATCCACTGACTCTTAAGCATTTTAACTTCCATGAAGTGAATTCTGTACCAACTAAAGGTTTTGTCATATTCCTTGATATAATCCTTGCAGATCTGAGCACTGTTCACTTAATTTTTGACATATTTAGTCAGGGTATAATAAGCATGTAAAGAAAATAAAACATCATTATATGTAACACAGAGTATCAGATTTTATTTTTACATTCCTCTGAGTTACAGCACTTATACTACAGTACCATCTGTAATCCCTGGCAGAGTTGAGGCATTCTACAGATATATAAGAAATGACAGGTACCCTATGACAAACAGCTTATTGCCTAGCACACTGAGCAAGCTGATGAAAGAAAGGAGGTATATGAGAAGTATATGAGAGAACAGGCTGAGTGAGTTAGTGAGGGAGGTAACAAAAAATAGAAAATTAAATTTACATAGGCATGTATGTCATCTAGGAACCTAACTCAGAAGTCAATAGGTTTCAATAGTGGACTGTACATCATTGTTTTACAGCAGATGTCAGTTTATTGAATACCGTGCTATCTTGAAAATGAGATGTTGGCTGTCATACAGATCCCCACTTTGTAGTCTGTGGGGTACTCCAAAGGAGGTGAAAGTGATTCTGGGAAAGCAGGGGGAGACATGAGAAAGAACAAGTTCAGATTTATGTTCATACATTACTTACACCTCCGTGTATAAATTCTCACTACCTGCTAAGACAGTGGGTTGACTTATACCTTCAGTTTCTCAAAGCATTTTGAATAAAGCCCTGATAAAGTAAAACATTAAGTTCCATAAGGAATATAGGCTACTAATTTGAATTCATTGAAATTGACAATCTCAGGTTCTCATTAGGCTACTTAGGTCTTCTGAATTTTCATTTACACTGCAAGAAAAGTCTGGGATATGGCTTGCCTGATAAAAGGCTCACAATGCTTCTTGATAGGATTGATAGCAGAGCCTGCAGTAGCATGGAAACAATTAAATGCATACTTTACTACAGTGAAGGCATCACAAGATCACAGAATCACAGAATAATTAGGGTTAGAAAGGACCTTAAGATCATCTAGTTCCAACTGTCCTGCCATGGGCAGACACCTCACACTAAACCATGTCACCCAAGGCTCTATCCAACATGGCCTTGAACACCGCCATGGACAGAAGATTCACAACTTCCTTGGGCAACCCGTTCCAGTGCCTCACCACCCTCACAGTAAAGAACTTCCTCCTTATTTCTAACCTGACCTTCCCCTGTTTAAGTTTTAACCCATTACCCCTTGTCCTATCACTACAGTCTCGAATGAAGAGTCCCTCCCCAGCATCTCTTTAGGCCCCCTTCAGATACTGGAAGGCTGCTATGAGGTCTCCATGAAGCCTTCTCTTCTCCAAGCTGAACAGCCCCAACTTTCTCAGCCTGTCATCATATGGGAGGTACTCCAACCCCTTCGTTATCCTTGTGGCCCTCCTCTGAACTTGCTCCAACAGTTCCATGTCCTTCTTATGTTGGGGACACCAGAACTGCACACATTACTCCAAGTGGGGTCTCACAAGATCAGAGTAAATGGACAGGATCACCTCCTTTGACCTGCTGGTCAAAGATCTTTGTATCTTGTGATTTACAGATACGGGCATTTGCTTCTGTAGGAGTACCACAGTACAGGAGGCTGCACTGAGTATTTTCTTTTCCAGAAGAATACATTGAACATTTTTGGTTTGGTTTAAGAGGACTTCCACTTTGCTTTGATTATGAGATTTCATTATTGTCTACTTACTGAAAAAAGTTTATTGATGATGTAAACTTGGTGCATGACATATGCAGTGAAGACCAATCACTGAATAACCATGAGATAACAAGAAACGAAGGCCATAAACATAGAAAAGGCACTAGTCAAATGAGGCTATCTGTGTCATTAAATAATGTGTTTGTATCAGTATATAGCCCTTCCTGATGGGATTGTTGAATCTACCTATATTTTTTTCTTCAAGATGCCTATAAGCAAGGAATTGCTTGGCCAGGTTTGTATGCATTTAAATAGAATTACCAGCTCTAGAAGTGTAGGCATTTACTGCTGATGGAAAACCTCAAGAACTGATCTATTTTTTTGGCATTTTTCCCACAGTGACAAATTGTCCTCTATTCAGTGATTCATTATTCCAGGTGATATACTCTTGCCAAAATTTTCAGGCTCAAATAACTAAAACTAGATACCCAGAGAAAAGGTTCCTAAATTGTTCACATATAATTTCTATTCCTGACAACAAACGAGATAAATTAAGGAGTGATGCACATGTGAAGCACCTTTGAAAAGAATTTTATTGTGTCATTTGGATGACAGCGTGGTTGCTTGAGTTTGAAAATAATGATTGCAGGTTTCACCTGAAGAAACAAAATTCATAAAAGATGCACCCAGGGAGGACAAGTGAATATTTAAATATTTGAATAAGCTGGAGAGTGATACAGCAAGGAGAAAAATGTAAGTAGGTGGTAAATGATTTATCATTTTATAGGTAGCACATTGTTTTATAGTTCATTTCCTCTCCAATGTGAGATCTATAAAAAGAATCTTCAAGGAAGTTGTACAGGAGTGTGGGGTTTTATTAACATATTGCAATTACCCTGCGGCCATTCCTTGCTGTTAATCACAACACCACAACTTCTAAAAATACAAGAACGCAAAAGGGTAACTCTATGAACAGATTATTTTTCCCTCTCTCCACACAAAACCCAGGAGTTTAAGAAAACAACCCAGACTGTTCATCATAAGTAGGCTTTAATTTGTATCAGCACTGTGTTCTATAGCCTCAGAATTTGTGACTGAACAGCACTGTCTGGGCAGTCTATTGCCTAGTTGGAGATGTCACAAGCAATTATTTTCACTTACAATTTTATCATACAAACTCTTTTTTTAGTTTTCTCAGTGGACAGCACAAGTGAATCCATTTGTTCAACATTTCATTATATATTATCATATATTCATCATATATTATCAATTGCCCAGAGTTTCACCACAGATAGTATCTCATTTTGCATGTGAACAACAAGCAAAGGAGAACCTTAACTAAATGAAGTTATCTATCTCTGCTTGGTGCTTGAGTGGCTTTCTTGAAACCTGAGTGCTTGCCTAAGGCGGGGAAGGCAAAGAGACAGGAGTGGGATGTGTGATGTTGAGCAGTGTTTAAAATCTTCATAGTTCACACATAGCTCCTTCAATGGGAAAGACTTTAAACATGTACTTGAGGTAACTTATGGCCAGCTTTTCTCACAAAGAACTGCAGTCAGGTTTGTTTTGTGTGTAGATGACAGGGAATACTGTTTTCAGGTGTTTACGTAATAGATTTTAAAAAACAGTTGACAAAGGAGAGCAGGTCTCAACCATGTCTTCTACAGAAGCTGTGTTATTAAGATTTTAATTTAGATGTGAAGAAGTAGCCAGGTCTACTGGAGGCTGATGGGGCCAGTCTGACAAAGAAGAAGAGCTGCTTTGGTAGGAGACTTGCCAGGCTGGTCAAGGCAGCTTTAAACTAAATTTGTTGGGGGAGGGCACTAATCCATCCCAAAACTACCAGTCAGGTGCCAGCACCTGCAATAAATGCTCAGAGTGATGCTGAGCTGCTCCAGCCAATGAGCCAGCTTTATTCAGAGCTCTGCTCAGATGCCTGTATACAAACGCCCATAGTATGGGTAATAAGCAAGAGGAATTAGAGATGTGTGTATGTCTATGGGGATATGATATCACTGGTGTCACAGAAACATGGTGAGATGTCTCCTATGACTGAAGTGTGGGAATGGAAGGTTATAGGTTCTTCAGAAAAGACAGGCCAGGCAGATGGGGAGGGAGTGTAGCTATTTATGTCAATGATAGGCTGGAACTCTGCCTGGGGGTGGTTGATGGGCCAACTGAGAGTTTGTGGGTTAGGGTCAAAAGGAGAACTTAGGCAAACAGTCAGGTTTCATGAAAGCCGTTCAAATTTCAGAAGGATTTGCCACCTTGGTATTCTTTGAACAGTATTTAGTAATAGTGGATATCTGAGCTTTTGATTTTTCTTGGTCTTACTATACTATTTTATAGCTGAGGGCCTAATCTTCATTTTTCCTGATTTAAATTGTAATAAGTTTTGTTTAAATATGGCTAACAAATGGGTGATTAATTATTAACTAACAGTCCCACTGCCTGAAAGCCTTGTACTTGGCACCCCAAGTATTGTTTTTTATTAATTTTATTCTTATCTAATAAATCTGACCCAATGTCCTCACAGTCAAGAAATCACTGAAAGACCCAAACCTAAAAGAGAACCTATACTTTGACAAAAAACATACTTATGCAAAAGTAATCTGTATAAAAAACATTTAAACTTATGAATTCAGTCATAGTGAACTGGTCTCCTTCAGAAAGTTGTTAGAGTTCTCCGCAGTTGCATAAACAGAGTAGATTCTGATTCTGCAATCAGTTATATGTCTGCTTAAAGGAACACTGAATTTAAGCAGCATTCAGAGGGTGACAGGGCCTGATCAAATTGTTGCCAGTGGTTTCACCATCCTTCCCCTCCAAATACAAATTATGATGTCATGTCAGAAAACAGGTGTAAGTAATTTCACCATAGAATAGGTGAAGATACAATTCATTCTATCCCTCTTCAAAATGTATTTACCCATCTCACTTTAAAAGTGAAAACATTAATCTTATCACCTTAAATCTTGCTACCTTTTTTCTATAGAAATCCCATCTGTGGATTGGAGTATCCTTTTTTTCCTAGACTGCCCTTAATTTAGGACTAAAGAATCACTGCAGGTTGAGCATGGGGAGATGACCTCTATCCAGACAAAAGGTGAAGGTGTTTCCTGGTCCAGCAACATGTGCAGCCCAACTGAAGGTCATTTATCCTTTTCCCCTGAGTATGTTATAGGATTAAGCTCAAGCAATCTCTCTCTTTATTTGAGTTAGCAGAAGTACTAGAAGTAAGAGTTCATGGAAGAGGAAGAGGAAAAAGAAAGGACTGGCTGTTGCTAAGGGGAATAGGTGAGGCTGACACTCAAGAGAATATAGAATGGCAGACACCCGGGAGTGTATCCTTGTGTGCACACAGAGGAGAATGGCCTAAGGCCATGGTCAGAGCGAAAATGCTAATGCTTAACTCCACCCCAACTATAACCCTTTTCTGTAAAGGTTCCTTAGACAGACTGCATTATTCCAGTTTGTCTTACCTGTATTAGATTTGGTAGATTTCTTTGTTGCTTTTAGTTTATAATATTACATGAAGCAATGCTTTACCTTTGGGTATAAATGGGTAAAAAGAAAAGTTAGAGTCAGCATAGTTATTCTTGAAAAAATATTAGTAAAACAGAGATTTCCATGTATGTACAAATATATCTGATATATTTGCAAAAAGTGCAAACAGAATTCCTGCCCTAGGTTGTCATGCTACATCTAGCCTTTTGCTTTTTTTGATGTTTTCTCTCATACCTAACATATACCAGAAGGAACCACCCATGGGTGGTTCACTGAGGTTTCTTTAAAGGCGGAAATTACTCATCATCAGCCACCCTAAACAATTAAAGTAATTATTTTCTATGCCCCCTATTAGATTTGTATATGCTGCAAAGCTAACCAACTTTGAGTGCAAATAATAATAATAAATAATTCTCTTTCCTTCGGCAAAACAACTCAATTTAATTTGACCAGCCACAGGGGAAAAATAAAAATAAAAAAAACCCAAATAAATAATCCCTTCAAGCAAAATATCACTCCTCTGCCAAACTGTGTTTCCCAGAGTGTCACAGACCGAAAGCCAAAGTTAACACTGCCTTCTCAGTCATATAATGGGGAGCCCAGGTTGCCCAGGTTGCAAAGAGGTCATCCAGAGCAAAGAAAAGCTTCTCATCACACTAGCCCACACTGCTGCAAAATAAACATGCAGTATTTAAATGGCAAATGCAATATTTAAATGGCAAACCAGATAAAGCATCCCTCTTGTTATAATTATGTTTTGACCTTTTCTGAGTTGCATAATATTAGAGTAATTGTATAATTGGCCTCATTTCTTCTGTGCTCTCCCTTGAAAGAACCCAATCCTCAGCAATTCTCACCCTCTTCAAAACCTCCTGAAAGCTCAAGTTCAGAAGTCCTCTTGAAGGCAAAAGCTATTTCAAACCACCCACCTATTAGCTTTATCTTCTTCTTTCACTCTCAACTGGTTCATGCCCTTATTTGATATTATACACCTTTCTCCCCTTTGACAAATTTATGTTACTTTAAATTGACTTTTTCTGAGAGCTATGAATACAATATGCAACAGTTATGAAACATTTGAAAGAATTAGATCACTAATCCTTTAAAAATGCTTTCTGACTAACAGGTAACATGCTTCAGACTTACTTTCTATTTTTCTACAGCTGCTCCATTTCCTTCAATATCTTCTAGATGCATTTTTTGACAAGTTATTACAGAATGACTATCTACATGTATCATGATTTGAACCAGTTAATCAAGTTATGTGTAACAAAACAGCAGTTTTTTTTTTCTTGTTTCCTATAAGTCTATATGCTTTGAATTCTATGCCTTTAATATTTGTGCTGCAGCTTTGGCCATGGGTCTGTTATAATTATTTCAGACATTTAGTTAGCCATTTGAAAGATAGGCTGTTATCAACATGAGTATTGTCAAGGATACTTCTAAAGCAAATAACCAAACAGGACTTCTTAAGTGCTTTGATGTCCTTTGTTTTTCATACATTTGCACTGACATATTTTCCTATATAATTATCACAATCACAAACAAGATTTGATCAAAGCATCCTGCTGCTTATGAAGGTTGAAACTTTTAACTTTTCCTTTTTGGTTTTAGGGATTTTATGCTTGGTTTTAAAAGCACTTGGGGAAGCCCTAGCTGGCAGGTGTGTATACATCTGAGTGTCCCTGATGGAGTAATTTTTTGTGGTTTTGTGTGCAGAGCAGGTACTGAATATAACTTCCAAGTTAATATAACTGCACTGTGGTGTAAATGCCAAAAAGCCAAAGCACTATTATAATTTTTAATCATTGTATTATGTTAAATCAATAACGAAAGATGTGTCTCAGCTGAAGAAAATGATAATTTCTTCTGTATTGTTCCACACTAAAAGCAAATATCATACTTGATTAACATAGATTTTTACTGGCATACAGAACTACAAAACCATGATACATAAAAGTGGTGCCCAGCCATGTAGTCAGAGAGCCCCTGTGCTTTGTTCCTGTACCAGGGAGGGCTGCATGCTGCAGTCTGTGACACACTTCCCAAGTGTGCATAGTTACCACTGCACAGTGCACATGCCACTGTTTCTTACTGATTCCTGCGCCCAGTTGTCCCAGCAAGGAGAACAGCAGGAGTCTGTGGTAGTCATCAGAATACTTCATGCCTGGTCTTGGCACTCCTCTTTTTTCTGGCTGTTTCTTATTGCACAAGGCTGTGAGAGGTGCCAAGTTTCCTGGTAGCAGCTGGCTCCAAGTCTATGCCTTTCTCAGAAGCATGCTTTCTTCCCATGCCTACCTCACAGTCCTGAGGTTAGATGTGAGACCCCACAGTGTGGAAGGACTTGTAGTCCCTCCTCAGCAAAGGTGAAGGCTGCCGGCATGGATGAAGGTGGACCAGTGATCTCAGACTTTAGATACCTCACAGGTGACAAGCTAGACATGTCTCCACAGGAGTTCAGAAAGCGGTGTCTTCCAATTAGCCTGCCTGTAGCTCTCACTCATCAGCTGGTTAACTGTGCTATCTGGTTATCTGTTTCCAGAACTATCATAATCTGTGAACCAGTCCTGCAACCATGCGAATGTGAACACAAACCTTTTACTTAGGCTGTGCTGCAATATTGCTAACAGGTTGGTGTCCTCATCAGGTGGCCTAACTAGGTCAAACAATTTGTGTTATTGGCTTTGCTGCCACTCTTGCTGTTATCACAACTGTTTTAATACTTTTTCCAGTGTTCAACTAGTTCCCCTTTGTTGTTCTTCATCTTAGCTTCCTATCTTTCTTCTGCTTCCAACCTTGCTTTTAATGTCTTTCATAATCAGCACAGAAGGAGCAACAAACCTGTCATTTGGTTTTGTGCCTGTGTACATTATTACTTTCTCACCCTATTAAGTCCCTTCTTTCTATGAAACTTAATTTAGCTGCTGCAGCTGTACTCATTCCTATTGTGTAAAATAAATATATTAAGAGGTGGGGAAATCGGTCAGGTATTCAAAGAAAGTGCTTGAAATTCTGATTCTGCTGACATTTGCAGTGCTCTGTAAGAGGACTGGGCTGTTGTAATAACTCTGCAGGACAAAATGATCTAAGAGACTATTTCAGTCTCTAATTTCTATAATTAAATGAACACCTCTGGAAACACTGAGATAGAACTTGAAGTTCCCACTGCATTTTCCAAAAGGAATAGGATATAATCTGAGTGTTTTAGGCTATGTTACAGTCACAGCATCAGGACTGGAGATGAACCAGCACTTAGGTCTTTGTGTCAGCTGCCACTACCCAAGCAAGTTAAACTAATGCTCTAGTGGGATCATGCTTATGAGAACAACTTTCAGGGGCTATAGAGACATTCATAAAACTATTGAGATGCTTCAAGTAATGCACATACCTAAATGTTTACAAGCTCAAAGATTCAATGTTGAATGTAAGTGGCTTGAGTATGGCTTACAGTGGCATTGGTATGGAGGAGCTATTTGGGATATAGGGACTTTATTAATTCTGTATTTGTGCAGATAAAGTCAAGATTATTTTGGTATCATTAAGCAATTAAATAATTAAGAAATAATATATCATAGTTTTCCCCTACAAAATTACTGCACAATGCTGAACTTACACAGAAGTGCTTTCTTTAAAACAGCACTTGAAGAGTAAAGAGACTTTCAATTGGTAGGATATAGATTCATGTCAATGACTCTTGAATAGAAGGCTTCATGAGCAAGTATATCATTGATGTAGCTTTCGTATACTTTTGTTAGGGTTCTACCATTTATGCTCAGATTGGCTTTCTCATATCTACTCCTATCTCTCCATTTGGAAGCTTTGGTCTTACCTCTTATTCCTGCACAAACTGCTACCCTGTCTCACTCTGATGATAATAGAGAACATCTAGGACATGACTAGACTGCTGTGTTGTATGACTTTCAGTGATCAGCCTCATGATGTGGGATAAAGTGCAAGAAAACCGCCAATTTACATAGTAGTTGTGTGGGCCTCTGTTTCTGTCTTAAACATAGAGCATACAGTGCAAACAATTTTTTTTTCCTCCATTCTTCTTTTTAAGTACAGGTTGAGTTGTGCTGGGAATTTGGGGATGTAGCATCCTGCATACATCAAGGGTTAAAGCAAATTATTGCCTTTCAATGTTGAAGAAAAAAGCAGATATAAAAATGTGGGGAAAGAAGTGTTATGCTCCAGATAGCCATCCAAATGATACATTTAGAGAATGATTATATTTGAAGCTTAGGGTGACAAAGTAGAGAAAGATTTTTCACAGTGCCCTGTTGCATGTGGGGCAGTGTAATCCATCAATACTTTGATAAGCTTCACCAGTTTTTTGGAGACTGCAGTGTGATGATCTCATGAGCTGAATCAATTTAGGTATTCCAAGCAAATGTTCTTTAAAATGCCCAAATGATGTACATGAAGAAATGATTGTTATGTTTGTGTCTAGAGATCAATGCATTTTTCTTCATTTGTGTTATGCTGTGACACTGCTGCAGATTCTGGAGTTGCATTTCAGTAGGACTTGCTGTTGATTTATTTTTAATTTGATCTTAATCAGCTCTGTGTTTCTATCCCCTTTCTGTCATTTTATTTACTGAAGTATCAGCACAGTTCCTCAATAAGAGGCTTGGAAAAAGAAAGCGCACATTGTCTGGCTTTGGTAACCATCAGCTGTATTACCACATGCACATCTATCAAGATTAGCTACTTTTCCAGTACATAAAATCCATTTATATAAGAAGAAAATCAAATAAACACCACTGTGTTTTCTTAAAATCTCTAGTGTCCATGCCTTTATTTGGCCACATAAAAATGATTTCTGGGAATTTAACAGCACAAAGTTTAGCTTTAACATAATGTTATGTTAAAGTCTCAAGTGAACTGAATAAAAAACTGGACCTGTCAATATTGTATCTGAAAAGAGAAAATAGGTGAGGTTGCCTTTCATTTGAAGAATGTGAATTTAAGTAAATGTTTTGTTATTTCAATATAATTTTACGTCTGATACTAGACACTTTCCCAGCTCTCTCACTAATGAAAACACATCAGTCTCCTCTCTTTGTCCTGGAACAGGGGTGTGGAGCAGTGTCCCATTTGGGTCACAGCCACCACTCATTTATATGTTCCTCCAAAGGGTGATGGTCACCCAGAGACCCTCAGAGGGCAAGTCAGTGATCAATCACAGTCCAAAAGTATGAACTTAACAGGGAATACAGCCAGATAGATACAGAGCTAAGAGCAAACTCCGGCGCAGGGAGCCCGGGAGCTGTGTCAGACCTGTGTCTGGAAACCATGCATTTCACCTGGCTTGTGATGGACACGTGTCCAGGTGAGTGCAGAGGGGCCAGGGCCAGAGCTGAAACCACAGGCATCTCTGCAGGGGAGATACGGCAACATAATGGGGTCTCTTTTTAAACAAAGAGTTTTGGCTGCAGTGCCCTGCTTGCTCCCTTCTCTGAACCCCTCTACTGAGTAGGGTGACCTCAGGGCAAGACACTACATATACAGCTGAGAGGGGGAGCCTGTTCCTTCCTCAGGCCCTTACACCTGGCAGATGTTGACAGAAGGACTGTAAGTCTAAGGTCTCACTAGTCATCTCTATCCAGGGGCACTCTCCTTACCCCACCCCTATTTCTCTTCTGGCTCCTCTCCATTAACCCTTCCAGTATCCAGGATCCTGCCAGCTTGTGCTTCCAGCAGGGTGGCTGATCAGGTTCCTGAAGGCTCTCATACCACAGCAACCGTCTATGCCAGTGGTAAATTTTCTGTTCCCCACCAGTTCTCAGAGGACACCCCTAGGGAAGGTTGCAGCACCTCCCCAAGAAATAAGAGTGTTACAGCTTCTTATGTTTTATTTACTTTGGACATATTCATTCAGTGCATGAGAAAACTTCCTAATAAAGTGTGAAGGTGTTTTTGGAGAGGAAAACTAGTACCAAGGCAGGCTTTTAAGGCTAAAGAATACAGTAAATAAGATTTATTTTAGGGTGGTTTCTGATCAACTGTTCATCACTATTATACCTGGATCGCAGAATTGGCAGTTTTGTATAGTCAGCTCTTTGGATAGCATGCTCATTACCTGAAGGTAAAAGATGTGAGGGGAATAATGATTTAAGAATTTATTTTTTGCACTTTTTTTGTTCTGGCTGATTATATTCCTTTATTGCATATAGATCCTTTCTAAAGTTAACAAGGGTTTCTAAGTGAATTCCCTGTTATCAACAGAAAAGGACCAAATTTTAAGCTGTTTCCTTATGTTTATGGGTACCTGTAGCTCAAGGAAACATAGTATGAATACATGGATTTTTTTTGTGCTTGTATTTTCATAATTTAATCCACAAATAAATAACATTTCATTCTCTAGTCCTCATTTCTCAATCCACCAATATGCTTTGTTTCCCGGTGGAAGTTAATGACATTCACTTTGGTATGTTCTTTTTTGGGGTGTTATTGCTGCATGGGAACTAAGATATGAGAGTGTGTGGGGGGAGAGGAATGACAGTCGCCAAAACTGGGAAATGGTCCTGGAGCCCATAGAGCAGACATAGGTTATGTCAATATCACACCATGGGTCACAGTTGAAGGCATTTCCCAGAAAATAGTCTGAAATTATTCTATTCAGGTCAGCTGCAGTGCTGGGGAGGCATGAGAGGGGATTATTTGGTATTTTCAGGGCAAGCCCTCTCCATGTTTCCTAGCAAGGATTTCATTTTTGGAAACTTTTCCTTGAGAAAACAATTGAAGAAATATACATGTCTGTGAAAGGTGGTCTATGGGGTACACCTGATTCAGAAGATTTGTTTAAAGAGGAAAGTGGTTGCTTCTTCAGTGAACATTAACCAAGTGTGAGCAAGGCATTGAATGTGTTGTGAGAACTATTGTCATAATTCTTTAGCCAATAATGTGGATTTGAAGAAGGAGCAGGGAGATAGGGTGTTTCAAGTTAAAGCCAAAGAATGCTATGCTATCTTCTGTGAGTGTAAATTTCCGCAGTGTACTATGTTTGTCTCTAATTAAGGTTGTAAATTCTTCATTTTCATGAGCACTAAGTTCACATACAGATTTTTTAAAAGTACCTCTCATTTTTTATGAGTGTTGTGTCACAGGGAAAAGTTGAAGACATTGCAAATGCTTGAACTACTCCTTTGGAGTAGCTGATTAAGGTGAGATATCTAAGGAATGTTAATCCTTTTCATTTTAGTTATGTTTACAACTAGCCATTTTAAAGTGATGTAATATAAAAATTCAAGTATCACTAAACATGTTATATGTGTGGAGGGTGTAGAGTGATCTGTCAAGTTTTTATCCAGTGTCCTCTTCAGCTCTCATCATTGCATGACTTTTCCAGGCTTACAATATTTCACAAATGCAGTAGGTTCCCTCAGAAAGCCTTGCAAACCACAGGTAGTATAATCTGGCACTATCCTTATAGGCTTTTGTTTACTCTGCATGTCCACTAATAAATCCTCAGCAAGCTCTTGTTTACACTTTGAGGAAAGCTGGTTTGTGAAGATAGCAGAGCCACACAATTGATGGTACTGCTGTCCCTCTTAACTGCTGTCAGGAGCAATCCATGTCAAGCCCCCCTGAAGGATGGTGTACTGCAAAATACAGCAGTAAAAAGACAGTACTTGAACATTTAAGAAGTCAAGGATTTAAAGAAGCAACCAAAATTGATCAGACCTTGATCTAATGGGTCTGAAAACAGACAGAGAGAAGCTTCAGGCACTTTGACTGGAAAGGTACATTGCATCGTGTAGGTGCAGTCTTTTACCTTTGGCAGGTGGAAAGCTCTTTTATGTTTCTGGAAAGCAATGTTCATATGTGCTTCCAGGATTATGGCCACCCTCTGAATTGCTGCCTGGAAGGAGATACCTGCACCTTGGAAAAGAGAGATGAATAATCTTTTTTCCACTTTCTGGGCCTGCAGTGATACAGGAACACTAATGGCTGGAGTAGTTTACTTTGAGTAATTACTTCAATTTCACCAGCGTACTAGGACAATACCAAAATGTCTTCGAATTCTTTGGCTTAAATGAAAAAAATGAAAGGAAGTCAACTTAAAGTGGAAGGGTTATGTTCAATCTGAAACGCTTGTTCCTCTTACGTTGCTGAAGTTAAAATGGAGGTATGAATGTAGTGGGTGATACTGCCTGGTTTAGATGGTCTCCTGAAGAAGCCATGTTATTTTGGGCTGGTCTTGAAATATTCATGGTATTGTACTTCTTCCTATCCGTGCATCTATTTATATTACTTTTCACTGTGTCCCAGATGGTCCATCTTGATTTAATATTTAAGATAGATTGCTAGCAGAGGCTCATAATATGGGGGTACCCATTTTTTCTTGAAGGTTTTGGTGTTTTTTTTTAATTAAAAATGAAATCCAGTAAGTAGTATTCATCACACCTAGTCTTTTGCAATTTAGGCACCCTGACTGTCTTGAAATCTGTGTCGAGAAATAGATATTCTCAGAAGGCAGTTCATTTGGCCTGTATGGGTTCTTACTTTGGGAAGTGATTCATGCTTTAAAAGTTCTTATTTTTTTCAATGGATCATAAAAGATTTTATATGACCAACTTAGACCAGCACTTCATTCTTCTAAGTCATAGATATCTAAAGTCCTATCATTCTTACCTTAAAGCTCCTCTATGTGCATGGAAAACAGCACAGGACTGGAGTCAAGGGTTAGTTCCAGTATTATTTTGCTGAATTTGATTAAATTTTTCCAAGTGTGTATTAATAATAACATAATAATCATTAGGTAAAAGCATTGTGTCTTGGGTCCTCTGCAGGTACAAAGGGTGTAAATGTTAGTAATAGAAATTTTATTTGGTAAAATTGTAGACAAAACCTAAATGTAATCGTGTATTATATGTTTATTAAAATCCCATATCTAAAAAGGTAGAGCACAGGGGAAAACACATACATACAGTTGTGGCCTAGACTAAACCCCAAGATCAGTAGTTTAAAAATTGAAAAGTCAATAGTGGAATAAAAAATTTCTCCAATAGTGATATGTTTGTAGTTATTTTTGTGTTTAAATTGTCTTTAAGGGAAGCTGGATTCAGACCCAAGATCCTCCTTTTGGTGATGATTGAAATAATCAGTCAGGCTTTTTTTATGAGTTCTGTTCACCATTCCTTGTGCATAGCAACTCTCCAATAACTTCCTCCAAAGTCAGAAGTCACTGAGAGATGAAGTAACTTTATACATTGCAATATGGCACTTTTTATTTCCAGACTGATTTTACTGCCATAACACTACAAAATCATACAGGTGTCTTGCTTATCTATAAAGCATCAGCCAGAGAAGGTGACTGATATTTTGCCAGTATAAATTCAATTATTCACTTTGTTTTTAATATATTAGTAAGAAAGATATCCTTCTGTTCACTGGGAACGATTCTAAGCTATTCTGCAAGAAGATAAATGTATGCACACTGCCTTTCACCTACTATACAATTACGTTTATTACTTTTCAAGGAGAAGAAATTTAGCACTTAATATGCAAAAAGATTTTGTCTGAATTATGTCATGTTTATTACAACAGTATTATAACATTCTTCTTTAGTTCTGCAAGGCAGATACACAGTGTAGTTTGGTGGTGGAACTTCTGGCAGCAGCTCACATGCAGTGTTTTGCCTTTTCCTTTCCTGATGTTTCTCACACCCCAGTGTTAAAAGACAGGTTGTGAAAATTGATCTGTGGGGTATGCCTACGTTTAGCAGGGAAATGAGATTCCTTCTTCACTGCACATTCTGTAATTACTCATGTAGGCACAAAATATGAGTGTGCATTGGCTTAGTGGCATGTTAGCAGGTTGTTGATATGTAACATGAATTGATGTATGAGATTGGCCTGTACTAATTGAACTGATAACATAATTGGAACAGGAGTGAATTGTTTGCATTGCTTGCATTTGGTATTTAAGTAGATTTGCTCCGAATACTTATGATAGTTAACTTTTAAGCAGTGTGCTCTTTGTCGACTTGTCAGTTTTAAATACTCACTTTCCAGGGCTTGCAGATTAATGATGAGGTTGAATTTTGCTGTTTAATTGGATGACTGAAGCTGTTTAACAAATTAGTAATTTTTTCTAGATAACGCACTTTGGGTATGAATTTTTTAAGATTTAGGGATTTTTGTCTATGAAATTATCATTTTAATATGCATGCATAATGCCAATCATAAGTACAAACTCAGTAATTCAAGCTGTGTGCTAGATAAAGTGTTTTGTGGATCTTTTTCCATTATTCAGATTTAATTAATATACCTACATCTTGATAATGATTGTGTATGTCAAAAATCCATTAGAGTTAAAGATCATCTACCATGCAAGTGATACGTTTGTGAAGCTCTTTTTTTTCCGTGTTACAGAGTATCTGGAAAATAGATACTAAGTCCTTAAACACTGACATGAAATAACCATCTCAATATGGCTCTGTAAAATGTGTCAGATGGAACAAGTAATTAGTAAGTGGCATGAACAAAGAGAAATCACTCCTAGTTAAGTACAATATTGTAAATAATGGATTTTATTCAAACAAGCAAGGATCCAAATTATTATAAAGTAAATATCAATTATTCATTTAGTTTAATATTTTATTGCATCCTTCATAAACATTTACATTAGAACATCAGTAAGCATACCCTAGAGATTCAGACTAAGCAAACAAGCTCCCCGCCTGCCTCCTAGGCTTACAGTCTGACTGTCCATCACGATGTAATCTCAGGATGAAATGAGCTGAAAATCATACCACTTGCCAAAACTCCAGTTAGTGCCAAGATGCTCCATCATGCAGGGAGCCAGAGGAGTATCTAAAACTACAATGACTTTCTTGGAGTGAGATGCCTAGTATAATAGTCTCATTTAGATGGCATGTTTGTCAAGTGGTGAAGCAGCATGAACTGAGTCATGGAAACACCTGTGTATGATAGTTTCAAAGAATCAGACTGAGAGACTACTGACTTACAAGAGTTCTGATGTCAGAGAAAAGTGTCTGACTGACAGTGCATGTCTCTGATTTCTTCTCATTTAGGGTGAAAGAGTCTAGAGTTAGATGAAGCCCCTGCACAGGATCTCTGTGAATGGGTGAAACGTCTCCAGAAAGCTGCTAGGAAGAAATGCTCCACCAACTTTTATATTTGATTTCCTACCCTTGCCTGAGCACTAGTTTGAGAGGATTGACTCTGGGGATATGCAGGTGGTTCACTTTTTGTGGCTTCATGTTGCCAGCATTTTCACTACTATGTCTACATTGCAGGTTACCTCTCAGACTAGAAATACCCAAGGCAGTTTAATATAACCTTGCTTAGTACTGCAAGTCACATAGTCATGACAGAATGGACTTCCACGAAGCCTGATTTATTCTGCTTGTTATTTAAGACTAGTTAGAGTATTTCTGAACAGTAATTCAATCAGTGTGCTGTGTAGATATACTGCCAACCAAGGTATTGTGTCATGGCTATTGTCATAGCCATGCTGTGTGATGCTTACATATATGCTGTAAGAAAGGGACTTAAGCAGTATATCTGTATCCTGTGGGTTATTAAACAGGCACCATATATCAACAAGCTTTCACCAGTATCAAGTAGGACTAGAACTTAGGTAATGCTGAAAACCATACTCAACTTCAATTAAACTCATCCTTAATTAATTTGGATCACTTCTATGGGAATGTAATTTCTAATTTTAATACTGCCTTATTTAGTTTGTTGTTTTTTTTTTGTCAAGTTTTCAGACTAATAATTTGTGTTTCAATTGATGTGATGCAGTGCAAAATAAAAATAAATAGAATTGAAAGAGCAGCTGTTTTGAGTGAAATCCTGGAACAAACATCCTGAGAATAAGAGAGTGCAAGCTCCTGGCAGTCTAACGGAATAAAGTTATCATAAAGTGCTTATTCCAAAAGAATTAGTTAAGTTATCTGGACAGGCTACTTGATGCCTCACTGTTTGACTTCTGTGACTGAGGGCCAGAGTTTCACATAGTGTTTGGGAGCCTGAAATTGCAGGAAAGTATTTTGGGATATTCGGCCAGGTTTTGAAATGTATATTTTCAGGCACCTAATTCTAATGGAAAACCTCAATCTGAAGATTCTTGAAAATGTCAAGGGTGTCTTCATAAGGTTTTCGTGCCCTTTGCAGCATACTCAGATTTAATTTTCCATCAGAATTATTGGTGCATATGGGAGCACAGTAAGCTTTAAAAAACATCTTCACCCTGAGGACATGCTTCAGTGGAACTCTCAATTGACACCAGTCAGATAGCAAGAGTTCTGGGCTGTGCACCTAACCTACTCCCTGCTTCTCTGAGTGAGCATGAGAAGCCAACTAGGCCAACAATATGGAGAGAAGCTAAAAGATTTTGAACGCCTTCCAGTCTTTTGGATTTATCTGATTAACTTATTTCATCTAATTCTGAAGATTTTGAGATGTGAATTTGCAGCTCATAAGCTCCATGGCATGTGTAATGATCATGGCTGCATGTTTAAGTATCATTATTTGGCAATGGTTTATCATGACACAGAAAGTTCTCCATCATAGTCATAAGAAAAGTGAGTCTATTCTGAAGAACCAGCTCTTTCACCTTATTCACAAGATCTCAGATGTCAGTTGGACATATAAAAATTAAATTCACTGTAAAAGCTCTTGTCTGAGATGTGTTTTTCCTCCTAGGATTAATTTTGTCATTATTCTATTTGAACGAGACAAAATGCCCTTTTTGTAACACTTTATAATTCAGTTGTTTTAAAAGGCTCTAGTAGAGCATTGCAGTGACAGTATTTCATTGGAACGATGATATTTGAACAGCTGAAAGTAGTGAAGATTTCATGGAAATGAAAATGGCATTGAAATTCTGAATTTTTGAAAACTGGGGCAAGTGGGCACTGGCACTCTGTGAGTGCCTGAGTATGCAGAGATACATTTCCCAGGGGCATTTTCATAGAACCTACCAAGTGGTGAATAAAGAATAATTGGCTGCTTCTCTTTTCAGGACAATACCCAAATGCCACACAGTAATTTGCATCAGCCAGCCAGGTCTAAGGAAGTTTTTGTCATTGGAACTCTCACCTGCAGTTATTTTACTATCTCCTGTAAAATTCCTCCAAACCTAAAATCTATCCAAAAGGCAAGTGTCTTACCTCACAGGAGGTGAACTGACAGGTTTGTTACTGTCCCTGCAGCACAATGAAGTGTGTTTTCTTCCCTTGAAGAAATGTTCCCTGTATATAGCACTATGTTATGCTTGAGAAGGGGGAATGAAAGAATCATACAATCTGACTGTAATAGTGAGGAAGAGAAAGGAAAGCAAGGCACCTCACTTCAAAATGGGAGGTGGCAGGAAGATGGATGAACTGAGGAAGATGAATTTGGGAAGGGAAATGAGTTCTTTCAAGATGAGTGACCATGCTTTCCCTTTCATCTTGCTCAATGACTTCCTATGGCTCACACTTCCCAAGCTCAGGTAACACATGAAGCAGCCTGTGCATGCACTTCTGGCTGGAGGGGCAAGAAGGAGTGTTCAACATGGGGAAAGGCTGCAAAGCAGCACCTTTGTGTCTCTGCAATGGCTAGTGAGCCTCACTTTCACCAAAATTGGTCACACAGCTTTTGATCAGTAGTGGTTCTGCTGTGAGTGCGAATGGAAGTTATGAATGCTTTGATCAAAGATGGTCTACAGCCTTCACTGCTCCTTAACTGTATCAAGCTGGAAGAGCAGAAGTGAGAGCAAGGACCCCACTTCAGCAAGCTTCTGAGGCATTTCTCTGAATCCAAGCATTCAGCAGCATGCTAATAGTGGACCCATTACTGAAGTATCCCTAAGAGTTGGTCTGCCTTCCCAATGTTATCTTTTTAGGTGAAAGTGGAGAACAACCTTCTATTCTCTTTGATGTTCTCTTAATACATACTTCAGAAGAGACAGTTCTTATTTCCTTTGTCAGGTTATTCAATAAGTTTAGTTGCTTGTGAAGCAAGCTGAAATTCTTCCATGGTGAAAGCTCTTCTGCACATGCCAAGTATTAATATTTTGAAAATATAAACTCTGTTTTGTATAAAACAAGGCTCTTGTGCATAATTGTATTAATTTTGGCACTATAGGTTCAAAGACAAGCATGCCAACTTCTTATTCCTGGAATAATAAAAATAAAATATGTGATTTCTTAAGATTCTGGTTTCAGTATATATTTTGAGGGCCCCATCTTAAGCTAACAAGATGATGTAACCTGTTTTTGTCTTTTCCTCAGCAGATGTGCCTCAGGGCAAAGGTTGGTGTTCAAACAATGATTTTATGTTTTTAAAACAAAGTTGATTGTAACATGAACTGCCTAATCTTAAGAAGCTTTAACAGGATGTTTGGTAAATGTCAAAAACATTAATTTACAACCAATGCCTGTGATGATATCCCAAAGAGACTAAGTCAAAAGCACATCCATAGTAGCTTTACAAGCCCTAAAACTGCTTAACTTTAATTAATTTTAAGCTCAACTGAAGTTTAAAATTACTGAAGCTGGTTAATGGTATTCTCTGTAATGACTGTGTGCCACTGGCATTATGCTTTTAATAGTGAAGCTCCTTTTACGTGGAGTGTAACCACGTAAGAATGAGAAAAGGCCCTTCTAAGTAAAAGAAATAAAAAATTACCAGTGTTTCAGCCCCACAAATCATTCTTTTTTTTTTTTTTTCCCTATTTCTAGTTAATCTGGTAAAGGGCAATCAGTATTTGCCTTTTGTGATGGTTCCAGAAAACAAACTAGGAGCTGCAATGCATAATGGCATTGAGTGCAATGTTGGAACTGACACTATTTTTTGTGTTCTGTCCTCAATATAGTTAGTCTGGCTGAAGATTTCATCAGCACTGTTAGGAATCTTGGTCTATTCTGATGTTTGTCACACTGTAGTTCTACTAGCCACAATTTTTTGTTCTTTCTCTGAAGTCTTTAAAGACTTTTTTTTCAGAGCCATTCTGAATTTATTTTTTTCTCAGATAAATAAAAATATAAATGAAAGAAATTCAATTATAATTTTAGGGTGTCAGAGATTTTTCTGCTTTATTCTTTTTTAGTAAACCATTGGAGGGGGGATGTGTATCTTACAATATAAGATGGCATGGTGGTCAGGTTTTATCAGGAGTTTTTAGAATGACTCATTCAGCACATGCTGATAAACCACTGATATCCCATTACAACATTGTGTAATCTCTTGTAAACCTCTCAAAGTACCCCCTCAGTATGAGTGCATGCATACATATGCACCCCACCTCCACTGAAGCAGATGCACTGGGGGAGTTTAGCTAACAGCCCTTTTTCTCCTCATGCTGCTGCTTATACCTATGAATCTGGTAATTCACTAAATCTTAGGAGCTCAGAAGGTTTAACACATTTTTTCCCCCCCTTCAGGGTAGTGGAGAGCTATAGGTGATCATACGTCCTCAACATCAGGATAAAATATTCTCTTTTCCAACATCTCAACAGCTTTGCTTTTCCTAAGATTAGGGGGTGAAAGTGGCAACAATAATGCAACTGACATTTATGATAGTGCCACATGCTGTCACTTAGAATCAGATGTACTATAGGATTAGTAGTAAATGTTGTAAAAATGCCAGCAGCCTCCAACATGTTGGGCCTGACTCCTTATTTTCTTATGCCAGTGTTTATTCATTGACTTCTATATGCCCAGCATGCAGGGATTTGTACAAGCCCCAAGGCAGGCATAGGCAAGTATAGCTTATGTCACTGCCCACTGGTTGTTGTCAGAAGTGTGTCATTTTGGTGACAAGCTCTGGTATCTCTTCAGAGTTCTTTTTTTGTGTCTGTTTTGTGCTCTTTCCTTTGTTGTCTGAAAAGTGATTAAATCAGTTCTGAGTACTAGCAGGCTTTCTGCCATCCACCCATATAACAGAAAATCAAGCTATTCAGATGTTCAGTCTCTTCAGCTGGAACTTCGCATAGAAAAGCATTTACAAGCTCTCATGATGAAGCCTAAACCTGAAAAAAATTCTTAGTGATATATAGGATGTTATCTGAAGTTTATCAGATTTTTTTTTCCCTTTCCCTCTTTATCTATTTCTCTAGATATCTGTATGTAACAACTGTGGTGTGAGTTTTAAAGGGCACTGGGCATTCAGCTCAACAATCTAGAAACCTTCAATCACTGTGAAGAATTTCAACTGAGTCTGGAGGAATCACAGTTGGTGAAGACCCAATCAACCCTTCTGATTTGGCAAAGTAATGGCAACTTCTACCTTGTGTTTCCCAGCATCCCTTAGGGCTTTCTGGATTAGGTAGGGTGCAGCACTAGAGAAAACAGCTTCAGTAGGGACAACATAATCATAAGGCACAACTGGTAGCTCTTTATGTTGTAGGTGGAGTGTGAAAAGTGATCTGGAAAAGAGCAGATTTTTATTTAACAATCCTTGTCCTTTGGTATGGTGTGAGGGAGAGAGAAGGAACTAATCTAGTTCTTCTTGTGCACTGTGCATTGTCAACACTGTTTAATATGTTCCAGTCAACTGCACCAATAATAAGGCACTGAAACTTTCGTTATACATGGGTAGCAGAAAATATAATTTGAAGCCAATGAAGCTGCACAGGTATAAATGAGGAGTTGCCTTGGTCTGCAGCTCTCTTTGTTGAGGACGTTCAGCGAAATGAAGGAAGTTCAGCTTCACTCTCAGAATCCAGCACAGATTTGCAAAGCTTTGCAAGTTGGTGGAAAAGCCATAATTAGACTGAATGCATTTGATATGGAATTGGGAAGATGACAAAAAATTGCAATTTTTGGACAGCAGAACTGCAGTTTAATAATTGGGAGTATGCTGTAAAAGACTGGGATTTTTGGTCATAGTAAGGAAAGTAATTGACTGCAGATGGAGAGATCTGGACAATATACATATGTTGGCAGTAGCAACTTTTAGATTCAGGGGTGCAGTGTTTGGGACTGTGCAGTGTAGTTATTCAAGTTTATAAGCACACTTTTATTTGTAATTTGAATGCCAAAGGCATAAGCCACACTGCTTTTAACCAAACCAAACAAAATTATTTGCCAAGAAGATTTGAAAAAGGCTTTTAAAAACATTTCCCATTATAGCATGTCCTTTTCTTACTTTCTTGAAGTATTTGTTTCTCAGAAAATAAAATTCCTTTCTCCTTTATTTCACAGGCTTCTCTCTGTGCACTGGAGTGTCTTAGTTCAAGTCGTTTGTCTCAATTGGTAGTATTTATTGGTAAGCCAAAACACCTCTTTCCCTTTTATCCTCCCCTGTTCCTTTCTCTCTCATGTTTAGAATGGGGGGAGAAAAAACATGACTTCAGGCAGAATGTCTATTTATTTTGTGCACTGTAGAAGTCATCAATTAGATCTCACTTCAGATTTCTAAATCCTCACTCAAAATGCAGTTTTATGTGTTTTTTTTCTTTGGAAAGAATAGGAGCTTGGTCTCTCTCACTGCTAGTGACTATGACAAAAGCATCAGGAATGAAAACAGGAATGAGAAAATGTCATTTTTGTAAAGAGGAATGGAAGACAACTGGGTGTAATTATGCTCGGTGCCTTGCTGGCAATATTTAATACATAGTTTTATGAGTTATTATCACATAAACTGGCTATCTTTTCTTCCTGCATATTTCAGCTGAAAACATTTTACATGCTCCCCTGTACTAATGGAAAAGACTGCACAAGGAGAGAGGCAAATTTTGGCTGATGCCTAATGTTGAGTGAATAGAAAGTCAAAAATAAATATATTGCACTCAACATCTGGATTGGCTTCAGCAGAGTTGAAAGGGGTCCAAAGTGTTTACAATCTTGTGTGCTGAATAAAAATGACATGGAAGTCATCTTGGAAGTGAATATGCTAAGAGGAACGTATTTTTTGGCATTCATATACCTTTATTTCTTCAGCAGAATGTTACTTTGAAGTTGTGGGAGATAAGGAATTTTTAGAATTTTCTCCGCTCTTATTCTGAATGCTTAATATTCCTAAACACCATTATAGGAGGGAAATAAAATGCTAAAGAATATTAAAGAACTGTTAAGGTAAATTATTCAAAAGACCTGCCATAATTTACCCATTGATACAAATACAAACAAATAGCTTTATAACAGCTGTGTAAACCACCTGAAACAGCTGGACCAGCTACAGAAGATTAGATTTGCCATCAGGTACCTAATCTGATATGAACTGTATTGTCTTCCCTAATTCCAGTTGCGTGCGTGCCTTATTATGCTGCCCTCATTCTCTGATGTTGTCTCAGCATTTGTTATGCTACCACAGCGCAAAATAGGATGTCAAGTAAGCAAAGAAAATTTCTCAAGGCAGGTGATTTGTCTATAAGATATTGTTCAAATCAAAGAGTTACTGATAGAACTATAGATGTATTTTTTTTCAATATCCACCCTTTTTCATCAGTAAGGAATAATCTTCAATATCTGAATTGTCCCATCCAGAATCTGTGATCCACAGAGCCCGAAAGAACAAACTGTTAGGAAGGAGCTATGCAAAGACTACAGCTCCTACCTATGTAATGGAGTCTGGTTCTGATTGATGGGCAAGCCACAAAAAAATCAATAGTTTTCTTTAAATGAGGTTCTCTTGTGGTCAGGAAGTGTGCAGACCTGATAACTTTATAAACTATGTGTCTGGCCACCACCAGCAGTGGCAGCAATTAAACAGAATCCACAGCTGGCAGTTAATCCCTATTTATTTCCTTGCCTAGGTGTCCATGAGCTAAAATTTGGTGAAACAGGTATGCTTGAGGATGAACTACGTAAAGCATGTCAGCATGACTCTTTTCCAACATTTTCCCAGCAGTAGTAATTACCATCTTCGCTGTGTTGTGAAGCTGTTAACTTTGTTAACTTCACAATTACCAGTGCTATTCTGGATTTCTGTGTGGAGCAAACTTTGTATTTATATAAAACTTCACAGCTCTTAGGCTTCAGGACCATTGTATTGAAATCTCTGTTTTCTCTAACTCAGAGGTACTTGAAGAAATATTATACTCTCTTCTGTGAGTGGAAGAAAGATGAAAATGAGGTTGACTGAGGTGGGATAAAATGCTCAGGCAACTTATGAAGCCACAAATTCAGTTATTAATTTGTTGTTTTGTGGGAAACTGAAGACCACAATCAACACGTACCCAACCTAAAAAGCCAGTTAAATCAGCACAGAAATCTAGCAGAGATCAGAATTCGACTGTCCTCCTCATAGCCAGCTGCAATGTCTGAAACCTCAGGTATTGCTTGTGTTTCCCATGACTAGGACAGATCGTCTTCTGAACTCTAATAGAGGGTGCCTTTATAGGCATGCAGCTATTGACCTGGCTTCAGATATGGCTCACACAGGCCATTTCTGGCTGGTGGGTACAGACAAAGCAGAGCTTGTTCTCTCCATTTCTTCAATAGAATATATAGACTTCTATAGCAATTACTTTACTACCACGGTGCAGCCCAATGAGAAGGGACATCCATGAGGTATTTTTTCTGTGTTGATTTCTGATGGATTCCCTGCATTCTCAGTTTAGCCAATAAAACCCTTGCAAAGCCTTGTTATTGATTTCCCTCTCTCTGATGGTTCTCACTAACAGCCATTAGGTTGATAGTCTTCAAAGTACTAGTACAATGAGGGTTAAACTTAAATATTATATCTATTTCACTGTTTGCCTTTCAAGTTTTGAAGAGAATTTTCTGTTATATTTCTCTGGCCAGAGAATGTCAAATAATTATAATCTGGTTTTATTTGAATCTAGATACTGAAAAAAATATTCTGAAATTAAGGCAGTATGATTGGCAGGAGGAAAAGAGTAGTAAAAATAAACAGTATTTACTTTTTGCTCTTTAGAACCATTTTTGGTGGAAATGGTCTGAAGGGAGAATGAATATGTATTTCTATATTTACAGTAGCACTGTTAACTCTTCAAAAATTTTTATGTGCGTATACGTATGTGTGTATGAATGTATTTATATACCCACATTTACTACATACTGACTTGTGAACTTTTAACGGTATTGGGTCAGGCTATGTTGAAGTGTGTGCGGGTATGTGTATGTGTGCCCATACTGGGACATATTGAGGAACTGGGAATGTGTTAGCTGTTTTACTTGCCTGAAGCATGACTGACAGCACTGTTGTTTTTCTCACTGGTAGCAAGGTCAGTGGGCTGCATGACCAAATTAAATATACTTTGTGGGAACTGCAACAATTCAGTTTGCAGTAATCTGTGAGCAGAGTAGGGTTTGCCCAGAATACCCAGGGCCACAGTATCACTCTTTGTCATCAAGTGCTGCTGGCTGTGTCTTCCTTTTCTCTGGCCATGAAAATGAAAATGGTAAATACACAGTTTGTTCGCTCTGCCTTTCACTTTCTTTCTGTCTATTAAGTTATAAATTCGCTAACTGTGACACAAAGCTGCACAGCTTGGCTCCCACTGGAATTGCCTATTAGAACATACACCTTGCTGTAACATTCACTGGAAACATCTTCAGTAGTAGTAAAGCTGCTGCGCTATATACATACGCGTAGACATATACGTATACATATTGCAGTATTTGATGGCATCAGAGGTCTTCTGTCTACTCACAAACCTTCAGGAAGCTTGGCTGAATAATGCCCTGAAACATCCACTGATTCTGATATGGTGCACTCTGATAGTGTCAAGTTTTAATTACACACATTTAAGGCCAGGGGAAGAAGCTTTTACAGCTACATTTTGGAACCTGCAAACTTTGTCTTGGGAAAACAGCTAAATCAGTAAAGGTCCAGTGCAAACACTCCTGAATTCAGAAAGGATTCCACAGAATTCAGTATTCTTTGGATCTCTGCCTAGTTGCAGTGTTTCTTAAATAGCTCCAAACTTACTACAGGGACTATTTACAATTCAGAAAAACTGTGATTAAGTTAGTTATCTAAGGCAGCTGGCAAAATTTTAAAGGGTGACCATACATATGGTTCTATTTATAAATAAGAAGTGATTTATTGAACTATATTACTTTCTTTTTTAGAACATCTACTTCATAAAACTCTGTAAGGAAAAATGTCAAGATTGGTTGTTTTTGACCAAATGAACAGCAAGGAAGTTACATACATCAGATTTTTAGTGTTCCAAAGCATTCTAAAAGCAATTATTAGGAATTCGCAAAGAAAGCACCTGCTGATTAAACATAGCAAACAATGACATTTAACTCTCTGTTGCACATACATGTTGAAAATTCATCTTCTAAAATGCCCTTTTTTAAAGAATCTCTGATTGCAATAATTACAAAAATAGTTTATCGCTCGAAGCCTTAAATGAGTATTTAAATGATCAGTAAAGTGAAAGCATGATAAATGTTTTATTTTCTAGTCTGGAAACAGATCTTCAACAAAGACCTTTTCAATAACAGGCATACAGCTGGCTACTACCAGTGGCTGTGGAGGACAGCAGCAAATTTTGGGTAAAGCATTTGGACAAAGCCTGCTGAAGTCTCTTCTTGCATGAATTTCTCTTCTCAGTTTAGTCACAGCTGTCTCTGCCCCAGTTCTTTCTTGTGTGCAAAGCTTGCATGCACACTTTTGACAAGAGCTCAGTCATTTGCTTTCCAGAAGCAACTTCTCTGAATTTCCTCATCATGAGATCATTCAGCTAACGGCATCAGTGATTGCCATCAATCATTTCAGACACCTTCATCAGAAAGAATTGTCCATTGGTGTTGCTTGCATGAATTGATTTCCTTCTTCCTTTGGGCTTCTTGTTAGGAGAACTGTGAAGATCAACATGTACTTGTGAAATGCCTTAAGACTAATGGGTTCAAAACGCTTTTTAAAACAGCAGAGACATTAAGTGTTCTTTTTACTAAACATTCTGTCACCACGTTCCAGAAGTCTCTAGACCACTGTATATTAGGCAAATGAAGTGAATATAACAGTCAGGTGCCTTGGGACAATCAGGTTCGCTTTTACAGGGATAAGTATTTTTACAAAATTTGTTTAAAACTTGGAAGCCTTAACCAATTAAGCTTACAAAAATGTAACAAACTAATTGTGAGCATTTTATTTCTGCATACATTGGGATGACAGGTGTAATAGTCACGTCTTTGTTTGGGTTACAGGAGAATGCATTTTGAAACCAATTAATAACAGGTAGCACTATTCAAGCTCTGCAGAGCACAGAGACTGCTGAGCAAGCTGTCAAATATTTGCTATGGTGCACAGAACCCTAGCATAGTCAAATGAAAAGGAAATATAGGCAGGCCCATAAAACTAAATGGGAACTTGATGAATCACCACTTGAAAGCCTGGTCCCCACTGGCTGCAGTAAATGGTTTGGTTTTGTTTTTCTTTTTTTTTCTTCCAAATTAAGCTTGTATGTGAATGAACGTGAAACTCCATGCAGGTTGTATACACATCCCTTGGTTGCACATGCAAATTGTCACTTGGACATGCATCAGTTTGGTTAGATCAGCAACATGGTTAAGCTTAGAAATGAGCTTGGAGATGAGACAAATTGGCATGGAATTGTAGGGAACGTTTCCACAGCTGCTATACCACCCCTTTAAATAGGGAACATTGGTTTTGTGCACTTCTACTCTGGCACCCTTCACTAACTTTGCTTGCACACAGAAATGCTTGATTAAAATAAGCTTGCTGGGTGGGATCTGTAAAGCTTGATCTCAGCTGCCCTTGGGTGGCAATGTCTAATGTGTTATGAATACTGAAGTTTTCAAATAATACCCAATTTTGCCTGTCTGGTTAGGTGTATCACAAAATATGGAGGGTTTTCACCCCCAAAATACACATAAAAGCCTTGTTAAAAAAATAAAAGGATTCCATGAAAATGTGGTTACCATGGTTATAAAAACAAATTGGGTTTTTGCAGGTGCAAACAGTCTATTACTGACCTAACTGATCATTTGTTCATGCAGTTGTTTCCACACAATTTTGTGGCAATTGCATGGAAAAATCTATGTTCAGTATGGTGAGGTTTTTAGAGGTTCTGATCTTGAGTCACCAGGAGAAGCCAAAAGTTCAGTAGATTTCAGAAAAGTCTTAGACTTCGTTATGTATGACAAGCTTGTTCATAGTGACATTAAGAAAAATTAAAATGCCTTTTTTATGATGTCTGTGCAAGAACTCCTGCATGAACATAAAGGTAAAACTGCATGATAGTGAACGAGAAATTATTTTTGTGAGCAAGGTATCCTGTGGCTAACCAGTAAAGGTTTATCCAGGCCATCTTTGGTCCATTCTTAGAGAAGGAAATATAGTCTAAATGGTTTCATGGCTTAGGACAACTGTTGCATGTCTTGAGACATTACTATAATTTGTGTCTAATTAAGCTGATGATGGTGTTCTTTGATCTTTTAAAAGCAGCACACTGTTTTCTTCATTTATTTTTTAATTTTTGTGTTATGGATGCATTTGAAACTGATATTAGACAACCATGCTTATGAAACATCTTTCAGTGAATGTATCTTGTTAAGTAGGTGTATTTCCTTTTTTTGATGGCAGATCATTAGCATACGAAGTTGATATAAAGGAACTACTCTGACATTATCAGTTGCTCAAGTCTTAAATTCAAGTTGCACATGTAACCCTTACTCAGAGAGAGCTAACCAAGGTAAATAATAATTTTCATAAATGGTCCATATGATGTCTCCAGTTGCCTGTCTAGATGTGGAAAGACTAGGTTTCTTGAATTTTAGTGACATTACGGACTGTAGTGATAGGACAAGGGTAATGGGTTAAAACTTAAACAGGGGAAGTTTAGATTGTATATAAGGAGGAAATTATTTACTGTTAGGGTGGTGAAGCACTGGAATGGGTTGCCCAGGGAAGCTGAAAATGCTCCATCCCTGTCAGTGTTCAAGGCCAGGTTGGACAGAGCCTTGGGTGGCATGGTTTAGTGTGAAGTGTCCCTGCCCATGGCAGGGGGGTTGGAACTTGATGATCTTAAGGTCCTTTCCAACCCTAACTGTTCTATGATTCTGTAATTTTGATGAACAAATTTTAATTTTACTTTAGGCATTTAGGCCAAATCCTACCCTGTTATGTGGCTGCCTAATCCCTGATGCATGTCTGTGGGAGTTCAGGGATTCTTATTCTTCGTGACAATAGATCCCAATGAAAAGTTCACAGAAAAACAGTGGAAAGCCTACTGTTGACTATGTTGGCTTTGTTCTGGTCTCTGATAGTGCAGATTTCTTGTGCACAACTGATGGCAAGATGAGTCTTTGACATTGGTGTTCTGTCCAGAAATAAATGAGACTTTCCAGAAAGAAAAAGTTCCAGGTATTAACACCTAGTTAGAAATAATCAGCTGCACAAATACAAAGTAGGAATATAGGAATAACTGGTCAAGTAGCAGTTTCCTAGAAAAGACTGTGAGTAGTATAAAGAAGCATATCTGAATGTGAGCTGACATGCCATCCCATCACCAAAAAAGTGCAGTGTTCTTATTAAACAGGTCTGTGGTGTGCAGAGGGTATGAAATGATCCTCCTTGGCATTGGTAAGGTCTCAAATAGAGCACAGTTTCCCCACTTGAACTTTAAGAAAAACATGGACTAGCCAGAGAGCCCAGAGGACAGCAAACAGAATGATCAGAGAGGTACAAAACATGACTTTGAGGTAAATTTTAATAAATTGACTTTTTTCAGCCTAAGAAGAAATTTTCAAGGACTGAGCAGGGATATCATATAGTGCAATACAAAGGAAAGGTTGCAGTGATGTGGAAGACAGCTGTGCTTTATGTCCGTGACGGATAAGACAGAATCCGAAAGGCAACTATAAAAACCTTGGAATGAACAGTAAAGAGTTAAAATGGGTTACTCACAGACATTATGGCATTGCAGTTGGTGTATATATATTAAATAGACCTTTGTGAGAGATGGGGCAGATGTTGCTGGTTTGTTTGAGGTGCAGCAAATGGAACAGGTGATTGTTCAGTGTTTATTTCCACTCCCGTAATTCTGGGATTTACCAATAGGTTGGCATATACTGCTCTGACAACTTAAAGGCAATGCTGTTTTAGAAGATGGATTGAATCATACTTTCAGTAAGAATGTTAATTAGACATATGTTTGGTGGTTTTAGCATATGAAAATGCACTTTAACTACCTTGACAAATGTAGCAAAGATGGGAATAGGAAGCTGACGAATTTTTTTCAGTTTCTTTTTCTCATTTTTTCTATAATGCTGATGACTTTATTGGCTCATAAGAACTAGAAACATCTTGCAACAGTATGGTCATGCTCCTGTCTACATGCAAGACAGATTGACCACCAGCATCTTGGAAAACTGAATGACTACTTGAGGTGAATTTGAAAGCCACAGAACATGTGTTTAGCTGCATTTTATTCTTTTGCCTATTCCTGCTGTAAAGTCAGCATCACAGGACTTGATCAACCTTGGTGATTTGTACTTCTGTCTGAACCCCTCATCTCCAGCTGTCAACACCCAGCCCATTCATCACTGAGGCTGTCAAAGCCGACATCTGTATCTGAAGGAGGAAGGATGGGGCACACAGAAGAATATGGACAGGTTTTCTCCAAGCTCACCTTTGGGAATGTCAGTTGTTTTGTATTCGTAGCATTTGGGCTTGCTCAGAGGTCAACAGCATTTCCTGCAGTGAGAAACTGCAGCCTGAATAAAGACCAGAAAGTTGAAGGAGGAAGGTCTGGCTATTTGAACTACTGCTACAGATGGGCCCTCTTTAGTGTTTCTCTATAGAAAGGCATGAAACTGCCTTCTGCTCTGCATGCATTCTTTTGTCTTATTCACTGGAAGGAGCTGTAGGGGAAACTGGAGTTTTGGACTATCTTCTACGCTCAGTGGTAATAACAGTGATTTCAATCCACTCCTTAGAAGGTTTTTCTTCATATAAATAATTCCCAGCAACTGGAGATCACTGGTCACTGCTTTTCCTTGACATGTGTGGGTGATCTTTCCAAAGAGGATAATAGCACATAATTTCCTCTTGTTTATGAAGGAAGATCAAGTGGAGGGGTAACTGATCCTTCTTAAGCAGGAATGATCACATGTACTGAAAAACAACAGGACCTATAATGATTATCATGGCCTTTGTTTATACATCATTTCACTCTATTAGCTCCTGCATCAGGCTGACGCTATCCAATGCTAGTGTCTTCGTACTACATATAGCAAAAGCCTGCTCTGTGACAAATAAAGTCCTTCTCTGGCAAATGAGTCAGAGGGCCAGTTTTTTTTTTCTGAAGAGACAACCTTGGCAGGTCTTTACCTAGTGCCTCAAGGCAGAAAGTTAGAAGCAGATTCTTAGCACTGTGAATGTACACAGTGGGATCAATTTTGGTTTTATTTTTTGTTATTTTTAGTGAAAGGTTTTCCCTGATGCCTTACAATTTTAAAATAAGGGTCTTTATTCAAGTTTTCTTTTTTGTTTTAGTGACCTGGGTTGTCCAAAGAGCACTTTAAAAACACCAATAGCTAACATTAATTTCACAGTGAGTTCTGACTCTGGTAGGTGTCTGGAGCTCTCCCTAATTCATCTTAGCACTCTAACAGGAAGAGCACACAGGTCTGCCTTTGGTTTGAATTGGAACTGAACACTTGTATCAGTGGAAGCATTTGACAAGTACAGCTGTCCTATTTAGGATTAGGAAACTGTTATGTGACAACAGTAAAAAAATCAGTCACTTTTTTTTCTGACAGTGTATGATTAGACTTCATAGAAGAATAAGAGCAATATCTTGATCCTTAAATGTTACTCTATCCACTTCAGTGAAGAGCTCATTCCTTAAATGCCCATTCTGCCTACCTTCCAATTAAAGAGTTGAACAAACCATATGGGACTTGTCTATTATTTCATTGGATCACAAAGTTTTCTTGCTGGCAGGTATGATCTTATGGCAGCAAACCTTAAGCAAAAGCAAGAAGAACTTGGAGGAATCCTGTGCTCAAAAATTGTTTTGACATCTCTGAAACATTTTGACATTCTAGAATGGCTTGTTTTCAATATTAATAGTGGAAATTCAGGAAATTAAGGGCTAAATTAGTAAAGCAGAACGACACAAAGTCTGATAGTCTAGGGACTAATGCTTAAGTCAGATCCAAACTAGATTAATTTTGTATTGTAAAATAAACAGTGCCATTGCCATTTTTCTGCCCTGTGTTCAGATGGCATGGTCTGGCTCTACCCATATGATTGAATTTTGCTGGTTTACAAAGCAGGAAATAATTTGTATATTTCTAACTGCATACCTGGAATAATTTATGGGTCAACTTCTGAATCATACCTGGGAATTGATTGGAAAATTTTGAGTGATTTGGGCAAAATGCATGCCAGGGACCTCTCTCACCATTTAACAGCATAGAGACTGAGCTCTGACACTGTGACCCTGAGCCTTGCAATGTATTTCCTGCTGTAGGAACAGACTGAGACTTGTGTTGATCTTAGCGAAATTTTGAGGGTAACCAGATTGAAGAGGGGTTTCAGCTACCTGAATGGTTGGTCCAGCCTACTGCAAAGCTCTTCATGTTCTGGTTATTCTAACTGCAGCACCTACCTGATTGTGTATCCTTTTGGGTTTCACTCTCCCTAGCAGATTTACGTATATCATGTGGGTGCTTGCTAGAATATCCTGGAGTGCAACAAGTGTGCTAAAGTAGCAATGCCTTCCCTGTTTCAGCATAACAGTGGTGCTGAGGCTAGTTTATATAGGCAGGCAGGAGTGAGGTAATCTCTCATTTCACATTGTTTGAACTCACAATGTTAACACTAGCCTAGGGCATGTAACGTGGTACCAACAAAGATAAGGACAGGTTTTCCTTTCAGAGATCTTTCTGATTTTGGAAGTGTGGCCAGTCATTGGTGAACCATAACTTGGGCTGGACTCAGGATGAACCTCATGGCTGAGGGCAGCTCAGCAAACACAACAGAGTAAAGACCATACTGCAGACTTCAATACTGGAAAATACAGGTCCCCATGGTGTTATGTGCCCTCACTAACACAGCGCATTCCATCTCAGTTTCCTTTGGGAAAAGGCTAACATGGAGCAGGTTAGCCTTCCTTCTAGCATGTTCCCAGCTCATGCATAACTATCCCTGCCACAAGTTTCCTCTGTGACACTGAGCTTGTCACATGTGGTATCTCTGCACTCATGCTGACTTGCATGCAGTGTTGTAGTGATGCAGTAGTATAATTTATGAGTCAAGTTACTATCTCTTCAGAGACTTGCATTTTGTGATGCTTTCTGGGCAAACCAGCTCATTTGGAACTAGTCTGGGATTTTTATTGTACTTTGTAGTGCACAATATTAATACATCCTTGATTGTCATGTGTCTCATTTGCTATTTTTAAATAAGACTAATAATACTTAATTTCTTTTATTCACTGATTTTTATTCTCTATTTGGATATTAAGGTTTTCATGGCAGTCTGACTTTCTTCTTATGTGCAGAAATGCAGTGTCTAGCACTACATAAAACAATAATAAGCAATTAATAACACTTTTATGATGACTCTGACTGGTGTTAAAAGCTGGTGGGTCATTATTAAGAAGTTGTGAATTGCTTTGGATAGGTAAATAGCTTTGCATCAGAATTTTACTCCCTGCAAATATTGTATTTCTTTCAGGCAAAATATCAAGTTTTAAGTGCTTACTGTCCCTCAGCTTCCCTCCCTTAATCCCTTCTTTCCACTCTCCCTCCTTCCCTCCTTTCCCCTTGCCTCCCTTTCTCATCCCTCCTTCTTTCCCTCCAGGGTGGGATCAGACTAGCTTTGCAACCTTTTTGACTTGCAGATTTCCAGAATCTCAAGGGAAGTGAAGGCTCTTGAGGAAGCTTCTTGTATCAAGTTGCTGAATGGCATATGTGAAAATACACTTGGGGACCACTCATGGATCTCTTTTGAGTATGCTGTTGATCCCCAGGAATCCATGGGTCCAAAGTTGAAAAATGTTCTCATAGGCAATTATCACAAACACTGGTGACTGTAATATCTATTTTTTGGTGAAAGCACCTCTCAAACTTTGTGAAGGTTTCTGTTTTATCTGTGCATATGTATGAATAAGTGTATTTCTGAGACTTGTGAGCTTTATGACTCATACCTGTCCTTCACAAAAATTGCAGGATCTTCATGATATTGTTAGAGCATTTTATACCTGGTGCATCTTGGTATTATTCCTTCAGGTATTAACTGGATCATAAATAAGATCTTACAAGTTCTTCTACAAGAACTCCTTATGGCTCAGATTTTTAACCCCAATCCCTGGATTCAGAGTATAATCACTCTCGTCATAAGGCAGGTAATAGCAACCTATGAGAATTTTTCTGATGGGTGACTGGGAACAGGAATAAAAACTTTTCTTACCAGCACTTCTGGGCATCTTACAATGTCATCTTTATCTCTTCAATCTTTAGGTGGGAGGGATGGGATGAGACTTGACTGAGCGGCAGTGCAAAACTCATTATCTTCCCACATTATGTCATATTTTTCTGGTCACTTATCAAATATATCTACTGGTGAAGAAATGTATTTAAATTGCATTTTTAAAAAAATCTGGTATTTTCTGATATTTTCTGCTTCTCTGTTCAGTTAGCACAAATCTAATGAAAATACTGTGCATTGTTAAGTCCTCCATTTGAAGAAGTTCCATACAGATGTACCAACGTAAATTACCTCTGTGAAATTTTTCTGCTGTGTGGTCATTAAACTTTTCTTTTTTTCATAGCGTCATATAATCATTTATGTTGGGAAAAGCCTTCAAGATGATCAAGTCTAACTGTTAGCCTAGCAATGTCAAGTCCACCACTAAACCATGTCCCAGGGAAGTGGTTGAGTCACCATTCCTGGAAGCATTTAAAAGAAGTGTAGACATGGTACTTAGGGACACTTTGCTTCTGTTTCTTGTCCATGTCGCATGTGTTGGTGTAGATGCACTTCAGCTGGGCTATTGATCCAGCCACCTTTCTGGGGAGGAGAAACCCTAATTTCTACTTGACCACTTTCAGGTACTTCCATGGTTTCTAACATATCAGTAACCTTTCTGTCTTTGCTGCTGCATGGATCTCCATCTCCTATTGCTACTGAGATGGCAGACCAAAGGACCTCGCTAGCGCACTGCCTGTCAGATGTTGGTGTGCTGCCCCCAGGCTTATTTCTAGCAAGCCTGGTTTTACCTCTTTCCCAATTTAAATCTAGTTTAAAGCTTTTCCAGTGAGCCCTGCTAACTCCTGAACAAGAAGCATTGTTTAATATATTTAATTTCTCTCTCTTTTGTTAGTACTGCGGAGCTGGGGGGATTGCTGCTTTGTCTGACCTCCCCTCCATGGGAATAGTAACTATAATGGGTTTAATTAACTATGTAGTATTGACGTAATTACTTATCCCAGTGATTACACTTCCTTAATAAAGGCACTTCATTTGGGATGCATTTCTCTTCTGCATGTGCAGAGCCCTACACCTATATTTCATAACTGTCTAGACATCAGAACTGTGTGCACACTTTTGTGAAGGCCCTTGAGAGAGAGGTTCTCTTGCATAGCTTAAGATAATTGGGAAGAAATTATTTGCCCCCTAATTTCAGACTCACCTACTGAAAGTAAAGGAGATGGGGGAGTGACAGCAGCTCAGTTGGGGGAAACCAAAAATGGTGAGGGGAGAAGAGCAAGATTTGGAAACGACATGCTCAGGCACTGGCTCTTTCTAACTGTTGGGGTCCAGAGACAGTAACACTAGAGGAAACAGAAAGTTTAACCTGTGGGCAAAGTAGATGTTGTATATCTGGTTTATTGATATATATTTATGTACATAGAACTATTACTGTAGGTGTTTATGACATAAGCCTACATCCATTGTATTATATTTATATACATCAAGCCTCAGTAACTCTGTTACTGTTACCACACAGCCAAACCAACAATAAGGAATGTATTTTAGTTTTCAATTTCGTTTTGCCTTTTGTTGTGCTTTTGTTTTTCTTGGAAGTCACTGTTCATTGTGTTTCATCCCTCTGGCTAATTTTGAAAAGCAACACTGTAAGGAGAGATTACCATATGAAAATGTCATTTTATATCATATGAATACCTCAAGAAAAAAAAAAGTTAAAAGATCTAAGGGAGGAGATTAACTCACTCTTCATAGATCAATCTACCACAAAACACTATGAGTGAACTCCTTTAGATTACATTTTAGGTTATAGCTGGGGGGAGGGATTCCTATCTGATAATATATACTAAGAGATTAATGCATTCTGCACACAGCCTACTTCATAGGTAGGAGGTGTTATTCCTGTTCCTGTTGCTGTGTTTTATCTAACATTTTTAAAGGTGGGTTTTTTTTCTCTCTCACCCTATCTGCTCTTCCTCTCTTTAGTTTGCAGAACTGCGCTGCAATCCCTTCAGTCTTTCTTTCTTTCCCTGTTGAGAGAGACAGACTGAAATCACTGCAGGCATTTGAATGCTTCATGCAGCACAGGAGTGAACTCTGTGGGTCATTGTAACAGCCAAATACATAAACAAGTTCCCAAGAAATGGGGAAAGCCAGGCAAACGGGAAAAAAATGCTTGTGTGACTGGCAAATACCACTTGTTCCCTAATCACAAGGGACGCGCCACTGGGGCCCCCATCCCTCATTAAATCAATAAAATCATGTGTCCTTTATTTCAATCCTGTATTCCAGTACCATGGATAAAGTCTGAGGCTTTTTATTTCATTGTTTCTAGCAAATCACTGAGATGATATTGACAAAGGTTGATTCCCCTACCTTAGTGTTTCAGAAAATGTCAGTGTGGAGGCAGGTGCTGGGCATTCAGCCACTTTTTTTCAAAAGCAAAAAAAAAGAAAAAAGAAAAGCAGATCTGTGGCAGCCTTGCTGCAAATACTGTAGCTTTCTGAGACGTTTTGTTTGGTTTGATGTTGTGCTGCAATGACGAGAGAGGAAGGATCTGTTATGTACAGCTGCATGAATCTCTGGATTGAAGTTTTTACAGCCTTAGATCTTCTTTTATACAGTAAAGGGGAGATGAAAGCAAATAACTCACATGCCATGAAACAGGTACAATAGGATTCTGAAAGGCTTAGCATTCCTGGTAAGTATTTGATTGAAATTCAGACAAGAGAACTTTGCACTGTCATTCGGTAGAGTGACAAACATGGTAAAAATACCTCCAAAATCTTCGTTATTTTGTCAGCTCCAGCATGATTGAATTAGCAAAAAATGAGTCACAGTTAAAAAAAGAGCCATTCTCCCCTGAAATTTATTAAAGTTTGGGTGGTAAAGAAGTGCATGTTTATTTCCTAAATGAAATGCAGGGAGAATATGTATCAGGCCATGTAAACAGTAGTGCTACTTTCTTATGCAAGGCATGTTCAAAAATTATCTTTTACAGAGATACATAAAATGGCTCCAAATCTCACTGTAAATGGGGTTTCTGTTCCCCACAGTTATTTGTCCACTGTCAGGTCTTGTATATCTTATATTAAAAGATGCTTGGGTGAAAATGGTGAATAATGTAAATACAGGCTGGTTGTTTACCAAAGATTGTTCATCTTCAGGGAGAGTTCTTTTGTTCTGAAAAGTGTTCTGTGTGTATTTCTTTTCTGACAGATGCCACTAACACTACATTTGCGGTCAGTTTAGGTAGGGCCTAACCAATGTAAGTGTTAGTCACAGAACTGGTATGTGCTGTTGCTTTCAGTAACTTCAAACACTGGTTACTGACCTAGTCTGCGGTTTACTTAGTTTTCAAGAATGCTACATGGCGATAGATTAGAAAAGCATAAAATCCTTCACTGAATGTATCTGCTGATTCTTGGATAATGCCGGATAATAATAATGCTAACAATTTTAAAAATGGCAGTAAAAGAAGAGCTGCTTAGAATAATGTGGAACATTCTCACCTTCAAATAATATATGCCACCACATAGCCTTTCACTTGATCACTGAGTAATTGTACTTTGGAGTCAGTAAGACCCCAATGAAAATCTTTGAAATGTTCTAGACGTACCATGATCACAATTGCAGACCTATTAGGCGCTTAAACAGAAGACAGCAGGGTGTTTGGCCTACAGATTAGCTTTAATCCGTAATTTTTCTCCTATAAGTAAGTCATTAAAAACCACCAAATCTAATAAATTAATTAAGTTAGAATGTAGCTCACGCAGTCAAAGCTTAACTAATTTTTTTTAGCACTAATATGTGAAACAAAAGTCCAGTTTTTTTACCAGTTATAGAAGAAGGTATATTCTATGGCTTTGTCCACACACAGTCTGTCATGAGAAGGAGGAACAAATGCTGTGGCTTAGAAGGAGCTAGTTTCCCTATTGGGATTACAAAGCTCTGCATGGTCACACAAGCAAATTACCCCAGAAGATCTGCATACCACTGTGGCTAGGTAGTCAGAGATGTGTTTGGGATTTGTTCATCACCTCTACTCAGGTCTGTCCTATTGCATTCAGGTCTGTCCTATTGCAGTGTGTTACCACTCAGTAACATCTAAAAGTAAGCTTTTCTAGGTCGTCATATTCTTTACATGAGGTCCTGCTGCCTACGAATCACAACAGACAGCTTTCTCTACCTACAGCACCCTGGCCTGCATTAGGCATAGTTTTGCCAGCAAGTTGGGAGAGGTGATCCTTCCCCTCAACTCAGCACTGGTGAGACACAGTGTTAGGTCCAGCACTGGGATTCTAAGTACAAGAAAGATATGGACAGAATGGAGAGAGTACAGTGAAGGCCCACAAGGATAAAGAACATCTTATCAATGTGTATGGGAAGGTATGAAGGTGAGGAAGCCAGGCTCTTTTCAGTGATACTCAGGACAAGAGGCAATGAGCACCAATTAAAATGTGGAAAATGAGAACACCAAAACACTTCTTTTCACTGTGAAGGTGGTCAAACACAAAAACAGGTTGTCCGGAGTGGTTGTGGAGTCTCCATCTATGGAAATACTCAAGATCTATCTGGACACGGTTGTGGGCAACCTGCTGTAAGTCACCCTGTTTGAGAAGTGGGTTTGGACAAGACAATCTCAGGAGGTCCCTTCCAACCTATATGATTCTGTGATTCTGTCTGTGTCAGACAGCTCACAGGAACAAAATATCATCAACAGTTAACATTTTGCTGGTAGCTGTGTGTCATTACAACCTGGAGTTTCCAACCAGAACAGTGATAAACTAGTTTGCAGACGGGCAGGCTAGCCTAGCAGTCAAAATGCACTTTGTAGCTAGATGTGGATACACCACTGGGACACTCCAAAGGGACATCCATACAGAGTTAGAAAGACGTGCTGTAAACAGAATGTTTTCTGCACTCTCTGTTGATTGAAATTGCATCCAGGGAACCCAGAGAAGGCTCAGAAAAGGTGCCAGGTTAGTACTTTCTCCCAAACTGACTTTGTGCAAGTAAATGAAATCTGTGCTTTAGCTTCCTACCTGAAAAATCAGGGTAACTACTAATAATGTTTCCTTTTCTATCTTGTGTATAGGTCCAGGTGTAACATACCAGACCTATTCTAATTGGTATAGCTCAATTACACATGAACACAGAACGTATATACACAACAATGATGGCAACAAACTAGGATCCTGTCTACTGGAAGAAAAACATGTCTGTAGTGTGTTGACCTATAGAGTTTTCAGAGTAGGACTTAAGTGCTAAGCAGAAATTAAAAAAAAATATTCTTGAACTCCAGCAGCTGCTATGTAAACTAGACCAAAATGACACCAGCAAGAGATATCTGTCTCTATTTTGCAGACCCTAATGGATTGCTAAATGACCCTTCAATCAGTCTCTAAATCAATATAGTATGATACTCAGGAATATTTGTTTCTGCTTGTGTTAAAGCCATTCAGTACAATATGCTTAGTGATAAGTCACTAACCATCTTCCTGTTTTGTTGACTTCTTTCTGCATATAGTAACTAGGGCTGGCTGGAAGAGCTGTGGCTGAATAATCAGAGACTGTCAGTTTTATATGAATCCAACCACTTCACACAATTCAATCCTTTTTCTGAAATTCCATTTTGAAGAAAAAGGGAAGAGTAAAGTTCTAACAGACTCAGACTGCCTTGGTTTGATAGTGTCAGAATGAAGACTGCAATTTCTTCACTTTTAAATCCTTTATTTTAACATGTACAATATATATATTATTAAAACAAAGTGAAATTGTCAAGTTGAACCAGTATTTATTTGCAGTAGTTTAAGTTCTGATTTGTCTGAAATGTAAAGAATATTTAGACAATGGTGGTGCATAAATTTTCTGAATACATTCAAAACAAATTCAAAATTCTCTAAAGATTGGAAATTTCCATCTCCAGAGAGCTCACAGAATGTTTTCTATTTGTATGAAGTGCCCTAGCAAATCAGTTTAATAATGCTTTTTTATTGATGCTAAGCTACATATGTTGGCTGCAGAAGATATAGAGGATTCTGATGCATTTCAGATTGTGTAAGATGTAAATATGAATAGTGTGAAAGTTGCTACATAACAGGAAGGATGATACAAGTAACAAAAGACTGCAGGATCTGTTATGCAATCCAGTTCTAAAGCATAGCTGAAATAGATATCTACTGTGCCAGGCTTTACCTATTGATAGTCATAGGTTTAGCATGAGTTAACAATTTCCTCCAAGGAAAATATTATAAAAAAATAACACTTCTTCAATTATGCAATTGAAAGCTTCATTCATGCAATGCTTTTACTAACATCATTATCAGTGATGTGAAAGTCAGCACTGCAGAAGGTACAGGTGGGAAACCATATTATCACCCTCATTACTTCTGTATTTTGATTTAGAATCATGCGAACATACTGCATTCTGGAGAATCTCAAGAGCTGTTTTACAATTTAAATGGCATTTTCTTATTCAACCCATTTGAGTCTTGAATTTAGCCCATTATATTTATTCACACTAGTGTCGTAGAAATAAATCGGTATTTCTGTTTCCTGTCTTTAGCCCCACAGAGCCAATTCAACTATTGCTGTGAGACCTGAACTTTTCCCGTTAAGCCTATGAACAAAATAACTAACATGGATTTATTTTGGCTTTTGGCTCTGCCAAGGAAGGCAATCATCTTGTGCAGGTTTAAGAGACCAGCATTTGGCTGTAAATTCTTACAGCTGACTATGATGCAAGTATCCTAAAAGACACACTTGACAGTGGGAACCAAGGCTAAGTTTGCAGGGCTGGCTGTTTAAAAATACATTTTTTTGCATTAAGACAGAAAATTTGTGACTTGGAAGTTCAGACACAGCACCAGATTAAATATAGTTGTCTGGTTAGAACAAATTTGAATAATATGCTTTATATTTTGGAAACAGAATTAGAATCACCAGAAATATGGCAAAAAGGCTGATCTTGTACTGTGCAGTGGTTACCAGAAGTGCGGGAAAGTTCAGGAGAAACCCTCTTTTTCTAAATTTTCTAAACTAGCACTGGTACTTCAGTCAGATTTTTCTTGTATCTGTGTTGCAGGTGAGAAATAATAACAGGAATCTTTTGATGCGTGCTGCTCGGTACACAGAAATCCCCAGTTATGCATTTTAATAAAGATGATAGTAAACTAACATCTAAACCAATGTTTTACAAAGCAAATGCTGTTTGGTGAGCTTTACAGAGTTTGTCAAATCTTGTCAAGAATGATTTGTCAAATAATTTAAGGCACAAAAATATACAAATAATCAAATAAATCATAGGAATATTATCTGATGAACCCTGCCTTTATGAATTAATGTCATCCTGTTATGTGTCAAAACAGCCAAACTTCATGGACTATTTAGAAAGAACTGATGTGGGATGAGTTTGGTGGGAACATACAGTGCTGATCTGCTCAGTCTAAGGGTGCCTCTCAATTGGGCACACTTTTAACAGATGAACAAGGATCCTATAACCAGGATAATCCCAGTCAAATATAATGCAAAACTGTCTGGAGCCATCAAAATAGTAAAATGGAAAAAAAAATCCAAAGTAGCCTGGGAAATGATGATATGAACTTAGAGACGAAGGGAAAATAAATTAAGTCTGGAGACCTTTTTCCATATCAGCTTTGACTGTATGAATATTTTCCAATTACTTTCAACATGCTCTCAAAGTTAATTTGCACTGAAGAGCATTAAGACTGTAAAGCAGTAGAACTGTAGCCATTAATTCAAATCTGTAATGTTAAACAGGAGAGGTATATCAACAGATATTAAGAGAACACATAGATTCACAGGACTAAAGGACTGAGGAGGTTATGAAAGTTTCCAGTCAGATCACAGGCCTCTGAATTGTGCCTCTTACTCCCTGTACTGAGCCCATAAAGCTCAATGTTATCTTTCTCACTTGAGCAGTTAGCCAGAAATCCAGATTCTGTTGAATAGTTTAAGTCAGAAGGAAAGAGAAATTGATGCTAAAATCCTACTTTTTTATGATTTTTTTTTTTAATATACAAAGGCTTCTTTTCTTCAATACAACAAATATCAAATGGAGAGAGATGCTATCTTTCCTCCAAGCTCTGAGTTCTTTTCTAATCCGCACTTATCGCAAAAGCTTTCTGTTGGCTTGTCTGTAGGCTGTGTGTCGCAGTTTGTGTTCTGGCTTTGTCTGGTGCTCTCTTAGTCTGTTTTTTCTGCCTCCTATTCAAAGACATATACAAATTCATAGTTGACATTCAGCCACATTTCCACCAAACTATCTGAGAAAGGGTCAGGTAAGTTCTAATAATTTCTCTTTCTTGAGTTTGCATCTTCCAGAGAGATAGCTACATATTCCAGAAAGGTATAATTTGATGTCATCTTGCTTCCAGAGGATGAAGCTCTAAAGCTTGAATAGGTTGCAAATAAAAAAGAACAGATTGTTGGGTTGTTTAAATTAGGTGTGGTAGCTGGTGTTGCAAATAAGCAAGTGCACAACTTGTTTATCAACAGTTTATCAATACCTATTTGTAGTGAGCTGATGTGTATTCAAATGTCAATGGTCTGTGTTACATGCAAAACTGGAAAGCTTAGATTTCCTAGAGAAGGACTTGATACAAATACCCATGGTTTTGACTTGTGATCCAAGTAAAATCTTTTTCCATTGCAAGGGCTTTAAAGAAACCATAGCGAATAATCAACCTGCTCATTCACCAACTAGAGAAATTTCTTAACTGTGGGTTCATGACCTAATTTTCATTATTATTTGAAATTAGATGAAGAGAAAAGGGGACACAACTTTCATTACCACCAATGGAAAGAAATAGCACTACACCAAGAAGGGGCCAAAGGATAATACAAATTAGAAAACCAGAAGATTACTCCCTAGGGACCTCCTTTTTTTGTTAGTCACATGCCAGAAAGCATGACCTGAATGTAAGTTAAAAAGTAGGGAGGGAAGGTGAGGTGCCAAAATTTGTATCACAAAGTCCATTGTGCTACATGGGAGAACTACATCCCCTTTTTTCACCTCTGGTCTGGAAATATAAGCCTACTAATTTGAATAATACCCTTTCCACTGAGTTTTTCTGTTTACTTATCTATATGAACTCTTTTTTTTTTGTTTGTTTGTTGGTTGTTTTTTGTTTGTTTTTTTCCCTATATATCTCTACTGTCTCATGAGAAATAGGGCTGGGTAAAAAAATACACTACACACAGATTTGATGTCAACATGTGATCATATGGGTAATTTCTATTTTGCCACATTCTCCCATATGTTGTTTGACATGTGCAACCGGTCCTCTCAACAGAATTTCAGGCAAACCTCAGTACATTCATTTGAGTAGGAAATCCTCCTATGGATTGCAAGTGCTGTTCAGCTATTTTGCCTGTATTTTAATGGAAGTAATAATTCTGTCACTGATTGTGTGATGAAATACATGCAGGACCTTTTTTTACAGGGAGAGATAGGAGATATATATATAAAGCTAAATGAAGGTAAAGCTGTAAACGAAGCTAAATATATGACTCTTCATCTGAAAGCTGTTTAATACACACTCTCAATCCCCATTTTATTTCTGACAAAGCCTCTCTGAAATCCATGGCATTGACAGAATAGAAAGGGACCAGTTTAGGCTCAGTTTAAGGTATGTATTTGGCCAGGGTTGTTTTGTTTTTTCTAAAGAGGTCCTTAATGTATTACCTTTTTCTAGTGTAAAATGTACACTAGAAAACAAAAAGATTTACAATAAACTGAAGTGGAGGTTCGTGAGATTTGCAGACTATATACACTGATTACCATTTGAGCTTATTTAAAATCAATACCATGGGCTTTGCCAGGATCATATATTTTTAAAAATCCATATCAAAGTACTTTTATTAATACCTTTTAAAAGTACATTAACTTTTAGAATTAAAATTAGAATTACAGTAAATTTCCACTCTAGTGCTCTAACAATCAAGTTTATTTTGGCTGTAGCATTGGGGATGGAAAGGGTAGGATACACCATCTCAGTTTTAAACACATAATAGATAAAAAACCTCCCTGGATGTACTTAGTATAGATGGTTGAAATTTTTTGTCATATAATATAGCTATGCATGACAAACTATTCATATGTTTTGCTAAATATGTAAAGTTATGTTGACTGAAAAAAGAAAAAAAAAAATCAGTAAAAATAGAGATTTTTTACTTTTGAAATGCTGTCTGATTCTGGTTTCCTTCAAAGGGCCTGATGCTGACCTAAAGACGGGGAGGTGCCCTTCACCTGATAGTCTTCTACAACAAAATTATTAACTCAGTGGACTAGGGAGTAGTGGCTGATATTGTTTATCTTGATTTTAGCATGGCTTTCAGAATCACATAATACCTCATAGACAAGGCTTTCAACACTGTTTCTTGTAAGATCCTCACAGAGAAGCTGACCGAGTATGGGCTGGACAAGTAGACGGTGAGGTGGACTGAAAGGGCTGTGAAAAGCAGCACAATATTTAGCTGGAGGCCAATCACTAGAGGTATACCCCAGGGGCCAATGCTGTTTAACATCTTCATGAACTACCCTGATGGGACACAGTGTACCCTCAGCAACTTTGCAGACAATACAAAACTGTGTGGAGTTGATTGATGATAGCCAAAATGTGTGAGTTGTCATTCAGAAAGACCTTGACAGGATGCAAGAATGTGTCAACAGGAATCTCATGAAGATCAACAAAGGGAAAGGCCAAGTCCTGCACTGAGGAAGGAATAACCCAAGCATCAGTACAGGCTGGTAGAAAACAGCTTTCCAGAAAAGGCCTTGTGGTCAGGGTAGGAAAAAATTAGACAGAAGCCAGGAGCGTGCCTGTGCAGCAAAGAAGGGCAATGGTACCCTAGGTGGCATCACAGGAATTGCACATGGCAAAATGCACATGATCTTCCTCTCTTCTTAGCATTAGGGAGACACATCTGGAGTACTGGATCTTCTGCTGGGCTCAGCAGTCTTCGTGATTTAAGCCCAGCTGGTAACTCAGTACCACGCAGCCGCTCGCTCACTCCCCCACCTTCCCCGCCTCACTCCCGGAGGGATGGGGAGGAGAATCGAAAGAATGTAACTCCCACGGGTTGAGATAAGAACAGTCCAGTAACTAAGGTATAACACAAAACTGCTACTGCAACAACGAATAATAATAATAATGATAAGGGAAACAACAAGGGAAGAGAATAACAACCGCCCACCTCCCTCCAACTGATACCCAGCCCGACCCAAGCAGCGATCTAGCCCTTCTGGGTTACTGCCCCCGGTTTATATACTGGGCATGACGTGCTGTGGTATGGAATACCCCTTTGGTTAGTTTGGGTCAGGTGTCCTGTCTCTGCTTCCTCCCAGCTTCTTGTGCCCCTCCTCCCTGGCAGAGCATGAGACTAGAAGTCCTTGATCGGAGTAAACATTACTTAGCAACAACTAAAAATACCTTTGTTATCAGCGCTGTTCCCAGGCTGAAAGTCAAAAACACAGCACTGCATCAGCTACTAAGAACGAGAAAAATGACTGCTACAGCTGAACCCAGGAAGGCAGTATGAAAGATACATAGGCATACTGGAGAGAGTCCAGTGCAGGCCCACAAAGGTGTTTAAAAGGGCTGGAGCATCATTCATATGAGGAAAGGCTGAGAATTCTGGGACTCTTCAGACTTCTCAGAAAGAGAAGGGGGAATGATGAAGGGGGAGCCAGACTCTTTTCAGTTGTTCCCAGTGACAAGGGTATAACTGAAATTATACAGGAAATTCCATTTATAAACATAAGAACATATTTTTACTGTGAGGGTGATCTAACACTGGAACAAACCCAGAGGCTGTAGATGCTCTCCATTCAAAATCTGGGATATTCAAAATCCATGTGGACATGGTCTTGGGCAACCTGTCCTTGTTGATCCCTCTCTGAGCAGGGGGAGTAGACTGTTATCCAGAGGTCCCTTCCCAGCTCAGTGACAGTGACTCAGAGAAGCTGCTTATGTTCAGAACCCCTAAAAATAAGGCCTTTTGTTTAGAAACTTCTGCTGGAATATGTTTGCTTCTAAAGTCAGAAAAGAAAGTTAAGTCATGTTAGACTCCATACTAGTAATTAGTTTTCTTAATTATCTGGCCAATGTTAGTCCAAGACAAAATGCAAGCTATCAATTCAAAAGTTACTGTTAGACACTGAAAAAGAGACTGAATTTTTAAGCTGATATCAAGGTCTCAAAACAGTTAGAGGTGGTCTGAGTCATCTCTTCCAGACCTTGTTTATTAGGACATGTCTACTAAAAGCTCTGTGACACCAACCAAACTGAAATTTTACATGCTGCTAAATTTAATTCATCCACAGCCAGTAGAATAGATGGTTTACCTCATCTCCTTTTACATTTCAGTAAACTGAAGCAATAGTCTGCTGAAGCAAAAATCACGTTGGCCCTAGCACATGAAAATGGACCCCATTTCCCTTAATAGAACAGTAGATCATGCTTCTTTGTCAAGTTTTGCCAGTAAAGCCATTTTTCTGGCTGGATACATGATTTCATTAAAATAATTTTAATGGGTGACTTTACAGGGAAGGTTACTGTTTTACAGAAAAAAAAATAGAAAAAGTACAGGAATGCTTCTTATACTGTAACATTAAACTACACAGTGGGTTGGGAGACAGGTAAAATAGAGTCTGATGCATCTTTCCAGATTACTGTATAACAAAATTAGCCCTGGCTGGCAGACATTCAAATAGAAATATTTTAAGTTATTTCCAGATTGCTAAAATCATCCTATTCCCTAAAATGATATGGTATACATAGACAATTTGTAAGCAGTATGTTATCAAGGTTCATGGATCAAGGATATATTATTCCAAACTTCTGAAAAAATTTAAGCTATAGGGGTTCCAGTGAGATATCTGTTGCAGAGATGCAACCCTAAATGGATGCACAAAAGAATAATCCTTATGCAAAATGCCAAATGTCTGGCAACTGTAGATAGAACAAGGAAATCTTCTGAAAACAATGATCCTGTTAAGGAAGTATTCAAATGCCAACATTGTTTTGCTTCAAGTTCCTTAGTTTTTGATTTTGGATGAGTGATTCATGTGTAATATTCTTCTTTAGATCTGGATAATTGTGTGAAAACTACCAAAATATACTAATATCTAGCTAGTCTAGAATTACTACAGAGGTATCATTGGATGGACATGACAACAGCAAATGTTTTTATTGTTTAATAATATTTTATTTTTTCTTTTAGAAAAAATGCAGGTATTTTTCATAGATATGGCGTAAAGTCTTGCTTAAATTTATGGTATACATGTTCAAGTTATTTTTATTTGAAGAACTTTCTTGCTGTGGCTCACAGAGTAACTGAAGCTCATGCCTTCATTGCAACACATACTATGCATTCCTTTCTTGGAGAGTTAACAGCAAATAACATTATCTGTGACTCTCCAAAATATGTTCATTCCAAAAGAGTGAGCTTTCATAAATGGTTAGTTTGTGCCATACTCAAAGGACAAATGCTTGCATGAAACTACAGAGCTGTGAGAAATATTGCTTAGGATCACAGACCTTTGTGAAAAGAGTGATGTTGCGTTGGAATATACAGATGCAATGATTCCGATTCTCTTCTCTATTCAAATTACACTTATTTTTTCAGGATCAGTACCAGTTGCCTGACAGCATGCCTAAGACTCCAAGGGAAGACCTGCTGCAAAGAGCCTACAGTATAAATAAGTGAAAACAAATTGCTAGAGACCAACAGAGAAATATAAAGATCCTGTAAGGTAGGTCTACATAATAGGCAGTGGCTTCACCACACCAGTAGCTAAACCATTGCCACTTCTTCTTGTAAACTGATTGGTAAGAGAGATTATTAAGAAACAATTTATAGTAGTTTAATGAAATCTATTTGTTAACTAGAAACGTCTCCCAGACAGAAAGAAAAACATGGGAGAAAACATGTAGATGCCTATTTGAAATTCTAGTGGGTGAATAAGAGCAGCATTGGTGGTATGGCAAGGAATAAAAGGTAGGAATATAGGGATACAGTCTTTAGACAGTGATATACTGTCTAAATTTCTGTACTGCTTTCAGTATAGGAATACTGTCATACAATTTCAAGTACTTGCTTTACCTATGTAAGCAGATATCTACAGTATAAGACTTTCCCTGGAGATACTACGCAGCTAGAATCTTAAAAATTTACATATACCCTGCAAACGAAGACCTAAGGAGTGGTCTGACTGGTAGATGACAATCCATAGCGCAGGTATCTTATACAGTCAAAATGGTGGTCTGGTATGCATGAAGGGAACTGTGCTTGAGTGAATAGAGAATCGGCCTGGGATTTCTGTTTGATCTAAAGAAGATAGACATATAGCAAAAAGACAGCTTAGTGAGTTGCCTGTTCAGAGATAGTGACTGGATGAATGTTTGCTTAAGCGATTACCCTGGCTAGAGGTGGTAGCTAAGTTAATGTTTGCAGACAAGATTACCCATAAATATGGTAGGTATAGTAGGATAGTAATTTCTCAGTTTAACATTTTGCTTTTGGAAAATGCTACTTTTTACAAAATGTGAAGTTTTGTAGAGGAAATTAATCTTCAGTGTCAAAAAATTGTCACTGGTAAAGATTAAAGGAATTTTGATTTATGGAAACGGAATTTCAGTTGACTCACCAAGATTTTGCTTGGAGAATCTGTCTGGCAAGTAATGTATTTGTTCTGAGTGGAAAAAAATGGTGAAGATACCGGTTGGTTGTACTCTATGAACCCTGTGGCAACAAGAACTTGTTTCCTGTGTGGAGAATGGCAGTCCACACACAGAAAATAGGAAAAATTGGTGGTTGTTGGACCAGGAAAAGATTATTACACATTTTAATGAGTGTGGTTCCCACTGAGTGGATTCTATGTTGGATGACAGTGTTAGAAAAAGATGAGTGGATTGAATACAAGGTCATCTCTCTTGGACAAAATCAGTAGGACTCTCTGAGACCATACAGACAATGACTCTGCTCCTTCAACTTTGAGCATGCTTTGAGCTCCCCCTTAAAAAACTAAATAGGGCCTCTTGGAATTATACTTGAGTGGGCGACTTCATGTCTGACACGCCAGAAGGCTGTGCTGCCATCCAGCGAGACCTGGACAGGCTGGAGAGTTGGGCAGGGAGTAACTTGATGAAATATAACAAGGGAAAGTGTAGAGTCCTGCATCTGGGCAGGAACAACCCCAGGTTCCAGTATAGGTTGGGGAACGACCTGTTAGAGAGCAGTGTAGGGGAGAGGGACCTGGGGGTCCTAGTGGACGACAGGATGACCATGAGCCAACACTGTGCCTTTGTGGCCAAGAAGGCCAATGGCATCCTGGGGTGTATTAGAAGAGGGGTGGTTAGTAGGTCGAGAGAGGTCCTCCTTCCCCTCTACTCTGCCCTGGTGAGACCGCATCTGGAATATTGTGTCCAGTTCTGGGCCCCTCAGTTCAAGAAGGACAGGGAGCTGCTGGAGAGAGTCCAGCGAAGGGCAACTAAGATGATTAAGGGAGTGGAGCATCTCCCTTATGAGGAAAGACTGAGGGAGCTGGGTCTCTATAGTTTGGAGAAGAGGAGACTGAGGGGTGACCTTATAAGTGTCTATAAATATATAAAGGGGGAGTGTCACGAGGATGGAGCCAGGCTCTACTCAGTGGCAAACAATGATAGGACAAGGGGTAATGGGTACAAACTGGAACACAAGAGGTTCCACTTAAACTTGAGAAGAAACTTCTTCTCAGTGAGGGTGACGGAACACTGGAACAGGCTGCCCAGGGAGGTTGTGGAGTCTCCTTCCCTGGAGACATTCAAAACCCGCCTGGACACATTCCTGTGTAACCTTATCTAGGTGTTCCTGCTCCGGCAGGGGGATTGGACTAGATGATCTTTCGAGGTCCCTTCCAATCTCTAGCATACTGTTTGATACTGTGTGAAGGCTGTTGGAAAGAAACCTATGTCAATCTCTTAGTCTCAGCCAGCAAAGATGGTAAAAGTGTTTGGATATAAAGAGAGCAGGACCCTTTCATACTGTGCTCTACCTAGTCATTGCTAACCAGGGTGTGCTTTCCTTGATCCCAGGCAGGTTGCTGGTGGCTCTGCTGGACTTCAGAGAAGAGCTGAACTGAGTGTCATCACTTCTCCTCCGTTCATTTCTGTGCACAGAAGTAGGAATGTAACAAAAAGGGCTCAGAAGCACCATGGCTTCTGAAATATACCATTTTCTTGCATTACTGGCTTCTTCTGTTCCGCTTGAGTATTTTTTAAATTTAGCTTATTCTTGGTGTTTTCATAATTTTATAAAGTTATATAGCAGATATGATGTGAGAAGACATATCATGGGAATGGGAAAAGACATATCATATGCTCAGTAAATACTGGAGGAATCTTATATACTCTTGTGCTCACCAGAAGCATGCGAATTTGTCCTAAATCAGCTCTTGCTAGCAGTCTTCCCTACTGGAAATTATAATCATATGAGCTGCTCATGATACCATCATGATAAAACCTTTTGTGTGTGAACCAGCTGAGTGTGCTCACAGGGGGAAGAATTCAGCCCAGCAATGCTATGCATTTAATAGCTTTATCCATTCAGCTTTATAGCTTGCCATTGGGTGCAGATGTTTTATGACTTGTAACAGCTTAATGTGTCCTGGTGGATTACCCTCCAAGTTTCTCTTCATCAAAGCACTTGCTCCAGGTAACTGGAGTGTCAGATTTAAATAAAGTGCAATGTGAGAATGGGGTTTATCAGATTTTAAACGAAGCACACAGTGGTGCTAAGTAAAGTTTTGAACATGGTATGACATTTCCATGGCCCATCTCACAGGATCTCTACACCTCTCTTTCTTTCAGTGTGCAAATTACTGTAGTGAAAGGGGTAAAGCAGTCATGCACTGCATTCCACTACAGCACATAGCCAAGCTAAATAATATCTGAAAAGAGAGATATAATGTTTCACTTTAATTCAAAGTCAGACAAAAGATATAATAGACAGGGCAACACTATTTTGCTCCCCAAAGGTGAGCAGGCCCCTTATAGGCACACTGTTCACTAGCAGAGCTCTGAACCTTTGCCTCACTCCTTCTTTGCTCCTCCTGCTGTTATTCACATGTCCCTTGGGGCCATGAATATCCCCAGCCCTGCTTCCCATCCCTTTCCAGAGTTTTCTTCCATCTTACTCTTCCAACAATGCAATCTTCTTCCTTCTCATCTGTCCTCCAACCCCTCTATTGTTCATTCCAGTTGCTCTGGCTTAGTGCTGGTGAAACAACTGAAAGCTCTGGAATGCTTGTTTCAGTGGAGGGCTGGCTGGTCTGGGGATCCATGCTGGTAGTCCCCAGGGTCTTAAAGTATCTTCCTTTTTACCTTTTGCAGAAATTTACTGGAGCAATAAATCTAGTGCAATGATGGAGAAAAACTAAGGCAGGGGATCTCTGGAGAGAGGGAGAGGGAAAAAGAACAGTACAGTGCAGTAGCAGTTGTGCTACTTTTGCCTGCCTTATGTCTTACTGGCATGTTTTTCAGTAAATCTTATCTACTATGAGAGGTGAAGGGGGAAAAAATCCTTTCTGACAGTAGGTGCATTGCCACAAAAGGCTCACAGGACAGTGAAGTCCAAATTTCTCAACATCTGGAGAGCCAGCACTAAGTAGGTTATCTGATATCTAAAGAGTCACAAAGGTGGCAATGTAAATGATATCTTTTCCTGAGGTAGACAATGAGGCAAAGATAATCACAGGGCTAAAAAGACAATGCATGCCATGCTGAAACAGAAAGAGTAAAAAACTCCAAGACCTCAGAGTGTCTCTGAGAACTTTAGCTTTTTTTTTGACATGTTTTTCCATGTTTGACTATTATTAACACAACAAAAGGTTGCACATGGTTATTACTGAGGTGGCAACCACCCCTGAATCATTTTTTTGTTTGTTGTTCTAGATGCAATGCAAAAGAGTCATGTATTTTCTGTCTTTGCACATTTGGGCTGTGATGTCTGGAAAAGAAGTTTTCAGATTAAAGGTAGTGAGCCAGAAAACATTCATTGACTTGAAAGGTAACAAAGTGCTTCTATTTTCAAAAATGGGGGTGCTTTGAAAGTTCTGAAAGTGTTACTCTATAAATATCACTGAGCAAATCATTTGTACAGATACTATGCCTTGGTTATTAATTATTATTAATTCTTTATCCTACTATTAACAGAATACCTGCGAGCAAAATTTTCCATCTTTCTGGCTATTGCTGTTGTTTGCATTTATTTTATAGATGGTGAGAGAATATTGGGATCCCAATCAACATTATTGTCCTGCTTGCCTAAGTACTTTTTGGACACCTAATTCATTGGCCTGCTGGCCTGAAATGATTCAAGCTGATCATATTTAAAGGTCTGTCACTTGTGTCATGTTTTATTTGGGTCTGCTAACTGTAATTCTTCACATATATGGTATCGTTTCTGTTTTCTAGGTTGGAGGAATATAACTGACAACAGCATTATTCCTGTAACTGCAGCAGGTAGCAAACTTAAGATCTGAGGGAATTTCAGTGTATAATCTGTAATTCTCCTTCCTGTATTTCATGCATGCTACATTGAAAGTGAAGAAGGAAGGACAGGGTGAATGTAACTTCCTACACATCTGTTGAAAATGTGGCTTGAGTGGTCACAGAAAGGATTTATATGCATTATTTATTCCTCTATAGTTAAATACATGTTGCTCACTGCTCACTAGCTAAGGCTGGTAAATGTGCACCTGCAGAAGGGAATCTGGTGAGAGTATGATAAAGGTCTTGCTTGGCTGAAGCACAAATTATCACTAGATTTGGGTGCAAAAGTTAGTCTTGTGATGATGATGATTCACTTGGAGCGACTGTGGTGTGTTAGTAACATGAGTTATAGCAAATGTTATAGCTATTGCATAAATGCAATGGAGTATTCACAATAGTTTTCCACAGCAGGAAAAAGCAATGGTAGAGGAAGGATTTTTTTTCTTATGTACTTCTGTTCGTAACCCTTGTCTAAGACACTCTGTGCACTTCATGGAGAGATAGAGACACTTTCAGGAAGTGATTCATCTCAGTTTTAGATGTCTAAAATAAGGCAGATGGAACAGCCTATTTCTCTCCACAGAAGAACTTGTAGATTGAATTTCACTGTAACAAGCAGGCCCAGTAGTTAAAACAGCATGACCACCTGCAAACAAACACAGTTCATGTCTTAGCACCCTGCCACCAGTATAGTCAAAGTACCCAACTCTATAACCAGTTCTTTCAGCTGCAGCACAAGTAGCTCTTCTGACGAATCAATGATAATTGTGCTCAAGTGTGCAGTCAGATTTCTCCAACACAGAACATAATATTCCAGTCTGTCAGGAATGTGCCCCTACCATGCAAAAAAAAAAAGTCTCAGTTTGTATCTGTGAAGTCTGTATCAAGAAAAATTCCAGCATGGCTGTAAATTCATTTATTTTTATTTTCACTATTGAGATTTAGGATTTTATTATGCAAAGATGCAGAGCATTTTCTGGACACTTAGTTCCATGACTACTTTGAAGAGAAAGACATATTTTGCCCAGTGAGATCAAGGCCTTGCACCATGCAGAATGTCTGAATAGCTATCTTCCATAGATGTGTAAAACTTCGAAATGCCTCCTAAAACTATCATTTACCCTCCACTACTGCTTCCAGCTGCCAGACAGCAAAGAGTCAGGTGTCTAAGCTTGGGTGATTGGCCAAGCTCCATCTATAATTGATGGAGACAAGTACTTCTGAGGGAGAATTCATCTGGTCTATGGAGACTCTGAATCACAGGCCTCCTGTCTCTTGTCCCACGGCTATTTGTTGGCATCCCTGCCTCACTTTGTGGCACCTTTCTGTTGCACTGATAGGGCTGTTTGTGGCTACAGCATTAATCAAGCAGTTTCAATTGTTTGGGCTTAAAAAAATAAGAAAAGCACTCCCCTATTTAAAAGTAAAATCTATTCCCTGCCTATACTTTTTTGGGGTATGGATGTAGAATTTGAACAAATCAAGTATTTTTTAAACAGCAATGGCAATATCTATTCAGGGAACTGATTTAAACAAAAAAACCCTGTTCTTTTGCTATGTCTTGCATGCTTTAGTACAGGCGTTAAAGAATAAAATAAAAGGACGTGTGTTAAACAGAATTGCCTGCTTTGTAGCTCTTTTTCTTAACTCCCTAGTTCTTTCCCTGCCTGGTTCAGTCCTTCTCAAGCCCTGCAGATCCTGGGGGAGGGAGTATGTACTAAATTCCTTTCAGCCTTGGTAAACATACTTCGCACAATCTAAACCAGGGTAGTGTTACACTGGTTTGCCAGACCCTTTTGAGTTCTGGAAGAAAATTAGGGAAAAAAAAAGGAAAAAAAGGATATTTAACATCTGCATTTTAGTGGAGCAGCTACAAGCACTGTTTGTTATGGAAAAGGGGGACAATGCTCGGGAGTTTGAACTGAAAGGAGCTGGCTTGAATTTCTGGGCCTCCTGCCTCCCCCCTTCCTTGCCTGAAGGGCTGCTAAACCTGCACTGCTTCCCACCAGAGGAGAGCAGGCAGCTCGCTCCCCCGGCCCGAGCAGGACCCTCATGGCAGGCAGGCTGCAGGAGGGGAATTTTACTGCAGATGAGGGACAATCTTTATTTAACATTCTAAGTGCATGTCTCTTGCAGAAGGGTTCAGCCTTTTGCGTTTTAGTAGTACATGGGTCATTTTGTTGCTGGTCTTAATTTCACAGGCCCTCCTTTCTATGCTAAGTCAATGCTGTTCCACATAGCTGCTTAGGATCTGTGATAGCAACAGTAGATATAATGAAAAAAGAATGTTTAAATAAATAATAGATTTGCAGTGAGGATCACAGGTGCTGCTTGTGACTAGGCACTTCTGTGGACATCTGAGTCCCTGTAATTGTAATCTGTCTTTGTTTTAGATCTGTTTTAGAGGGAATGGGATCTTCAGCTAAAGTTAAATGCTTTTTGAGATGCTCTTTGGGCCCTGAGGTCACTGACACAGGGAATTTAGTTTTTGCTTTGTGCTCAGGATGTGTGAGAGCAGATTTTGGTGTGTTTTTTGTTTGGTTGGTTTTTCTTTTTTTTTTTTTTTAATCCCAAATGCACTCATTCTTAAAATTACCTGACACAGTCACCTCTCTCATACCCTTTTGCAAGCAGCTTGCTGCAGTTCGTATTTGGAATTCAAGCTGTTGGCAACTAGCCACAGAAATGGCTCTGTCTCTGTTCCTCAGCTGACCAAATGTAACTAGCAAAGAGGAGAGCATCTTTGAGAGTCCATGGAAGATTTGCTTTTCCCTGAGAGAAGTAGCAGATAAACGGGATTAGAGTATTTACACAGTCCTGAAATCTGGGTCGACTAGGTCTTGCCCAAGGCATCCTTGTTTAGCTGCAAGATTTGATTGACTGTGCGCAGTGTCAACATTACTTTCTACCCTCGCTTTACACAAGCTAGTTATCTGAATGAAGGCAGCTCCAAATGTAAAAGGTGTGGTCAGGTTTTTCCCCTGGTTTGCTGATAATTGGCTCAGCCCCAAGGCTGTGCTGGATGATTTCGGAAACACTATCCTTACACCACATGAAGCAGTAACAAGCAGTATCTCAGCTCTCCCGAAGTTCAAGTCTTAGTTTTGTTATTGATCTTGTCTTAATATAGGGAGGAATTGAATTCAATGGTAGATTTGCCTGTGTCAAAAGGTTTCATAAGGGCTTGGCTTGCCTGAGCAGTGAAATGGCTTCAGAAGAGCACTGTGGCTGCAGCTGTATTTATGCGTGAAGAAAACACATGTTGGGGCTGAGGTTGCTCGGGAAGCTTCCACTGGTGGCAGCTCTTCATCCTCCCTTTTCTCCAACTCCCTTCTCTACCTCGGAAGGAGGACCTCCTTCCTCCACCCTAGTTGCTTTTCTTCCCCCCTGTCAGCACATAACTCCTTTCACTTGTGTGGTTGCACACTAACCAGGCCTCCCAAACCATCTACTTAAACCAACTAACCCACTGCCTTGTTTCCAGGAAAAACCAAGCAAACAAGCAAACAAACAAAACCCAACCGAAACCGTAAAAAATATAAAAAACAGCCTTTCAAGGAAGATCCTTTCTCTGATGCAGCTCACAGCACAACTGCAAAAAAGCTAAGGTGGCACAAATGAAGGGATCATAGCTGTTTGTGTAAGGAGTCATCTTGTGCGGTATGACATTATCTTACACAGCATCTAAAAGCCACATGGAAATGTAGCCTGAGACTGTGATTTGATGATAAAAAGTAATTAGTGTCATTTCTGGCCTTAGCAGTTGATTTTGTCTCTCTGCTCCCATCTTTATTGTTTGATTTTGCCTTTTTTTTTTTTTTTTTTTTAATTGGATCAGTTTTCCAATTTGGTTCATGGTGCAGGCCTGCAAATGGCTGTGGTGATGGAAACAGGAACAAGCAGCTGGGAGCAGGCGGGAGGGACAGTTTAAACCAGTACTGCTACTGAACATGTGGTGTCATTGACCACAGCCTCAGCATTTCCCTGGATAAGCAGTAGAACAATATCTTCTCATCTAGTTGACATTTCACAGGTTATCTTAATTCTAGTTAGATACACTTGTCTCTATGTTTATTTTGTTCTCTATTGAAACTGTGCTATGAGCAAGTTAAAATAAAAATATCAGGCTCAATTGTTTTATGCTATTACCATCAGCTCAAGGAGAACACAATCTTATTTAGCTTTTCTGGGCAATTTCTTTGAGCTAATACCCAGAAAACTAGAACTAGGCTGCAAGGAAGCAAGCAAGACACTTAGCTTTGAATGACTTGTGTGGACTGCTCACTTGGGAACAAGAATGAAAAAAAATAAACTACAGTTTATCACAAAAGATCTTTGCCTTACTGCAGTGGTAAAAGTGATATAGCAAAACCATATTGATTCTCTGGGTGACTGATAAAGCTACAGCACTGAAAGGATTCCTCACAGTAAAAGTAAATCCGAGTTTAATTTATCCATCCAAATGCCTTGAATAATGCAGCCTTCGTCTGCTGGTCACCTATCATCTGTGGCACTGTTTAAGATGATGATAGCCCTGTTTAGCCATGATAGGATCCCAAATTGTCTGGCATCATGCTAATTCCCAATAGCTTCCCTGTGCGGAGAATCACATCTAGAACGATTATCTGAGAACTTGCCCACTGCACAACAATAGAAAGGCTCTTTATTGTTTCTTTTTTTGGCTGCTATTCTCAGCTTGGTGGAACTACTGCTGAATTTTCATTAAACCAGCACACTTGCATGTGCACATGACACACACACATGCACTTTAGGCTGCCTGGCAATCTGAGCTCATTGTATATTCATTACGTTTTCCTTATGGCAGAATCCTCTTAACCAAGGCAACTACGAAATACGCTGTGCCGAAAGATCTCTTGTGCGGGTATGTGTCCATATGTGCACATGCATAAGGGTATGTGCACACATACAGAATGAAAAGCGTTAAGTACCCTTAAGAGCAGTCTCCATCTAGCTCTCCTTGAACCGTATCATATCCCACAGCCCTGCCTCCCCTCCTCTGCTGTGCAGGATAATAATGTGGTGGAAACCTTGTGTCTGTGGGGGGAAGGGTTTAAAAGCATCACACTGAGGCTGGGCATTCTGCCAGGGGGAAGGGACAGAAGTGAAGTGCGCCTGGAGGTTTTCTTTTTTTAGACAGTGATTACTGAAGGGGAAAGAAGGCCAGTCATCATAGGAGTACAAAAAGACCAAAAAAAGTATTTACTGTGAGCTATTGGCAAATACTTAAGTCTCACTTTAGGCAAGAATTCCTCACCAGAGCTAAAAAAAGGCACAAAATGGTTGCTCTTAAAGAAGATGGTCCAGTCTCACAAGCTGCTTCAAAATTACCGATGAAAATGAATGTTCTCTCTATCATTTCCTTTTTTTGTATTTCCCAGACATGCACATATATATTCACACACATAAAATGCATGTCCCTAAGGTCTTAAGGAGTTGAAGAGAAGGAAGGTGCAGAGGGGATGCCTTTGAAAGGGAGTGATTTATTTTTACTTAAAAAAACAAAATTCAGTGCATGCAGGTCCCCTTTGAGAGATGAAATAACTGAGTTATAGAAATATCAGGTCAGTAACTCTCATTTGCCCTAAGCTCTCTACAGAATCATTCAGCTTCTTGTTGCCCTGAAATGTGGAATATTTATACAACTCAGAACCACTGGCATCAGAGACAAAAGCCTCATGTCTTGTTGGCAAGGCAGGGCTGTGAAAAAACTCTAGATGTGTCCTTTTTTTGGGGAAAAAGTCCCCACCAGGCATGTGAAGCCTGTCATTGTATTAGCACGTGCGGACAAGAATATCTAGAAGATTGCATAGTCTTTTCTGTACCTAAGGAAAATCATAATTATAAGGTTTGAATTCACATTCCTTGTTAGATGACAGCATGTTTAGGAAGCTTATGTCCCTGTTAAGCTTCTGACTTTTGAAATTAAATTAGGCATGGCAGAGGGAGGGCTTGGGTGATGAGGGAATATTTTTTGGCAGGTGAATGCAAAACTGAAGAGCCAGATTTGCCAAGCATTTTCCCAGGGATGTATGCATGATTTGCATGTCCCCACTCAGCCTCATAGCACATCCTCAGTGTGAAACTGACGGGGAGTGGTAGGGAAATGTCAGTGGTGACTGAGAAATTGAGTGCAACATGAAAAATATTTGGTTTTCCTTGATGCAAACTACTTGATGCTGGTGAATCGGTGGATTTGTTCCCCCCAACTTGCCCCAAGGAGAGTCTTCTGTCTTTTTAGTAAACACTTGAAACTGAAACTCTGATCATTGCATTAGCACTGGTTGGTGAACCTCAGAAGGAGATATCCAAAATTTCTGAAGCTAATCCAAAGGCACAACAAAGCATTTTCATTTAGAAATTAGGCTAAAAATCTTTCAAGATCATAGTCTCTTGTGAGATTTCCACTATTACATGTGCAGAAAGTATCATGAGACTGTTCTTGTGTATCATCATTGCAGTAATTCTCACTGCAGGATTTACAGTTATATGTGAATATTAAAGTAAATAAATAGCTGAGCTAAAATGTTCTGAGTTCATTTTAGGTTGTAGGCAATGGCTCTCTACTGATGATGCACTTTTGGAACTGTTTTCTTTGTCCTTAGGCTCTGATTTAGCAAAACATTTTAAAGCATACTCAAATGTAAGCATCTGGATTTTCCCATCAAAGTCACTATTCTATTCACATATTTAAAGCCAAGCAGGTGTTAGAGATTTTTTTTCTAGGTAACTGATGCAGACGAAGGTCTTCAAAAATGAGTCAGAGCTGCCTACAGAGGAAACAGGAGAATCTGCCCCAGGCTTCCTCCACTTACTGAACATTAGAAATTCTGACTGCTCTGCCCAAAAAAATTCAACATTCCCAGTGAGGAAGGGGCCCAATTTCTAGCAAGACTGTGAAGATTTTGTGACGATTTACCCCTAATTAGAAAGTTGTCCTTAAGGGGCAACAAGCTGCAGGATGTAAGGATGACAAGTATCAAATCTAGCACCTGGGAAACAAGTCAGTGCCATAAGTGAAGATCCAAAGTCTCCTACATTTTTACAGTAGAGTGAAATATTTTTTATGCTTTGCAAACATGGGAAGTGGTAGAAAATTTGACTTTTGGAGGAGGAGTGGGCCATGTCATAGCCCCCTGTTGAAAAGCAGCAGTTTTCTTTTGTAGTGTTCAGCTTTATTGACAGCCCCCCAGACAACTTTTGGCATGGATAAGGGCATACATAGAATCATGCATTGTTTTCTGGAAACCTCATAATGTCAGTGAAAATGCAAATAAATCAAAGGAGGAACATCATGAAAAGACAAGAAGAATTAGTTTATGACAGAAGTTTAAAAGAATCAAATTTATCTAGCTTGTCCAACTTAAATCTCAAATCATGATGAATAAACACTTTAAGACTGTGAAGAGCAAAGAGACACATTAAAGGTTTTCAGAGAATTATCTCTGGAAATATCAGGATGAAAGTAAGCAGCAAGAGATACTTGCTGGTTATGAGTAGAAATATTCTATAGTGATATAGAACAGGTTCACAAAAGAAGTAGCTCAAATAATTAAAACTGAATAGAACAAAACATTGGAAAACTATCAAAATTATATTTTAATACCTCAGTCATCACTGTGATGATATCCCTCTAGAAAAGAAAATTTCACTTACACAGGACTGTGATAGTGGTCCATCTTTTCATTTTTCACTAATTTCTATTTTCTTTTCTGCCTCTATTGTCTATTTTTTTGCTGAGAAATGTATATCGGTCTGATGTCTAAGATTCGGTTCATAATCAGTGATGTCTCAGATGTTACTGTTTCCTCCCTTCCCACAGAGAGTTCTGAGGTACCTATGGTACAGGACTTTTGTCAGTATTATTCTGCTTCATCCTGTCTGGTGTACGTGATAGGAATGCTCAGGACTGATGATGAGACAGTGCTGTCAGCAACATTGTAAGCTGTCACAGAATCATAGAATCATAGACCTTAATGGGACCTTAAATGTCATCAAGTTCCAACCTGCCTGCCATGGGCAGGGACACCTTCCACTTGACCAGGTTTCTCAAAGCTCCATCCAGCCTGGCCTTGAAGGACCAGTCATAGAAACTGGGGATAAAAGTGGTCTGTTTAATCATCTGCTGCTATTGATTCTTACTCTGTTTCAGATTCTTATTCAGAAGTTTACATACTTTTGTCTAAGCATTGTGAGATTAGCCTGTAATTTAAATGCATTTCATCAGCAGGCATGCTATTTCTTTCCAGAAATCTTCTGTTCATCTATTCTAACTTCTATTGTATCCTATATTCTAAAATTAAAGACACTTCAATATTTGCTGCTCCAATCTTTCCTTACTCCTCTCAACCATACTACACACTCTCCATCTTAAATGATCCTGTTTAGCAGAGTCAAAAATATGTCTCAAAAAGTCCAGCCTCTCCTTGGCTCTCTCTCCTTGGCTCTTCCATTATGTCAGTATCATATATGCAGTGCCATATAGATCTTATTGGTAATAAATAGGATATAAATCTGAACATAATGAATTGGGCCTGAGTCCAAAAATACATGCTTTTAAACAGGTAAGGAGTTGCCATATTAGACTAGAGCTCTAAGCTGATAATATAAACTGCATTTTTCCTCATTATCCTCAGGTATATCCTGCAAAAAAAGCACACAACTAAAAGGCTGTGCAGTGTGAGCAAGGGAAATCCATGAAGAAAATTAATTCTAGAAGTTATTTTCATTAGCCACACCAAGTATGTACAAATGGTGTCTACTGCCTTTAGCATGAGTTTTGAGTTGCTGAGGTACTGTGGAGACAGGGCAGTCTCTCAGGTGAGGGGAGGCAAGCCCCAGGTGCCAGTCTAGCTCCCACTCAAAGCTGCCATCTGGTTAGTGTTGCTGTTAGCAGCTCAGTTTTTCCTAGCATATTACAGGCTTGAATATTAATACTGAGATGTCAATAAACTTCTCAGCCTTCTTCTACTGCATAGGAAGTCTGAGCCTGTTTAAACTCAAATACATCACAACTTCTTTATGATACGATTTGTTTTGTTGTTTTTTTTTTTGTTTGATTGGTTTGGGTTTGTTTGGTTTGGTTTGTTTTTTACAAATTTTGCAATTCTGCCCAAGCCCAATTCTCCAAAGTTTCATTTCAGGTTTCTGACAAAAGTCACAGAATGCCTCATTACTTAGAGGTCGTGGCTCCACCGCCATTTTTGAATGTGAGGGTTTCTTCCATCTTTCTAAGAGAGGAATAAAGACCCAAAGTGCTATGACCATCTGGTTCATCTTCCTTCTCCCCAAAGCTGGAACTGGAGCTATATTGCTTTTCTCTAGTCTCACAAGACTTCTCCAGCACCCAACTTTTAAAGTCAAGCAGTTCAAGCAGTTAATTTTGGTGTTTCTGATCACTAATAAAAACTAAGGAGAGTTACTCACCAAGTTGGTCATAAAAATGCCCAGTCTGAATGTCAGTAGAAGGCATCAGCTTGTGCATGGAGTTTTAATTTTGCCTGCACTGATGAATTCTACTTCTGTTGAACTACATCCTCCATTATATTTCTTAATTTCTTAATTTTATTTTAATTCCTTAATTTAATTCCTTTTTAGTTTTACCCATTTTTTTTTCCCTGTAAGAAGACATTTCACGATGAAATGCAAAATAAATGCATTTTAGCTTTGTCCTAGTTTCAGTGTGTTCTCACAGGTACCTATTTACTAGTTCAGCACTTCTGTTTCACTAGATAAAAGGACCTTGCAAGCATCTGTTCCCTTGCCCCAACTGTCTTACATACTACAGTGGAGACATCCAAAGCAGCAGGACTTCAGGGAGGGCAGCCAAACTTCAATGATGATCTGGCAGCCACAGGCAAATACTGAATTGACTGCATGTGCAGTGAGAAAGGGTTGAACATGCTGGTTAGATGCATTAGCTGTGTGCACACTTATGTTTGTGTATGCAAAGGAGTTACAGAAAGAAAATAAATGACTGTCTTTGTGAATGGCAAGGGTAAATGGGACTACTGGTGGAAGATCACTTGTGGCTCATCTTGTAACTGTGACAATGTGATTTCTGTAACATCCCGGCAGTTTGTTTGTAGCATATGGAACTATTACATAGTGTACAATCTTGACTGAAGTATACCATTGTTTCCCCCAGTCTTCTTAAGCTTAATCAAATTAAGCAATTTGGTGTCCTTAGCACATTTGTCATATGCAACCTCTTCCCAGCTCTTGTGTGGATCAAATTCTGGTGTCCTTACTTCTTTCCCTATCCTTCTGTAAGGAGTGTGTTTGGCAGACACCATGGCAAAACTGAGCTGCATTGAGCCTTGTAGGATGTAGCTGGACAGGGAAATGTCACGGTGCTGAGCTCACTGCAAAATCATGGATTTTTACAGGAGTCTTCTCCATATGATAAAACAAGTGCCACATTAATTCCCATGGTACCCTCAACATCAAACTTTGCTTTATGTCGCCATTTACATCTGTGAAAAACACAAAGGCTCAAACATTTGGCATGGTAGCTGGTACCTGCCATCACCCACTGGTGCAAATTCAGTAAGATCAGGGCAGGAAGCAAAATTTTAAACAAGAATGTGAAGGACGTCCCTGCCATTGTTAACACAAAAATGAGATTTCTTTCTGCCTCTGCTTTTACAGTCTCCTAAGAATGAGGATTAGTTTATTACTAAGACAACTCTCATTCTGGAAATTAAAGAATATAATAGACAAAACCCAAGTCTGCTTTTGCTATTTAAGGAAAATACCTTTACCATTTTCTGCGTACATATGGCAAGCAAATGCATACAATTATTTTTGCTGGTATCTGAAAAGTGAAAATCACAGTCTTTATGGAGGAAAGTCTTTTTCATTACATAGTGTGTGGCTGGCCAATGACAAGCTGCAGTTTATTGTACTTTATCCTGAAGCTAGCAACAGTTCTCTTATGCTGAAAGGCTGTTGCTGGTTTAGTTATTGATTGTAGCACATTTGAAACAAATGGTTTAACTACAATTTATCCAAGTCTATAATTATTCAAATTGCTCAAGGAGTTCTGTAGGTTCCATCCCAGCAGGAATTCTTCTTCCTAGTTTTGTAATTTTTTTAATTGAAATTCTTAAACAAAATACACATTATTTTTTATTTCAAAACAACCTCATGTACTAGTTCAGCTGTCCCTATTAGTCTCTCTGTGCGATACTTCTCCAGCAGCCTCTGCAAGAGAAGGAGGTTTGTTTTTTTTCACTTTATGTTTCTCTCTTTGTTCTTTCCTTTCTCTCTTTCCTTTCTCCATCCCCCCTGCTCCCCATCCCCCTGCCCCAGTCAATAATTGACCTACAGGAATCCACTCAAAGCTGAAGCTTGAGAAACTTGTGGGAATTTGGAAAGTTGGCTGCGTTTCTGTGAGTGTTAATAGTTTAATATTCATCATTTTCCTTTATTTCTTGAGATTTTGACTTGGAATTTGGAAAAGAAATAAACAGTCATAAAAATACACCCCCCCACCAAAAAAAAAACCAAACAAACCAAACAAACAACAAAACAACAAAACCAACACAAACCCAACAACAGCTGGCTGCTTGAAAAGGCAGTGTAACGAGTTTCTGTCTTTTTGGATGCTTATGTGTTGCTTGCCTTCCTGTTGCTCTTGTTTAATGGAATTCCCATACCTGTTGGAAGTTTTATGTCAACTGCTTTGGAAAGTTTAAACCCATTGCTTCATGATTTGAACAGGATCCTTTTGGTCGTTCATAACAACTTATTTTTCTATTCTTCTTAATCCGAGTATGATTCTTTAGGTGCAGCATAACAAAATGTGACATGCAGTAATGGACAGCTATTAAGTAGCTCCAAAGTTAATACTGACTAGTCAAGAATTCACAGCAGATGAAAAGGATCCTAGCCTCTTTGGTGGGGGTAATTGTGTGTTTCATTGTATATTTAACTAGAGGCCATTGATAGTATGATATCTTACAAATTACCATAAATACAAACTAGTGCTACTCTCTGGAAAAGCCCAGGATGTTACTTAGTAATACACAGCATTGCTTGGTCTACTACCTTCAGTGTTTCATCAGGGCTGGTACCATCACAGTTGTCATTTTGCCGTTTGCATTCATATTCACTTAATTCCAGTCTCTTTCAGTCACTGCTACGAGTGGCAGATACGAGGCCTAGAATCAGGATTTCACAGTACTCAAGCTTGTTGTTTCAGAAGTCAAACTGTACAAAGTGTTAATATCTGACTGGCTTTTCTGCAAGAATATTGCCTGCAAAACCCATGCTGGAGTACAAGTGAATGTAGAACAAATAATCAGTTCAGTGTCTTTTTGGATCTCAAGCACCATCTAACTTGTTAAATCAAAATTAAAAAGAAGTTTGACTTTTCTGTCCACTTGGAAGGAGGATATTATGGCTGCCATAAGGATCCAACCTGAAGTCCCCCTGTCCTATTGTCTGTTTTCTGACATTATAGACCCATAGGTGGAGGAATGTTGACAGGTTTACTTATGGGAAAACAGATTTCTGAAGTGATTAAAGGCATACCTACTGGCCTGATGCTGAAGTGCTCTTGCTTGGATCCTCTTTCACATGGTGGTATGAAATAAGACCCCTCCACCAGGCTTGTTCACAAAAAAATCCAGGGAAATTATTTTATTGTCACAGTTTTCAGAAAACATAAGGTGCTAGAAATGGAAAAGTTAGAATTGCCTATCCTTTCAATCCTTTCAATGTTTTATTTCCTTTTGAAATATAGCTTTCAAAGCTAGGACTCAGTCATCTCTGCAGCCTGGTGTAGTCTGGTGACTTAACTAACACATTACACTTGACATTTGCAGTGGACTGAGAACACACCCTGTCAGTCATCATGTCCCTTCTGAGTGGTGCTGAGCTGAGCAGCTTCCACCTTAGAGGGAAAGGCACTGTAACAGAATCAGCCGTGATCAATGAAGTATAGCCTTTAGCTGTGTCTACACTGCATAGTGTTCCTGAAATAGTTACATTTGTAAGGAGGGTAAAAATACATATGGGATTACGTGGCAAACTTGAACCAGAAACCTTCTCTGCATCCAGGTAGATGAAATTCATTTTGTCTCTTTTTTTTCCTGCATATGGCTAAGTGTTAAAATATGTGCTTCTTCGGCTTCTAAAACAGCTTCAGGAATTATTTGAAGGCATTATTTTCAAGCTCAGACTTGTGCATCCTGAAAGTTGGTCTACCCAAGGGGGGATACGGAGATAAAAAAATCAAAACATCCAAGGTCTTTGTGTAAAAACTTGCAACCAGCTAAAAATTAAGACAAAAAAGCTCCATAAACAGGTCCTCTGATATAAGGTCACTGTAGCCTAGCTGTGAGTGGAATCGGAAAAATTCCCGTTATCCATTTTAAGTGCATAGAAAGACACTAACTGATTTAAATTAAGCTTTATATACAGTGAGTTGTGTTCAATACAATTGCTTCCATTTATACTAGTACAAGGAAAAGGAAGGCTGGGTCTATTTTCCCTGCCCTGAATATTCTAAATAGTTTAGTAAAACTAACATGTCTGTATCTCTTATTGTCACTTCACTGTGGTAATATTTTATAAGCAGGAATGAAATTCTTTCAGCAATGTCCCTGCTGGAAAGACTGTTCCCATTTCACAGCCAGGGAGCTGAGGCATGTAGGTCAACAACCTAATCCAAAGCCCAATTTTTAGCTCTCTTATGAAAGACACTTGAATTATTTCATTGTGAACTGAAGATAGGTTTGCTTACTTCTAAGCCGGAACACGTTCCTTAATTTGTCTGTAAAGCAGCTGTGCCCAAGCACGGCACTCAAGGGGATGGATGTACAGTAAAGCTTTATCCTTAAGTGTCAGTCTCGCAGAACTTTCTTTACATCACTTTGACTCTTACAGCCAATTTGGTTTAGGGTGCTGAAACCAGCAGCAGTGTGGAGGTCAATTTCTAAAAACACCAGTAGGGTTAGCACAGAGATGGTTTTGGGGCTGTGCCATCTGGAGAGAGACATTGGTGGCTCCCACCTTCTGGCTCGTTCTGAGAGCAGCAGGAGCTTCTGCCTCGTACAGATGCAATTTAATGATGATAGAAAATGGTAGCATATTGTTTCTGTAAGAGGCAGTCTCTCATGGATCCCACAGCGTTCTTACCAGCATGTTTAACCCCTAATCTGGGAAAGAAAAATACCATCTGGTACACACCATCCTTGAAAGGTTGCTGTCCCCTGCCTTGATGAGTACCTGGAGAGCTCATGTAAGTGCTGCACTGAGTTACCCATGCTGAATGAACCTGCCTGGGCCTCAGAAGAAGTGAAGAAACATTAGTGTGATGCACTGTCTGAGTTAATATAGCTGACTTTGCAGCAGGGCTAACGAGCTCTGCAGAATGCCATATTTGCCTGGCTATGCTGCTTCCAGTAGTGGACCTGGCTTGTTTAGAGCTCACTTAGGTATCTGCTCAGAACTGCACTGGGCCATGTTGGCAGATCGATAAACTCTTAGAGTTTAATAAAGCATATTTTGTTTCTTCATTTTATTTAATTCATCAGAAAAAATGTCACACTTTCTGTCCTAAGGAAACTCGTGCTTCCTTGTTTGCTTATTTATGCAGTGTTAATCCTATTTGCACTAGTAAACTGAGAAGGATTCTGGCACTTGCTGTTAAGCTCTGACAACCCTGACTCAACACCTGCCAGACTTAACATATCACCTTTGCAGTCTACACCTTACCTCTGTATTGTCTCTGTAGAAGAGGACAGGAGGGGTTGTGTGTCCACTCTCAATCAAAATCTGTGGTAAACTGGCGTATTGGTTTAAATCCTCAACATTTTCATCACATGTGCCTAGGTAAACCTGACTGTACTGCCATAAACTGAGCTGCTCTGTTTCTATCCCAGGTGGATTCACCCCTCCTTAGACAACCTGCTGAGCCTCTCTGGGATGATCAGACTGATACCAAACACTATGCGGAAACCTGGTCGGCCAAGCACACTGCAGCCCCAGGCTTTTGGGCATCCACCCACCTCCTGAGAAGCTGGGATGACAGGCATGGACTACTACAGCCAGCTTTCTCCTTAGAGGTGGCCAAAAAGTACTAGTGTTGACTCTATTTCTAGTCTTGAAGGAAGGCTGTTGGATCAGTTTTCAGTGAGCAAATACAGCAAGGCCTTGGATTGACCTTGATGGTGAAGACACTACCACTGCATGAACACAGCTCATTCTGCTACCTCTGTGAAAGAGATGAGGTGAGACTTACAGGTGTTAAGTACAGAGCTCATGGATTACTGCTGAACATGTGGATTAAAGCCCCAAGACCACTGGTGGCATTTGTCTGTTGCAAATAAGCATTCCTTCCTCACCCCAGTTCTGCAGTTCTTTATTATTAAGGTTTCCTCTCAGAGACAAACTGAAAATGTGAGACAGACAGAATTTTAAAAATGAAGCTGCATTACCGGCTTTCATGTGCATAGGGACAGAACTGACTGCTGCATTGGTCTGTTTGGAAATCACTGTCCTGTTACTGCTTTTATTCCTTCAGCAGGCTGCAAATAGAGCTGTTTTGGTTTTAAAAGATTCCTCATATACATGCTAAAATGTGTTTATTTCATTTTTTAAAAGTGCCCATAAAGTAGCTTGGAAATAATTGTTCCTGATGTTTAATTAGGTGGTGTTTGAAAAGCACTTTGAAAATGAAAAATGGAGTAAAAGTGCTAAGTATTCTTGCCTGAGGTTGATTAATTGCGGACAGTAAATTTTACATTAACCCATGTGACAAATGTGAGCAAGTAGACTACATAATCTATTAAAGGAAACCCAGGCATATTTTTCCCATTTTCCCTCTGCATATGGATCTGGGGATGATAATCTGAAGGTTGGAGTATTTTGTCTGCTTTCTAGCTTCTTGTCCCTTTTTTTATTCCACACTACTGAAGACTTTAGTAGAGAATTCAGATTCTGGCTTTTCAGAGCCAGCAGAGAGGCGATCCAGGGCATAGGAGCCTGCTGGGCTCCTTCAGATGTTTCCGCTTTCAACTTCACAGGAAGTTGTTAGACAGTGAGGCTACATCTATATTAGTAAATCAAACATGTCCAGCTCTCTGCCACTGAAGTCACCTGGCACTGAACTGCCCTCATCTGCACGGTTAAACGTTTTTACCCTGTGAGAATGAGGTGGTTGCATTAAGGCACTCTGTTGGGAAGAGTCCTTGGCCTGTGCTTGCTTGGGAAGTCTTCCTGAAGATTGCCTGGGTGCGTGCAAGTTGGCCAGGGTCAAAACCATGCTAGAAATTTAATAGTGGAGATGATGGAGGCTCAGTGCCTAAGCCTGCCCAGCATCGTTTTACTGGTACAGATATAGCCTATGGGGCTATAGCATCTGCCTTGATTATTTACCTCTGCTGTCTTCAGGGCACCTTCCAGTGATGGAGGAGCACAAAGCTGCTTTCTACAGGCCAGATCATGTCACATGATGTGTGTATTTTCTGACCTCTCCCAGCTGTGTCTGTTTTGGGGCAGCAATAGTCTTAAAGGGCTGATGAAACTAACAACCCAGCTTCACTTGCACTGCAGAATAGATGATAGATTGCGGACCACTTGGTGTTTTTGACAGGTTTTAAGTGGGGCTAATGTATAAAGAGCAAATGTTCTTATCAAACCTAGACCAAATATGTGAGAGGTCTGTGCTAGTTCTTGCAAATATGATAAGTGCCTTGAATAAACTGACAATCGCTTACCTCAGATAAAGAGTCTGGAGAAGCCTGTAGAATCAAGGCAGAAAAGGAAGAAGGGAAACCTCATGAGAGTCTGTGGAAAATACAGACAGCATCTGTGCTTTTTTTCCCCTTTTTTCCCATATATGACAGTTTGCTTATACACTGTATTGCTGTGATCTTCTAAGACTGAAGGAGTAAGTTTTCTCCTTAGAGCAGGGGATGGGATCAGTTACTGACATTGACACACTGGAATTAGCATAGAGGACTGATCTGAAACTGTTGGTTTAAAAGGGTATCACCCTGAGATATATCAAAAACAATGACTAGTCGTAAACATTGTTGACTTACAAGAAAAGAAGTGGCGTCTATCCAAATATCATAACTGCAGAACCATCAATAAGGTCTCTTCTGCAACGTATACTGGAATCGCGGCAGTTGGGTCTGAAAAGAAAATACAGAAGCCTTGCTTTTTCAATCCAGGTGTCAGATTCTAAAATGCTAAATTCTGATCTGTTTGGAAAAGATTGTCACGTGTGCCTGAAAATGACTCCTGACTACAGAGCTTCAGAGGGATAAAGTCTTTACCAAAAGCTCTGGTTCTTTTAGCTTTAGTGAGCAAGCTTCAGAGAGAAAAGGTACTAAGGGCAGATTTAGGCATAAGGAACTTGAGGCAAAAATAAGCGCCTTAGGCATAGCCTTTGCAGCCCCTCTGAATTTCCCTTTCTCTTCATCTATTTGCCAGACTCAGCCTGGTGGAGGGAACTCTGAGAGGGGTCTGTGAGCCTGAGTGTGGTACCTGATCTGCAAATACAGGGGAAAGACTTAGATTGTGAAGGCACTGCTGGAAATAAGGAACTGTTAGTTTGCCTCACGTGTCCTGCTGAAAAGGTGCATGCTTGCTTCTTCCCTTGTGCCTGTCCTCTCACATGACTTTCCCACACCAAAACTTTCCTGTTAATGCTTAGGTAGCAATGTGATGCTTTTTGATAAGAAAATTCAACAAGACAGTTCTGCAGAGTGCTTTAAATCATCTCTGAGAAAATGTTTATCTGATTTAGAAGGAGCTGATGAAATGGCAAATTACCTGGTGGTTAAGAAGCTTGCATGCATGGTGTTTATTGGAAAGAAACAATGAGAAAGAGATATTCAGAAAAGAGAGGAAAGGACTGAGAAGAAAGCACAGATACTTGGAGGGCAGAATCTTTTTAATTTGAAAAGGAAAATCCATACAATGCACATCTTCCCTGTTGTTTTTTATTTTTACTCATAGAAACTTCTGAAATCTAGTTAACTAAAGGCATGATATTTAGCACCCCACTTTTGATTGATCCTTCTCTCAAGAATGTGTGAATGAGATGCCGAGGTGTAAACAGAGACCATGAGACATGCATCTATGGTAAGCTACACATACCCATTCTATTAGCATAATTCACTTTTGTCAGGTGCTTTATGCAGCATTTCATTTATTTTAGCAAGTTTCTCAGTTTCAAGAGCTTCAAAACAGGATATCAAAGGAACTGAAATTTTTCCTTATTTTGCATCAGGATTTTTTTTTGAGATATAATATATGATGGTATCTGCTTCACAGAGCTATGCAACTTGGTCACAAGCTATCACAAGTGACCTATAAACCAGATTTATTTGACACTAAATTCAAGCTGAAAACAACTTCCCAGAATCCTAGAAAAGGTAGTGAAACTCTATATACTCACTCCAAGGAGGCATTCACACACACAAATGTGCATACTTTTATGCACAGATATCACCATGTATCATATTCTTGCTGACCATCTGTTTGCTTACTGTGAGCTCTGAGATGATTCAGTTGCTATGCCTTTGGGGAAAGCACTGGGTAAGACCTGCATGTAAATGTGCAAGGACACATTTGGGGATACACTAACTCCTATGTGCTGGGACCTGACATGCTAGGCCTGGCTCTGTCTATCCCAAAACTGGAAGAGCAGAGCCATCTTACAGCGAGGGAGCGAACAAATAGACGAATACAAATTCTGGCTGAGTTTAGGTTGCCTGCAGGAGCTGGGTGGGGTTCAGCACACAGAAAGCAGCTGGCTTTTGGTATCACTTAGCTCAGAGGTGCAGATACAATTGCTGTGTCTTTGTGGGACAAGGCAGAGAATAAACCAGAAGCATACAAACAGAGGCGGTAGCTACTTTTAGGTGGGAAACATTAGTTTGAAAAATAAACACCCTTAAAAAGTGAGGGAGATGCTGAATCCAAATTGCATAATAAATAAAAGAACCCTACCTTCACATATGTCACTCTGGTGAAATGGGGCTGTCAGAGCTGGAGCTTAATCTAAGGCAGATTTACCTGTGCATGAAAGAAGTTCTATAACAAGTACAATATTGCATTACCAGTGCATTATTCACAGGTAGCACAGTTGTGCATTTCAGATAGGTCTGAAAAGACCCTGCTGCTGGAAGTCATGAAGCTTTTCATTTATATTTCCTCAAATCCAGATTTTATGTAGCATTTTCTGTGTCTTTCCTAATGCACAATGTATCTCTGTCAGCCTTTATAACTGAAAGTATATCACTGTCCTAAATACCTACACTGCTTTTTGTGCAATGGATTTTATTTCTGTCCTACTTTAGGAACTTTCAGAAATGTTGTCATGGGTTGGGAGCTGAAACCATCTACTTTACAGAGGTGTTCTGTTAGGCTTTTGTTACCAGGCATGTGAAAATCAGGGCTGCTTGTAAGAAACTTCACCACTGTTCTCTGCTGTACAAAGAGCTGGCACAGGCAGGCCCCACAGTTGTGTGCAGTCACATGCAGGATAGAGGCCTAGAATTTTTTTCTGTGAAGTCAGTTCACAACTGCTGGCAATTGAGAACTATTTTCATTAGGGCTTTTCCTTCTTTTTCTCCTTCAGAGTCAGTGATGAAGGAAGCTCTCAGATCTGCCCTTATATTTTTGTCCCAATGAAATAGAGCTTCCTATGGCATTTTCTTTGCTCCAGAACTATTCATCACTAGCACTGTGTTGATAATGTGATGACAGTTGTTGCCAAAACTTTCCTGTTCACTCTAAATCTGTTTTTCTTGGTATGAAAATAAAGATACAAAGCTCAGCAGAGAGAGAGCCCTCTGTGGTATGAGAGCTCAAGGTGACTGGGACAGAGTAATTATCCAAGGACAAACCCTGGTGTGGGCGGGTGGGCAGGCAGCATTTTCCAGATTCCAGAGGGGAAGAGGAGAAGAGGGGTGTGAGGCTAAAGGGGGTGGGCTGGGTGGGATGTGCCTGCTGGGGGCTGCAGAGAGAGCCGGTGCTCCTCTTCTACAGGAAAATGAGCAGCCAGCAGAAACTAGATGCTTCTCACTATGGGGTGAGGGTGGAGAACCCACCAACTGCTGAGACAGTCAATAGGCATATTATTCATCACACATTGCTAGGAGATTAACTGAGCAAACGTTCTGACAAAACTGATTAAAGTCTTCATCCTGTAACAGGAGAACAAAGAGACACCAAGTTATTACACCCAGCCAAATGCTGGATGATGATTACATGTAGTGGAAACACAAAGTACGCAGTAGGTTCCTCCCCCCCCCCCCCAAACTGAGGTGACTGTCTCTTTTTTTATCATGTAGCATTGCAAGTTACAGTTTGTAAATACAGCTACCTACTGAACATTTCAAAAGCCAGATTACTGAGATGTAATAGATAAAGGACACCACCCCTTAGTTTGCTTCTCTTAAAATGTTATCTCAGAGTCTTATCCTGTCTAGAGTAATCTCTCCTGTGAAGTGCATTCTTTCCCAGTATTATCGCTGCTGTTTACAATTGGAGATACTTAAAATGAGCTAAATACTTGACTTCCCCTTATAATAAAGTTTGGATAGCACTCTGTCAGCTACATGTAAACTTTGAACGTGAGTGCTCCCTGTATCAGTGTTTGCTCTGGTAAAGGGGAAATGGACATGATTTTTTACTGTGTTCACTAATTACCACAGTTTCTAGCCTTGCCACATCCTAAAACAAGAGAAGTAGTATCAATCAAACTCAGCCACTTAATTGCCCAGTTCTGAAGACTGGGGAATTCATGAAAGAGAGCCTGAGAAAGGAATTCCTTTCCAGACAACTCTGATTGTTTTCTTTTGACAGTCAAAAACTCACTGGGTCATGGAAATGATCAGACTAAATCTGTCAAGTGTCTACTACCTTTTAACAAGTGCCTGTTAACAAGTGTTAAACCTGAGGCACTGCTGAAGCCTAAGCACTGAACTCAGCATTGATTTAGATATAACTACGTGTGTTCACTGTTTCTCAGGCATGAAAAATCTCCCCGTAAATCGTTTTGGTAATGTACAGAGACTTTTGGAAAGGAAGGCCATGGTCTGTCAGGACCCTGAGACATAAAACTAGACGCTGCAGCCCCCTGGGGAGTGAGTAGCAGGAGCTGGGCGATGCCACCAGTGGCTCTTCCCTCTCTAAACCCCTGACTCTGAGGGTAAGTACATTACAACTAATTACGTCTTTGGACTGTGCTGACACGAATAAACCATTTAAGGTTAACTGTCATGCTTCTTAACGTCATAAAGACTCCTCTTCATAGAATTAAAG